>NC_081175.1:29498077-29858496 GCF_012432095.1 Onychostoma macrolepis
ATCAAACTTCATTTTAACTCTACTTTGCAACAGAAATGAATGGCAGAACATCTGTGGAGCATCACAAACATGCTGGAATCACGAAATGACGAGCAAAGAGGACGAGAGACAGAAGAGAACCAGAGCAAGAGACGAGTCAGACGGAGCAGCGTTGATATAGAAACACCAGACTGTGAGTGTTTGATCTTCAATCAGCGGTGTTGTGGAAAGTCCCCCGTCCCCCTACTGTTTTTCCCAAAACAACTGCAAGATAAAGTCAAGATAAATTTTAATTGTAACTATGGACTACGTTGACGAGAGTGATGTAGAAGTATTCATCATGAAGCTCTCATTTACAGTTTTTCTCAATTGCTAACACACAATTCATGAAACAATTCACCATTTTCTCACAACTATAAACACAATCTCAAAATTACACACCAACTTGTGCAAACTTCAAACTTCCAGGTCAAAATAAAATAGTTTAGTCAAAAACATATTCTCTTTTGTCAGACTCAAACTTTGGCCTCAGATGATACACAAAGCTGTCAAATACTCAGACTACGTCCCTGTCTAGAGAACACTAGTGAGATCTATTCAAAACACTGTCACAAAAACCTCCTTTTGGGAAACAGGAATCCTTTTGCTAGTCAATGTCTGTTACAGTATACAGCATAAATAAAGGGGTGCAGATACAGTAAAATTCAGAAATAAACTTTAAGAAAAGTTTACTTTCATTACACTTCTTGTAAAGATATCTTATAGTAGCTGAAAAGCACTAGAAGATAAAAGTTCAAAGACCAAACAACTGAATATACAGTAAACACACACTGGACTATACTGTCAGTTACTGTAAATAAATAATTAAATAAGTAAATTCATTCATTCATTCATTCATTCAGCATCTTCAGCCAAACTGCATTACAGTATTGGTAATATCCTTATTTGTTATAGCGGTTTCTTAGTCTTCTGAAAAAAGATTTCTCTGCCTTCCCTGGACAGACAGCTCTCAGTTCTGCACAAATAGAGTAGATGTAAGGACTATTTGGCTACAAATCAATTCAACAGTAATGAGTTTGAGGGTGTACAACGTGTGCTACATTATGTTCTGTACATAGAATAATGAAAGTTGTCTCATCTGAAGTACTGCTGCTATGTACTGTAATTATATTGTTTCAGTAGTATTGAAACCTTGTAGATGAGTCTGTAGGCCATCTTCCCTCACGGTCAGTCCATGCAGAAGAACACGGTCAACTATAGCGCTTTGTATTTCATCAGAAAACAAATGACATTTGACCTCATCCCCTTCATTTTTCTTTTCTCCTCCTATTCCTCTTTGTCTCCCACGACCAGGATTCATTTTCCAAAACACATAATCACTTGTGCTCCTGTGCATATCATCCTAAATGTGCGCTGTTTGAGTTTTTTTGATGCTTGAGTTAATTATATTGTGTTTGTGTTTTCTAAATGTTATTGTGTAGAGTTTTGCAGAAAACATTGAGCAAATTGGAGCATGCGTGAAAGCATGTGGAATGTGTTAAAAGTTTTGAGAAACGTGTCTTTGTTTGGAGAACTGTATGAATGGTTTGGAAAATTGTGCCAAATGAATCAGTTACAGTGTGTTAGCAATCCAGAAAAACTGTAATCAAATCGCAGCCTTTGCCATTTCATAATCGCACTAAGCAATGTTGTTATTTAGATTTTATTGTGATTTATCATGCAGCCCAAGACTAAACTGTTCTTTTTTCCCACCATAACGTACATTGGCTCATTGTTCAGTGTTTGATGTTTGTACCGAGTACATATTTAAAACACTTGATTTTCTGACTTCATTTGGTGTGGTTTTGTAGATTTTTGGACATTATACATTATTCCATATTAGTATACACAGTATTCGTAAGTGAATTTACTAATAACAGCATCAAAGGTTGCATACATTTCATCAGTTTTTGCACTTCAGAACTGCAGAGTTCATATAATCTGAGTGTGTGTGAATGTATTTGATATTTGTAAATAGAGTATGTTTTTTTCTGAGTTTAATTGTTTTACAGTAATCACTAATGTAATCACTGTCATTACTGTAGCTATGTACTGTATGTTAAACTTGAGTTTAAAACAAAACATTAAGGCAGCTTTAACTTGTCATTGTAACATATGCTTTGTCTGTCTGTCTTCTTTATTCGACCCAGTTTGTAGTTTGTTTCTTTGATTGTTGAATTCATTAGTCATTTCGTTGGTGTTTACTAATTATCTCTATTCCATTCGTTGCATCCATACATTTAAAGCCTGAGTTCTCCATTAGTCTCTGACCATGTTTGTTTGGTTGGATCTACAAGTATTTATTATTAAAGTCTGTTCCAGAGTAATTTCCTTCTTCGTGTGATCTCTTATTGCAAGCAACTGTGACAGTGATGTAGACAGACTTATTTATACTGTTAAAAATACATTGTAAAAATGTCTAAAGTATTATCTGGCTAATCATGAACTCTGTTTTATCCACATTAGAGTTAATGTTAGATGTATAGGTATTAAATTCTTCGAGTAAAAACAAAAAATACATTATTTAAATGTATATTTACATATTACACATTTTTTTCTGAAACTTTAAATTTTGAACTCACTATCACATTTTACAGCAGAGCACAACACAAATGTATGTAATACTAGAGATCTGCAAAGCATTACTCCATGTACAACCTTCATATCATCTGCAATTTTAAATAAGTCAAAGAGACATACTTCTGTTTTTTTGTTGTCGTTTTTTCTTCACTGTTTTCACTTTTCACGGGAGATGATGATCACGTGATTGAGTGACAGACAGTGAAGTGTCTCTCTCTGCTGGAGATCATCAGTATTACAGCTCAGAACATCACATCTACATCACAGCAGTGGTTCTCAAACTGGGGTACGCGAACAAATTGCTGAGCTTTAGCATTCATTTAATTCTACACCAACTTAAAGTAGTATTAAAACCGAGCATGTATTTCTAACAAGCAAAATGCTGCTTCTAATATAAAACAGGGAAATCGGAGTGCCATAAACGGTCAAATGACATCAAATTACCTCATCTTTTGCGGTCAAAACTGACTGCATCCACACAAGCATTCATGAGTATTATAAGGATGCCCGCAGATTATGCTGCTTTAGCAAATCACGCTGTTCACTGTATCTTCAAAGTAGATTTGTAGCTCTTATAGCATGAAGAACAAATACATAGAGATCGATTTAAGAATCTCTTCAATACAGAAACATACCCTGTGCGAGTTATTGTTTTTCATCTTTAAAATATGACCAAGAATGCAATTTTCCCTGAATATTCAAACGATTGCAACTGTGACATTTATTTTATATAACGTGATGCTTCGCTCATTAAGACAGTGCCACCTACTGGCGATTTTAGTTTTAAATCTACAGGTTTCTCTTCGTTTTGCCATCGTTTATTGCTTTATTTATTATATTAATAATACACTTAATGGCATGTTAAGAATATGACATAATATACAATTAATAATAAGGCTAGAAAAACTTTGCCTCCCTAAAGGTAAAAAAATTCACCTGTAAATCAATTTAAGGGGGCAAATATTGTCCCTTAATGGAAAAGATGTGACTGCGGTCTAAGTAGGGGTACTCAGAAGAATGTGAAATGCCCCAGGGGGTACGCCACAGTAAGTTTGAGAACCACTGATCTACAGCATACAAAATAAACAAAGGAGTGCAGATACAGTGAAATTCAGCAATAAGAGCTAAGAAAAGTTCATTATCATTACACTACTGTAAACTGATCTTACAGTAGATGAAAAGCATCAGAAGAGATTCAAATAGTTCGAAAAAGAATTGAATATGAACAAACAATACAGTATACTGTCAATTACTGTACAATACAAAATAAATAAATACAGCATCCTCTGCCATACGATGACAGTTTCTAGGGTAAATGTTGGCCCTGAATTCAGCAGTTATGAGTTTGTGGGTGTACAACATGTGCTGCAGGTTTTACTGTACAGAACAGTGAAAAACCTGTCCTGTGATTATACTGTATGTGTGTAGAAACTCTGTAGAGGAGCCTGTAGGTCAATTCCCTCATGCTCATTCATGCAGAAGAACATGGTCAACTATAGTGCTGTGTATTTCATCAAGAACAAATGTCCTTTGACCCCGTCCCCTTCATTTTTCTGTCCCCTTCTTCTTTGTCTCACACCAGGATTCATTTCCCAAAACACACATCACCTGCGCTCTTATTTACATTATCTTCAGATTCTGACCGGTGTGTCATCAGTTTTAGTACTTAATGTTTACACACAGATAAGTGTGTGCTATCTGAGTTCATTGTGTGATGCTTGAGGTAATTATATTGTGTACTTGTGTTTTCTGAATGAGAGCATGGTTAAACCTGTGCAAAATGAGGCCTTTTTAGTGTAGAGTTTTGTAGAAAAGATTAAGCAAATTGGAACGTGTGTGAAAACAGATGAAATGTGTTAAAAGTTTTGAGAAATGTGTCTTTGTTTTGAGAACTTTACAGTGTCAAACAGGAAATGCATGACATTAAAACCCCTGCTTTAGTCAGTAGGGCTTCTCACCTCATCTAGTTAATGTCGAGTCAATCTAAACCCAGTGAATGCAGTCCTGGCTTCTCTTGCTTCAAGTCAAGTCAAGTCACCTTTATTTATATAGCGCTTTTACAATACAGATTGTGTCAAAGCACTTAACAGTATCAAATTGGAGGATAGAGTGTCAGTAATGTATAATGATAAGATTAAACACTCAATTTTCAGTTAAAGGCATTTCATTATTGAATTCAGAGATGTCATTGTCTAGCTCAGTTTAGTTTAAATAGTATCTGTGCAATCAAATCGGCGATAATCGCTAGAAATTAAGTGTCCCCAACTGAGCAAGCCAGAGGCGACAGCGGCAAGGAACCAAAACTCCCTCTGTGACAGAATGGAGAAAAAAAAAACCTTGGGAGAAACCAGGCTCAGTCGGGGGGCCAGTTCTCCTCTGACCAGACGAAACCCGCAGTTCAAAAGTTTCTATTTCTATTTTAATTTTGTTGCAATTTCTAACAATAGTAGTATTATGTAGTTAGGTATTTTATTATATTTTAGTTATTTTGTTATTTTTGGTTGATCTATCTGGGGATATATCTCTGGGGGTCATCCGGGCGTCCTGGTCTCCGCCGACGATCAGGGCCGCAGACGTCACCTCCCGGCGCCGACCCACCATCTGATCGGACACGGACCGAGAAACAGACTAGGAAAGAAACAGACAAACATTAGCGCAGATGCCATTCAACTTACGATGTAACGAGTACATCGTGTGTTATGGGGAGTGTTCCCGGTTCCGGTTCATCTAATTAATGCAGCCTAACAATCCTTTAACGGATTTGAATAATAGAAGCGTATTAATGTGTTATGTGTAAGCCAGGCTAAAGAGATGGGTCTTTAATCTAGATTTAAACTGACAGAGTGTGTCTGCCTCCCGAACAGTGTTAGGTAGACTGTTCCAGAGTTTGGGTGCTAAATAGGAAAAGGATCTGCCGCCCGCAGTCGATTTTGATATTCTAGGTATTATCAAACGGCCGGAGTTTAGAGAACGCAGCGGACGTGGAGGACTATAATGCGATAAGAGCTCGCTCAAGTACTGAGGAGCTAAACCATTCAGGGCTTTATAAGTAATTAACAAGATTTTAAAATCTATCCGATGCTTGATAGGGAGCCAGTGCAGTGTTGACAGAACCGGGCTAATATGGTCATATTTCCTGGTTCTAGTAAGGACTCTAGCTGCTGCATTTTGGACCAACTGTAGTTTGTTGATCAAGCGTGCAGAACAACCACCCAATAAAGCATTACAATAGTCTAACCTTGAGGTCATAAACGCATAAATTAACATTTCTGCATTTGACGTTGAGAGCATTGGTCGCAATTTAGATATGTTTTTGAGATGAAAAAAATGCAGTTTTACAGATGCTAGAAACATGGCTTTCAAATGAAAGATTGCTATCGAACAGCACACCTAGGTTCCTGACTGATGAAGAAGAATTGACAGAGCAGCCGTCAAGTGTTAGATAATGTTCTAGGTTACATGTGGGGTTTTAGGTCCGATAATTAACACCTCTGTTTTTCAGAATTTAGCAGTAAAAATTACTCGTCATCCAGTTTTTATATCGACTATGCATTCCGTTAGTTTCTCAATTTGGTGTGTTTCACCGGGCTGTGAAGAAATATAGAGCTGAGTATCATCAGCATAACAGTGAAAGCTAACACCATGTCTCCTGATAATATCTCCCAAGGGTAACATATAGAGCGTGAAAAGTAACGGCCCTAGTACTGAGCCTTGAGGTACTCCATACTGCACTTGTGATCGATATGATACCTCTTCATTCACTGCTACGAACTGATGGCGGTCAGATAAGTACGATTTGAACCATGCTAAGGCACTTCCACTAATGCCAACAAAGTTTTGTAGTCTATTCAAAAGAATGTTGTGGTCGATAGTGTCGAACGCATGGCGCTAAGATCCAGTAGAACTAATAAAGAGATACAACCACAATCAGATGATAGAAGCAGGTCATTTGTAACTCTAATGAGAGCAGTCTCAGTACTATGATACGATCTAAATCCTGACTGGAATTCCTCACAGATATCATTTTCTCTAGGAAGGAATATAATTGTGAGGATACTACCTTTCTAGTATCTTTGACAGAAAAGGGAGATTTGAGATCGGTCTGTAATTAACTAGATCTTTGGGGTCAAGTTGTGTTTTTAATGAGAGGCTTAATAACAGCCAATTTGAAGGTTTTGGGGACATATCCTAATGACAATGATGAATTAATAATAGCCAAAAGAGGATCTATGACTTCTGGAAGCAGCTCTTTTAGTAGTTTAGATGGAATCGGGTCTAACATACATGTTGTTGGTTTAGATGATTTAACAAGTTTATACAATTCTTCCTCTCCCACAGTAGAGAATGAGTGGAATTGTTCCTCAGGGGTCTATAGTGCGCTATCTGATGCGATACTGTAGCTGACGGCTGCAGGGATACAATTTTATCTCTGATAGTATCGATCTTGGAAGTGAAGTAGTTCATAAAGTCATTACTGCTATGCTCTTGGGAAATGCCAACACCTGTTGATGCTTGATTTTTCGTTAATTTAGTTACTGTATTGAATAAATATCGGGGTTATGTTTGTTTTCTTCTAGAAGAGACGAAAAGTAATCAGATCTAGCAGTTTTAATGCTTTTCTGTAGGATAGGGTACTTTCCGCCAAGCTAAACGAAATACCTCTAATTTAGTTTTCCTCCAGCTGCGCTCCATTTTCCGGGCTGCTCTCTTTAGGGCGAGTGTGCTCATTATACCACGGTGTTGGACTCTTATCCTTAATCTTCCTTAAGCGTAAAGGAGCAACCGCATCTAAAGTGCTAGAAAAGAGAGAGTCCATAGTTCCTGTTACATCATCAAGTTGTTCTGAGCTATTGGATATGCTGAGGAACTGAGATAAGTCAGGAAGATTATTTATAAAGCAGTCTTTTGTGGTAGAGGTAATGGTTCTACCATATTTGTAACAAGAAGTTGGCTTTACAGCTTTAGCTATATGGAATATACAGGAGACTAGATAATGATCTGAGATATCATCGCTCTGCTGCAAAATTTCAACGCCACTGACATCAATTCCATGTGACAGTATTAAATCTAGAGTATGATTTCGACAATGAGTAGGTCCTGACACGTGTTGTTTAACACCAATTGAGTTTAGAATGTCTATAAATGCTGATCCCAACGAATCTCTATCATTATCAACATGGATATTAAAATCACCAACGATTAGGACTTTATCTGCAGTCAGCACTAACTCCGATAGAAGATCAGAAAATTCTTTAATAAAGTCTGTATGGTGCCCTGGTGGCCTGTATACAGTAGCCAGTACAAACATCACAGGGGATTTATCATTAACACTTGTTTCTTTGGATAACGTTATATGAAGCACCATTACTTCGAACGAATTATACTTGAAACCCAACCTCTGAGAGATACTGAAAATATTTCTATAAATTGTAGCAACACCTCCCCCTTTACCTTTTGGACGCGGTTCATGCTTGTAACAGTAATCTTGGGGTGTAGACTCGTTTAAAGTAATGTAATCATCTTGTTTTAGCCAGGTTTCTGTCAGACAAAGCACATCTAGTTTATGGTCAGTGAACATATCATTTACAAAAAGTGCTTTTGAAGAAAGGGATCTAATATTTAATAAGCCAAGCTTTATCATGTGTTTATCTGTATTATATCGTTTTTTATTTGTTGAACATCAATTAAATTGTTACTATTACTTTGGTTTGGATGTTTTCTGTATTTTCTAGTTCGGGAACAGACACAGTCTCTATAGAGTGATATCTAGGTGAAAAGTTTCTATGTGCTGAGAGTTAACTGACTTTGGTGGCGTGAGGCGGCTAGCAGACGATCGGTTTAGCCAGTCTGTCTGCTTCCTGACCTGGGCTCCAGTTAGTCAAGTACAAACTCTAAGACTATGTGCCATATTTCTAGAGAGAAGAGCGGCACCACCCCAGGAGGGATGAACACCATCTCTTTTCAACAGGTCAGGTCTGCCCCAAAAATTCTTCCAATTGTCTATAAAGCCTATGTTATTTTGCGGGCACCACTTAGACATCCAGCCATTAAGTGACGACAGTCTGCTATGAATCTCATCACCCGGTAAGCAGGAGCGGACCAGAGCATATTACAGTGTCTGACATCGTACTTGCAAGTTCACACACCTCTTTAACATTATTTTTGGTGATCTCCGACTGGCGAAGTCGAACATCATTAGCGCCGACGTGGATAACAATCTTACTGAATTTACGTTTAGCATTAGTCAGCACTTTTAAATTTGCCAAGATGTCAGGCGCTCTGGCTCCTGGTAAACAATGGACTATGGTGGCTGGTGTCTCTATTTTCACGTTCCGTACAATAGAATCGCCAATAACTAGAGCACTTTCATCAGGTTTCTCAGTGGGTGCTTCACTGAGTGGGGAGAACCTGTTTGATGTTCTGATCGGAACGGAAGAGTGGTGTTTTGACCCGCGACTATGCCGCCTCACTGTCACCCAGTTGCCCTGCTGCACGGGCTCAACCGAAACCGAACAATGTACAGGACTCCTGAGCTAGTCGCATCCAAAGCAGTATCTACAGCCCTCACATTCTTACTGTCCTCAACTAAAGTTTGGATGCGTGTCTCTAGTTCTAAAACCTTCTCTGTCAGCCTAACTATTTCCCTGCATTTATCACATGTGAATCCTCGCTGCTGACAGAGACAGATAAACTATACATGTGGCAAACAGTGCAAACAACAATAGCAGGAGAAGAAGCCATTACTCACCGTGATTGATGAATGATACCAACTTAACTTACCACTTACCACTGTTGTTTGATGAGCTCGTGAAAACGGAGCGAGGAAAAATAAAATAATAATAGGCGCGAATAGAAATGCAAATGGAACCGCGAGTGACAAGCTAACGGGCTAACAAGCTGCACTCGCGGTTTTTAAAGGAGAACGATCAAATTAGTTAGATTAGTTTGAAAGATAACACCAGAAATATGGTGGGAATTAAGTTATATATTATCACTTTAGACAAAAGGGATTGAAAGTAAAGTAGAGATTCAATAAAAAGCGAAGGTACACGGAGCTACAAACACAAACCTCTCAGCTTCACACTCATCATCATTTACCTTCATTAGCAGCTAATCGTGTGGATTCACAAAAACACTGCGCTACAGTTCATGTGTCCTTGACCATATGACATGTTTCACTCAAACGCTAAAATGACTATTTCCCGTGTTTACTGTCCACATATCAGCCCGGATCCTCCTTAAGGAGCAGGTTTGAGTTTGGCTATAAATACTGCTCTTCAGCTACTGTTTGCATCTCTCTTCTTCTCGCAGGTAAGAAACATGTTTCTAAAGATTTGATTCCATTTTTCATTATAACTTACTTCACTGAAGAGCTTTACAGGCAAATATTTTCATATGGATGACTGGATTATTTGTTATTTTATTGTTTGTGATATTGTAATCCTTGTTTAAATCAGGAAGAAACGCATGAAGACAGAACAGTGAAAAAAATGAATCTAGCGAAGCTTTTCAGACAGATCAGCCGGCCTGAAATAAGAGTGAGTAGATGAATATCAGTTCAGATACAAACAGTGAATAATAGGCAATCAGTGTCACATTTATCAGCTTTATTAGGAATATTTATTCACGTTTTAATTTCAAATCCACTGCTTGATCAGGACTTGATTTCATGTACTTGATGTGACTTTACTGTACATTGACTTTGACTTTAAACTGTGTTTCTGCCTGATTTAACAGAAACAGATGCAGATGGAGTGTAGAATAGAAACAACGCATGCAGAAAACTGCTGGAGCTTCAGAAACCACAGACCAGCAAAAAACAGCAGGACTGAGAGAGAAATGGAGGACAGAAATAAAACACTAACCAGTGAATCACAAGAGAAAGGCAGAGAGATTTGTTAGATGTGAGAGCATGGGGAAAATAAAGCCAGACCGTAAGTGTTTGTTCATCGTGAAGCTTTATTCCTTCATCTCATTGTAGTTTTACCGTGTTAGATTTACTACTGTTTTCTAAAGTGGCACATTCAGACAGATACATCAGACACAGATGAATGTTTACTGCTCAGTCTGATTGTGTATAAATTACATGATGGATTATTTGAAGACTGAAAACATAAAAACCCCATAAATCCAGAACAATGAGGATAATCTGATGTTTGTGATTTCCAGTCTCTTGTGAAGACCTGAACATTATCCTTCATCACAACAGCTCTTGGACTCGGTTTCAGACTCATCTGATCACAAACAAACAGACTCATGAACAGATTTTCTCTCAGATCTGTGTCTCAATCCTGCTCTGATGCACTTTACTGACAACATTCTGCATCAACACTCAATCTCTGCTTCTGCCGTGTTTCACTCAGTATTCTGCACTGCCTCACATATTTATGACTGCAATATTCTGCATTTCTCGTCTACATTTCATTCATCATGTATATTTAGTATTTATGTATGTTTATATTTTAATACAGTTCATAGATTCTATATTTCTCTATATATTTTTGTATAACTCTGTACTGTTTTACATGCATTTATTACTCATCCTTCCTTAAAGACAAAGCTTGAGTTAATATGAACAGAAATCTGCTGCTATGTTTGGAGAAGTTCAGTACATTTCATCTGGATTCTTTACATGTTTAATTACGCAAAACTGAAATATTTATAAATAAATGTTTTGCTATATTTTCAAATTTGTAAATCTGATAGAATTATCAAGCAAGTGATATTCACTTCATACTGAAGACAGCATTCAATTGTATAGTGTTTGTCCAGAGCTGGTGTTTGCCGTAACATACTTATACACATTTATACTGTAGTTCAGATCATTGAGTGCCTTAAAAGTGTCTGTACTCTCAGAAAAAACTGTCACTCTGCAGCATTACCCCAAATGGTACTAAGATGTACAATTTAGATTCTTATGGGTAATTTAAAAGTTTTAATATGTATGTTTAAGATACTAAAACTTACCATTTAGCAGCAAATAATGTAAAGAGTGTAAAGTAAAGACATTTTTGTCTTTTGTAACTTAACAGATTTACACCTTTTTTCTGAGAGTGTAACTAACTGTAAAAAATGTTTTATGCCGAAATAATATGCATTCTATCTAAAATAATATCTGCCTGTTGCTCATCAAGATCATAACTAAACATCTCTCTAAAGACAATCAGTTGTGCCGTGTTGGTATTATTTAGAAGCATTTTTGTTGTTGTTGTTTGTTTGTTTTGTTTTTTTGAGTAATTTTACTCACGTACGTCCTGTAGATTTAGAAACAGAAAACATTAGCTCATAGCTCATTCATATTCATCAGAAATTGCATAAAATCATGGATCAGTCATAAATGCATTACAAGAAGACTCATATAATTCATTTTCCTTAATTAAAATACTGAGGTGATGCCAATATTTCTGTGTTAGAACATTTCAATCTGAGATTAAAATGTAACCTAAAATATATAAACTATAAGTTGCAGATAGAGAATACAGTTTTGTTTCATGTTCAGCTTCATATTAAATATATCCGTGTCAGTGACTGTGAGGTAAATCACCTGCTCAGGATCCACTTGATTGTTTAGGACAAAGGGCATTTCCCTCTCAGAGGTAATATTTTTATGTGGATCGACCGGTTTCAAGGTCGTTGAACTAGAATGTGCAAGTTGCGTTGCATCCAATGGAGGGACTGAAAGCGCTCAGATTTCATCAAAATCTTCATTTGTGTTCTGTAGATGAACGAAGGTCTTACGGATGTGGAACGACATGAGGGTGAGTAATGACAGTATTTTCAACTAACCCTTCAAATGTTTTTAAATTACTTGAAACATATAATTAGCAATCATATACCCTCAACAAAAAGAAGAAATATGCAAACTGTTACTTTATAACCACAAGTTGACCAACATGGTCATAATAAAAATAATTATAAAAACCACAAAGATTCCGATGACTCTTCATCACTTCATGAACAGACCATGGCACCACAAACAACAAGGCCCCAAGTCCAACAAACTTCTGATCCAAAAAAGGAGAACACCACAGGATGCAAAGAGTGGCTAGAAATATTGCAAAGAACAGAGGACAATATATTAGATACATTACAAAACATAATGATACAGCCAGACACAGATAGAGAGAAGTCAGATACAGATAGAGTATGACAGATACAGGATGACAGATACAGTCAGATACAGACAGAGAATGACGGATACAGTCAGATACAGACAGAGAATGACAGATACAGACAGAGGATGACGGATACAGTCAGATACAGACAGAGGATGACGGATACAGTCAGATACAGACAGATACAGTCAGAGGATGACGGATACAGTCAGATACAGACAGAGGATGACAGATACAGTCAGAGGATGACAGATACAGTCAGATACAGACAGAGGATGACGGATACAGTCAGATACAGACAGAGGATGACAGATACAGTCAGATACAGACAGAGGATGACAGATACAGACAGAGAATGACGGATACAGTCAGATACAGACAGAGAATGACAGATACAGACAGAGGATGACGGATACAGTCAGATACAGACAGAGGATGACGGATACAGTCAGATACAGACAGAGGATGACGGATACAGTCAGATACAGACAGAGGATGACAGATACAGTCAGAGGATGACGGATACAGTCAGATACAGACAGAGGATGACAGATACAGTCAGATACAGACAGAGGATGACAGATACAGTCAGATACAGTCAGAGGATGACAGATACAGACAGCGGATGACAGATACAGACAGAGGATGACAGATACAGTCAGAGGATGACGGATAGAGTCAGATACAGACAGAGGATGATGGATACAGTCAGATACAGACAGAGGATGACAGATACAGTCAGAGGATGACGGATACAGTCAGATACAGACAGAGGATGACAGATACAGTCAGATACAGACAGAGGATGACAGATACAGTCAGATACAGTCAGAGGATGACAGATACAGACAGAGGATGACAGATACAGACAGAGGATGACAGATACAGACAGAGGATGACAGATACAGTCAGATACAGACAGAGGATGACGGATACAGTCAGATACAGACAGAGGATGACAGATACAGTCAGATACAGATAGAGAATGACGGATACAGTCAGAGACAGAGAATAATAAAAGGAAAATTAGATCTTGATGTGTGTGTACTTACATTTCAGAAATTCCACTGAAAATCCATCACTTTGCAAAGAAGAGTGGCAACATGTGGGTTCACTGCAACCTGTTTCTTCTGTACCATTTGCCCGGTCGTTTTAGATGGCACTTTTCCATTCGACTTCTTTGTTCCTCTCTCCGGATTAATACCAACAAAGCGTCTAAAGGTTCATGAAACAGACAATATGTAATTAAGATGCGTTTCTCTACTCCAGTGAGGACCTCCCAGAAAGTTTTAGATGTCCACTAATTAAACCACCTGTTTTAACTCATTAGCTTGCTGGTGTTAAATGAGGAGACATCTAAATCATTTGCCCTGAAAATTGTATGTCTTCTCGAGTTGAGAAGCATTGTGTTAAAGGCCTCAACAGATATAACACATAACATATCTACATAGATAAAATGAAAGTTCTGATATAACATATCAACATATGTAAAATACTGGTACTGAAGTTGTTAGAATTCAACCATTACCTTTGAATGAACTCCAAGGTACATGCTGCCTCCTCCTGGTACTCAAGATTGAATATATAGTACGATGCGAACAGAGTGGCAAGGCCAGACATGAAGCTGGGCTGAATGCCCTCACACACAACCTCGCCTTCAATAGTCAGCATCCAGTGTCCACTCGTCAAAGTGTCTCCTAAAACAACCACATGTTACAAGTCACTTTTAACTATACCATTTTTATCTTTCAGCTTTTTACATTTAAACTATATTTTAATATGTAAGAGTACATGAACTCATTCTTTTAAACCAAAGTTAACAAGAGGCATTACAAACAAACAATAAGCAAATTAGAGCAAATGTCCAACTGAACAAAAAAAACAAAACAATTCTATATAAAAAGGCAAAAAAAAAAAACGACAATGGGGGCAGAACATCAGTGTAATGTAATACTGGTAACACCGAGTACCGCAGCAAGCATAAAGCCAACAAGACAGCCTTACAAAAATACTCCACTGAAATTTAAATGGAGGAACACAACATAAGAAAAATCCTTAATATAGACAGAAACCAGAAAAAACAAACAAACAAACAAAGTACAGAGGTACAAAGTACACAGTTAAAGTAGTAGTTACATATACAAGATTTTCTTTTCTGGTCAAGTCCAAGTTCTGGTCAATTAAGAGAGTACACTTACCAAGCACAATTAGTCGTGGGCTCCCAGGTATGGTGTGTGTCGCTTGAAGGTCAGCTGCTGTGGCGCACCGCTATAAAAAAAACATTAACTGTCCATATAAACTAATACAAGAACATACAAAAACAAAAAAATAGTGGTTTTCAGCAATATACTTACATTCGCAAGAAGCAGAAGACCATCCAGATCCTCTCGGAAATGTGCCAGGATGAGTTTGATCACAAGGGGTCCAACTTCTTCTTCGCTGGACAAGATTTTCTTGACAACTTCATTTGTGGGTTTGCTCTTAAAGAAGTCAACGAGGACTTTACCATACTCCTGTATGGCTTGGTTGAGCCTTTTGTGTATGGCGATACTGGTAAGCTCCTCAAAATGTGCATATATGTGCTTTTGCACAAACAGGTATGGCCATTTGCTTTTGAGGTCTTTGATAGGAAGTACTTGTGTGTCATTGATGTGCTTTCTTTGCAAATAATAAGTTTCCTTCATTAAGGCACAAACATCACTCCTGTCAGCTCCACTTTTTCCATATCGCTGGTACAAATTCTCTAAAGTTTGTCTTTTTTCCTCAAGTACATCATCAGAATTTGCAAGCGGAGGCTCAGGCTGCCATTGTGTGCATCCGTATGTGGCTGTTGGTTCTCTGCATTGCATTCTCTCAGGTGTGTCAGTTACTCCACTGATCCGTCGCCTGCGTGATAAAGTATTATCTCTATTGACGTGTTCTACACGGGTTTTTATTTGTTTCAAGAGGGAGTAGTACCCAATTTCATTTTTTTCTTGAGTATCATCAAAATCAGAAAAGCTCTTTGGATACTTTTTGACAATTTTGAGAGCTACAGCAAGGCACTGTGCTTTGCTTGGATTCTTTTCATGTTTCCTAATTTCATCAACAATTATACGAATCATTTTGCGGCGATCTGGGGGGAGTGGTCTCTTTCCATTCGCTACTGCACTGCGCACTGCTCTGCATTTGGTTCCAAGGAACCTGAAATGACTCAGGCCAAGTAACTGCTGTGGTTGAAGAAAGGCTTGGTGGGCTAATGGTGTCTAATGTGACAGTGGAAGGCGGCGGAGGTATTGTTGGAGGACATCACCAGATTGATTTTGTTCTCCAGCTGATAGAAAAAATATATCATCAACATGTCAGTGTTATGTAACTGTGCTAATATTCTGATCTATTATCAGAAAAATAAAATAACTTTTACAGTGTAACAAAAATATACTTTATACACACACACACACACACATATATATATATATATATATATATATATATATATATATATATATATATATATGTATACATAAACTTATACATATACAGAATGTAAAAATAACCTCTCATAAAGCTGTCTAGCAGTTTGCGAATCTGGATGGGCGGGAGTAAATCAGACAGGTCCACTCCAGGAGCTCCCTCTACATACTTAAGATCATCTGTGCTCTCCACACCCCAGCTAAGAAGTCTCTGCAGCAACTATTCCTTCTTTTCTTCAAGAAGACCAGGCAGCGCTTTGAAATGACCTTTGTATTTCCTCTCCCAAAGTTGTAGACATCATTCTAGAGAAGGAAAAGAGTGGTGAAGAGCAAGCACTGACAGGCCACACAACTTGTACATGGGCAAGGGATAGTAGTCCAATAGGTTTTCCTGGCTGACACAACACAGCCTTTTTGCAGGTTTCTCAGATATGCAATGAAGGCCCTGATCAATGAGAGTTGAAGAGTTATATCTTTCTGTGATGAAGTTGACGGAATCTCCTTGAATGAGAATGGCTTTTATTTTGCCAAATACAATTCCATCATCAATTTGATCAAGCACAAGAAACATATTTTTTTTGTATTTAGTCCCTTTCACTTTTGTTTCATGTGAAATGAGTGTGCTTGACTGACAGTTAAGGTGTGAAACAGCTTCTCTAATATCATCATTGTAATCCGATGGGCAAAATTCTGTTCCTTTTTCAACAACAACATGGGGTGGGAACAGACTACCAGCACTTAAATAAGCTTGAAATAGCTGATGCCTTTCAGCAAGAGTAGAGCAAATGTTCTTGAAATTGTGCAACTTTCTTGAACACTGCTTGAAATATGTGTGTTTGCTTTCAAATCTGAGGGTCCAGAGACGAATGAGTGGCCCAAACTGGACTGTTAGTTCTGGATAATGAGTAACATAATGGTGTTTTGGCCTCAGAGGATGGTCAGGAAATAGTTTCTTTCGAAAATACATGTAGTCCTCAATCATTACCTTTAAGTAGGCGATCTGTCCTGAAGAAATGGCAGGGGCACAAATGAACTCAACCATCTGTCGGAGCTGCAAAACAAGTTGCCACACATCATTGTCAGCTGGATCCCTTATTTTATCTCCTATTAACACTGGTAGTAATCTCAGGAAACACCAGTTCTGAACCGCATGCCCTCCAAGTTTATCACTCCCAGCATTTATCTCACATGGCTTATCATGTGCATCATTACCTAGGTATCTGAATTGATTTACCCTTCTATTTAGATCCACATATGTAAACTGTTTCTCAACTCTGACCAGATGTTTAATGCATAGAGCCAAATCATAGGACACAACACCTTCAAACAGATCATGTCCAATGCATGGAGGCAAGCCAGGCTGGCAGACATGGTAATGTGATAAGTCATTGAAAAGAGAGTCAAATTTGACCCCTTTTTTCAGGTGCAAATCATCTGCTTGGACATTACCTATATATGACTGCACAGTCCTGCTTGGCCCCTTGGCCAGTCTGCCACAAATGTTGGTCGATCAATTTCACAGAATCTGCAAAAGAAGGAACTGGTGCTGAAATTTTCAACAAAGCCCCCAATAGCATGTGAGCCAAGATTGTCTCCGGCAATGGCACACACAATTGCTTTCCTAATCTCACCACTGGACATTTGGATACCACTCACCTCAAGGTCTTTGAGATCCTTTATCAGCTGCCCCATCACCATGTCATGTCCAAAGAACTTGAAATCTTGCTCTCTGTAAAGTAGAACAAGTTGCATATGGTCAGTGGTTGACCGATTATGAGGCAAAATGTCTCCTAAAGTGAGATAGACTGCCAGCACTTTATGTGTTTTCTTCCCTGAACCTAATGGATTAACAACTTCAAATGAATCCTGATAGAGAATCAAGCCCAGGGACATGGGATCTGACTTAAACAATGCATTTTCTGCAATTACTTTTCCATCCCAAATGTCCTTAAAAACATTGCTGTTGTGAGCCTGCAAACAGGTGTTGCTGTGCTGCTCCGCATGGACTCGCTCTTGAAAAGACTAGCAACTGTTTTTTATTGGAATGTACTGGGCAAAGCATTCATTTCCAGCTTCATTGTTCCCTAAACAAATTGGAACTGGCTCAATGTAGTTGAAACTTTGCTTAAACACAGTTTTCCTCCTCTGATCCGTTTTCAATATCTGAGTGTTGCAAGTGTGGAGAAGATCATCCACTTTAATCTCATCTACCACTCTTTCTATGTCTGTCTCAGGAACTCCAAGTAGAATCAGTTTGTCTTTTAGTTTACACAGCAAATTTGACAGGCTGATGTCATGTATATCCTGGAGTCCTTCAATGATTGTTTGAATAACAGACGTAGGAAGCATCAACTTTGCCTGTAACTTCAGATAAAACAGGGCCAGATTTTTTAGAAACATGTGATCATCTACATGTTCTGGGCAAATCTCATCTACAGCCGACAAGCCAACGAATGCGACAGCCACCTATAAGTAAATTATCTTTATTGCTAACTGGAACTGCCCTCCCAACTTCCCAACTGAACTGCACAAACGCAAGTCAAGAACAGATTCGAGCAAGAACCCAGAAGCAAAACTCCAGAAAAATATTCTACAACTACAATAAGTCAACTCGTTTGTTTATAGGTCGGCGTTGCGCATGCTCAGTTCATTTGTTCAAGTGTCACAGCACTGATAAAGTGCCCTCTGCAAAATACAAGTTTGACAGCCGAAGACATAAACACAGATATCTGTAAATACCGTATTTAAACGTAAATAAATATTCGGTTGCGTTATAGTAATACATTAACTATACAAGGCAGACTTTATATCAAACAGATGTTAAAGTGTTCACATTACCTGAAGTTAACAAAGGCCCACAAATCCACTCGCTGGTCAAACGCTTGGAACAGCAGCATTCTCCCATTCAGCAACGCCCGTGAGCGGGCTGACTGCGAGGCTTTAGCAACGCATTTTCATTTCTGCGGCCGAGTTAATAGATGACTAAGTTACCTGTGCAAATTTTACACCATAAAATAATCACGACGAAGTGTGCTGATCAACACGAAGTTCTCGTGAATAACGTTACCCACAGGTGTCACTGAATCATGTAATTCATAATTTAGGAACTCTATGTTCTACCCATAGATGCTATGAAATCCTACCGCGACCGCGCTGCTGAAACCTCGCGCAAGTCTCCTTGGAGCACAGCAGACGGAGGAAGCGTGAATCCGGGATTAACGTTACCAATATTAACCGCGAATGTATATACCTTCATATACTAGTCTATGACAGTTACTAAACATGAAAAATAAAAAAATAAAAGTCACTTACCACAGTTGTGAATCACTCTTCTTGCCGCTCCCAGAATCTCGACCGTTGAAGATCCCAAGATGGCGCTGAAGATTTGAAATTGACAGCAATATTCTGTAAATTTGAGTCAAACCGCCACGCAACCCCAGAATGCATTGCGGTTTACAGCAATATGCTGTATTATTAAAAAAACAGCCAGCTGCTGTAAAATAGTGCTGTAATTTTTACAGCAATTCATTACAGTGTACTTAAATATAATGATCCTTTAGTGACAAACCACCTTCCTAAAATATAAGGGCAGCTTTATACAGTCTTGTTTAAAGTATTTATATTTATACTGTTAAAAATGTATTGTAAGTATGTGTAAAACATTATCTGGCTAATCACTGCTATGATTTTATCCAGCATTAGAGTTATTGATGTATAAACCTGAAGATAAACATCTAAAGTATAATTAATGTGATTAATTTAATAGAATGAAACAGAAATCATGTGTAAAAAAAATGTCAAAAATAAATTTATTTTTACATTTTAACAGGACTTTTCTGTAAAATTTGTTTAACCTACAGACGCAAAGACCCTGAAACACAGTTTGAAAACCGGTTCAGGACAGAAAGTGATTCTTGTGTATATCACAAGACACACTGATGCTGATGATTCATCTGTTGGTCTATTAAAACAAAAAATCCCTTGATTCATCACTCATATTCACACATCCATGACTTTATATGATGCAGGTTTTACTGGAGAACGGAGTTTGATTGGATATTTCAGTCTGAACTGTAGCAGGAGATCATGATCACGAGAGACAGACAGACAGCTCTCTGCTGGAGATCATCAGTATATTACAGCTCACAACATCACATACACATCTATCAGATCAGACTTCACAAGAGATTGAATGAAATCAGTAAATGTTGTGAATTATGGGAGGAACATGCATCAGCCTGAAGATTTTTATAAATGGTAACATTATTATATTGTGTCCTTAGATTAATGATAAAGAGATGATTCATTCAAGCACAGCAGGCCTATTACACTCACTCTTTAATTTATACTGATTTTAATTTAAAAAAAACATTACATTTATAAAAAATAACTATATTACTGTGATGAGAATCAAAGAGAAATCCATAATCCCACATTCTGACACATTTCAATAAAGATAATTTGGAGGTAAAACTTAATTATCATGACCATAAGGTATTAATGGTACCGGACATATGCTTGATTTTCATGAAAAAGGATCATTTGAATTTTGGGTGAAATTAAACCTGGCCATTTTTTCTCCATGTAAGCTAATACGCATTCACACATATAAAAACAACCTATAATCCTCTTCGTTAGCTTTCTGCATTTCTGACACTGAATTAAAAGTGATGTTTTGTGGCTATAACCCAGTGTCCCTCAAATAAATACAAATATATATTTTTTTTTATTAAAATAATTAGTGAATAGATACAGTGTATTTAGATCTATGTGTTCTACTCAAGGCTACAGAATATCAGCTGCATGAAATAAATCGATCATTATAAATATATTAAATACAACAATGTGTTATATTTTCTATTTTAATACACAGAAGATTAGCAGTTGTTTCCATCTTTGTCTAGATTTTCTAAATCAAAGGCCTTTAGTTTCAGGTTGCAGATTTTCTCAGTCGCTTTGGTAGATTTCTCAAATCATCCTCAACGTTTCAAAAGGAGTAAGTGTTTTTATAGAAACTATTTGTAACCAACAGCAGCACACACCAACAGCAGATCACCTGCAAAAGCCTGAAAATGTAGCTTTTTCCCCCAAAAGTATTTATGTCATATCAGTGGTATCAGAAGACGTGTCATTGTTCACAAACAAAATATCACAATAATGAACATGCATGATATTATCATGGACAATTACTGTGAATAATTATTTATTCAGGTTTTTAGAATGCATTTTAAGAATACTTTTTCAGTCATCTAGTTAAAACTCGGCTGTAATGCTGCGTGTAAATAAGCACATTCACTTTCTTACAGCAGGGAAGCGAAGCATAGCATCCCGTAAACAAAGCAGCTGCGCTACTGTCTGCTTCTGTCTCTTTAAATGAGAGAGAAACTGACCAAGTGTGGTGTACCATACTTGAAATTTGTGCCCTGCATTTCACCCATCCAAGTGCACACACAATAGTAAACACACACACACACACACACACACACACACCATTCTGACTTTGACCCCTGTAACACAGTGAGGTGATCATCAGAATCACAGCAGAGTTAAAGATCTACAAATATATCTGAAAGTATTTTACAGCAACAGCAATGAAAACACACTTCATCAGCTGATATGATGTTATCTACTGGATTCATTTAATAAAGAGTTTCTGAGAAATCACTAAACACAGACAGAAAAGTTTGTGAAACACAAAGATGTAAATGTGACTCTGATGGATCAGTTCTGCTGTTTTCATCTCTTCTGAAGCTTTGAATGGTTTGATCAGAATCCAGATCTCTTTCATTTCCACTCAATTCTGTTCATGATTCACTCCAAACCTTTGCTCAGTATTTCATCTGTGCTTTTGCTTTTGTGTATCGATGCTGTTTCTGACAGAAGAATCACTTTTATTCTCAGCTTTCTCATGTGCTTCATCTCTCATTTCACACACAACATCTCTCTGTTTCTCCAGATTTACAGCTTCACGAGTTCACACTTACATATAATAAACTGAGTAAAGGTTATGCGTATTTGGCGTGCTGTCCAGGGAGAGGGCCCTGAGCTCGGTACTTACCCCCGAGCCCAGGGTACTCCCCCTGTACGGGGAGAGGGGTCCGAGCTCTGCGTTTAGCCCGGACCCAGAGCGTTCCCCCCAAAGATGCAATAAGCACGGGACAGCAGCCAAAGAGGTGTGTTGATACCCCCCAAAATCGGCAGAGCTTAATGTTGGTGGGGTGCTGGACGTCGCTTGGAGTAACGGCACTGCTGTGGCCTTTAGAGAAGAGAGTTTAGCTACTGTGGGAACGGACACTGCTGCGGCATCTGGAAAACAAAGGAAAGTGGCTTCTACGGAAGCGGGCACTGCTGCAACATCTGAAAAGAGAATGTGGCTTCTGTAGAAGCAGGCACTGCTGCAACATCTGAAAAGAGAATGTGGCTTCTATTGAGATGGGCACTGCTACGGCGTCTGAAAGAGAATGTGGCTTCTGCGGAAGCGGGCACTGCTGCAACATCTGAAAAGAGAATGTGGCTTCTATTGAGATGGGCACTGCTACGGCGTCTGAAAGAGAATGTGGCTTCTGAAGCGGGCACTGCTGCAACATCTGAAAAGAGAATGTGGCTTCTATTGAGATGGGCACTGCTACGGCGTCTGAAAGAGAATGTGGCTTCTGCGGAAGCGGGCACTGCTGCAACATCTGAAAAGAGAATGTGGCTTCTATTGAGATGGGCACTGCTACGGCGTCTGAAAGAGAATGTGGCTTCTGCGGAAGCAGGCACTGCTGCAACATCTGAAAAGAGAATGTGGCTTCTGCGGAAGCGGGCACTGCTGCGGCAGTGGGAAATAGAGATGAGTGGGCAGTAGAGATACGGGCTCCTGCGGGAGCAGGCACTGCTGCGGCAGTGGGAAATAGAGATGAGTGGGCAGTAGAGATAGAAGGTCGTGCGGGAGTGAGCACTTCTGTGGGATCTGAAAAGAGAATGAGGCTTCTATTGAGACGGCACTGCTACGGCATCTGAAAGAGAATGTATCTTCTGCGGAAGCGGGCACTGCTGCGGCAGAGGAAAGTAGAGATACAGGCTCCTGCGGGAGCGGGCACTGCTGCGGCAGAGGGAAGTAGAGATACGGGCTCCTGCGGGAGCAGGTACTGCTGCGGCAGTGAGAAGTAGAGATGAGTGGGAAGTAGAGATACGGGCTCCTGCGGGAGCAGGCACTGCTGCGGCAGTGGGAAATAGAGATGAGTGGGAAGTAGAGGTAGAAGGTCGTGCGGGAGTGAGCACTTCTGTGGGATCTGAAAAGAGAATGTGGCTTCTATTGAGACGGCACTGCTACGGCATCTGAAAGAGAATGTAGCTTCTGCGGAAGCGGGCACTGCAGCGGCAGTATGAAATGAGCAGGGCACTGTTACGGCCTCTGAAAAGGGAAGGAGGCTTCTGAGGAAGCGTGCTCTGCTAAGGCAGTAGGGAAATGCAGATGCAAGCTCCTGCGGGAGCAGTTACTGCTATGGTACCTGGAAAGAGAAGGAAGCTTCTGAGGAAGTGGTCACTGCTACGGTATCTGAAAAGAGGAGGCTTCTGTGGAAGTGGTCACGGCTACGGTATCTGAAAAGAGGAGGAGGCTTCTGTGGAAATGGTCACGGCTACGGTATCTGAAAAGAGAAGGAGGCTTCTGAGGAAGCGGTCACTGCTACGGCAGTAGGGAAATGCAGATGCAAGCTCCTGCGGGAGCAGTTACTGCTACGGTACCTGAAAAGAGGAGGAGGCTTCTGTGGAAATGGTCACAACTGCGGGAGCCGTCACTGCGGAGGCATCTGAAAAGAGGAGGCTTCTGGGGGAGCGGTCGCTGCTACAGCATCTAAAAAGAGAAGGCGGCTTCTGCGGAATCGAGTACTGCTGCGGCAAGGAGAAGAATCAGATAAGTCTCCTGCAGGAGCGGGGTGTTGCTGGGATGGTTGGAGTGGAGTGAGCCACTATGGGTGGATTTCGTGGTGTTAGAGAGGATGGCTATGGTGGGTCCGAGGTTCGAGTGGACAGGGATGGACTGGCGTTGAAAGGGTCTGCTGATGAGGGTTCGGTGAGATTCTTTGATATGGATGGGTCTTCGCCACTAGCGGAGGCAGCCTCACGCTAGCGTCTGCTAAGGAAACTGGAGGTCACTGAAAAGGAAAAGGGGGTTATTAGTGGTGGCAGGAAAAGACAAAGATATGTGGGCCTGTGTTGCCAGCGGAGGGGGCCACGCGCTTGCTTCGGCTGCTGTAGCTCACTCATGGGAAGGGAGTGGGGTTTGTGACATCCTGGAGAGCCTGTGGTCTGTACCACTAGCGGAGGCAGCCTCACGCTAGCGTCTGCTATGGGAGCTGGAGGCAACTGAAAAGGAAAGGGGTTAGGAGTAACAGGAGAAAAAGACAAAAGACATGTGAGGGCCTGTGTTGCAAGCGGAGGCAGCTTTGCGCTTGCTTCAGCTGCATGACACGGGGGTTTGTGGCATTTGGAGAGAAAGGCTGTAGAGCCTGTGCGGCCTGCAATGCTAGTAGAGGTGGCCTCGCGTTAGTACCTGCGACAGGATCTGGAGGCTGCTGAAAAGAAAAGGAGTTAGGGGAAGTAGAAGGAAAGTCTGAGATGGCCTGCGTTGCAAGCGAAGGCAGCCACATGCTTGCTTCTGCAGCTGTCAGCTGCAGAAAACAGGGGAGTGGTTTGTGACTTTGGCGGGACATGCTGAAATGTCGGGGTAGTCTGCAGCGTTGCCAACCTAACGATTTCTCGGACTGCCCTAGCTACTGGTTTTCGAAGCAACTAGCAACAAATGTAGCCATTTAAAAAAAATTTTTTATTTGGAAACCTTTGAAAAGTGATAAATGGTAAAAGGCATGCGATTTCCTCTTAACCACACGAAAGGAAAACATACTGAAACAGCTGGCCAGCCGAGCGGCACATCGGCTGGTAACGTAGACACTTTGAGGGAGGTGCCTAGCAGTATGCACTTCATATATGAATTAAGTTGCAGGTTGCATTTGCTCAATAATGTTTATTTAAGCCTTAACTTTTTCGTTTGTACTCATGATTGTTAATCATTACTGTTGGTCCACTGAGATAAATTTTTTAATTCCTGGTTAAGATCAACAGTGGAAAAGAAGATTCACTGTTGATTATCTGACTTATCCATTTATCAAAATGGAATGAGTGAATTAAATACGGGTAAAATGCTGGTGAAAATAAGAGTAATTTCAGTGTGTATTCTCAGCACTTGCGTCGTGGTTACGTAATGACATTAACATCCGATGATGTCGTGACGTCATTTAACAACAAAACAACAAATGACAAATCCTTTAGCGATTTTTACCTTGAACATTGTTTGGCAAGACTGGTGACCTGTGCCGCTAGCGGAGGCAGCCTCGCGCTTGCGTCTAGAAACGGTAGTTAGAGGCCCGGCTGCATGCGGCGCTGCGGCCGGAAGAGCCACGGTGAAGGCTGAGCCGAAGCAGGAAGCGAGTGAGGCTTTGCTGCGGTAAGGACTGGGCGCGGCCCAGGCTTGTTGAAGGCCTGCTTCTGCGACCCGACGCTCGCGGAGAGCCGGGTTTTGTGCGGGACAATGATGGTGTCAAGCAAGACGAGTTCGGGGCTTGCTCAAGCTATTAGTCGCCTTGGCGGCTGGAGTGGATTTAGGAGTGAGGTTGGCTGATTTGTGGGGTGACGAATAGATCGTACAAACCCGTTTGTTTGTTCTCTGCGAGAATGGAGCGTCGGAATTCATCAGCGTTTGCCTCTGGATTAAATACTCACCACTTCCGATCGGAGGAATTTATTGGCGCAGCCGAATGATACGAGGATGCTGGGGAAGATGGAAGTTAGGCAGTGGAGGCGAGGTTAAACCTCGGTGTCGGGGGATTCTTGTGGCTGGTCGAGCAGAGCGGCGGCCGCGATGGAGCCTGGGGCTCGACGGCGTTGACTGGCGGAGGAGGAGTGATCCTGGGGCCGGCAGATTTGCTGCAGAGGATCCGAAAATCTTGAGTATAGGTCACGTTGTTTGGATGGGAAAAAATTGGGTCTGTGATATAATGGCAAAGGAGCGAACCGAATGCTGAAAGACTAGAACTGATGGAGGTAAGACTGCTTTGATTATTTATAGGGGTTCTCTGTCGAGCTGATTGGATAGATGGTGTGATTGCTGATGATGAATTGGCTGCGTTAATTATCTGCGCGTGCTCCTCCCGAAATTTGTTAATAAAACATCACAAATCAAGAGAAGCACTTCTGTTCTTACCAGACACTCTTTCTGCATTCATCTGATGATGTAGATGATGTTTCATATCAAGCAAATCTCCATCATCTCTTAAATGAAGAATATGTGTAAAATCATGGCTCATTCATAAATGCTTTAGTTATAAGTTTTCCTCATTTCAAAGCTACAAATATTAAAGTAAAATAATGCAAATCTTTCTATACAGAAGTGTTTTAATCTAAGAGGAAATAAATTGATACACTCATACTATGTAGAACATGGCTGTGAAGTAGTTTTTGGCTGTGTAGTAATTATTATTTATGTATCTACTCTGATTTCTGATTTCAGACACAGTCATATTGTTTGTAGAGTTTCAGATCTCAGTCTGAAGGTTTAATTTGCGACACAGAGCTGAAGATGTAAATATGTGATGAAACACACCTGATTCACATCAAGGTCTAATGTTTAAAAACAATAGAGTGTCTATTATAATATAGCATAAACTGCTAAAAGTTTGTTTGCTGACATTTAATGCAAAATGCAAAATCACCATAAGGCCTATTTTTTGGATGACATTCACTGAATTAACTATCAAAAATGTAACTTGTATTAAATAGAATTAAAGGCATTGTAAATAAAAATGTGTAATTAATAATATTTATATTTTTTGTAATGCATTGAGGATGGAAACTGTTGTTTCCATCTTTGTCCGGTAGATGGCGCAAGTAGATTTTTCACCGCAATCTCAAAGGCCTTTAGTTTCAGGTTACAGTATGAGAAGAGATCTGATCTGAAGATGAATGAGGACTTACGTGTGACCAAAAAACTAAAAAGAGAAAAGAACATGTTTGTTTGGAAACCAGTTAAATTTTTAAACTTAAATTTGTATTTAAATTTAAGAATGAAGTCATGTACCCGTTGAGAGTGTGTTGAGTCTGTGTAGCTGTGTCACTGAACTCCAGCTTTGACAGTTACAGATTTGAAAAACAAAAGGGCAGGAAACACAAAGAACCATTTCAGCATAAAAGGGTTCTTCAGGATGCTGTGGGTCTAAATATAACCGTTACTGCATGTAAAGAACCTTCAAAGAAGCATCTTTTTTGAGAGTGTATTTCACTAATTTGTACATCATTTCTCAGTTAAATTTCAATATCAGCATTATATCAGCCATCAGCAGGGCTTAATTTGCACCTCCGAAATCTGATCCGGTGTTGTGCCCATTTTCGACCGTAATTTTGTGTGTATTTGGCCACTTAGGCTCAACAACAAACTATGAAAAATAACTCGATATGATACTCGCTAGCGACTGTGAGCGCTCAGCCTTGAGACCGCCTCTGGAGCGCGAGTACCGATTAGTTTAAAAAGACCTGTATTTTTGTGAAGATGCAACAATGACCCGATTAAGCAAGTGACAATTCTGTGAACTGTCCTGAAATGCGAGCGAAAGTCTTGGATCAGCACAGCCTGCAGCAGCTCGTTGTATTGCAGACGAGATGTGCTGATGTGGCTTTGAGAGAGTGAAAGAGAGAAGACGCGGCTGAATGCTCCGTTACCTCGAATGGTGTTGGTTTTTCAGTTGTGAACGCATGCGTTATACTTCCTTGTCTTGAGAAGGAAGTTCTTGCTCTGGAGTGTTATTCATGGTCACAGAGCTGTTGAAATGTAGAGCAAACACCACAAGCAGCCAATCAAAACAAACTTCATCCATAACCACGCCTTCTCGCCCGTTACTGTTTGCATCAAATCCTTTTTGTTTTGTTTTGTTTTTCATCACAAGAGAGTTGTGATGGATGTCTCCTCTCTTCAGCTCAACACAATGTGATTAAGACCCTTATCACTGTAAATCTAGTCGCAGAATAAGGAATGTAAACAATAGTGTTATAACGGTACACGCACACATGCACACCGAACCAAAAGACCAAAGGTGGACTGATTACCATTTGTGTAACCAGAGTTTTACTACAAATACCATGTTGAAACTATTGTGTAGCAAAACCATTGTTAATTTGTGGTTACCATGGTTTAACTATCCATGGTTTTTGGTTTTAAAGGGTTAGTTCGCCCATTTAAGACATGAAGTTGTATGCAATCCTTACCAGCACTATAGTGCATACACACTGACCCACCCTTTAGTCACCTCCCTGGTCAGAGTTCTGGCCGCTGGAAGTTTTTCAAGATAGTACTCCCGGTTAGTTTCCGGGGCCTCAAAACTGTGCGTTTTTACGTGAAAAAATTATTTGCGTTTCAAAGCTTGATTAATTTACATCACAAAAAACACGCCTGACAAAATTCATACCTCAGTTTTAATCGGCACTATTTTCTTTCCATTTCTATCAATCCGCGCTGCTGTCAACGTCAACAGTGCGCACGTTCAGATCAGCTGTTCCATAGTGTTTACACAATCGAATGACAACGACATAAAAAGTAGAAAATGAACAATGGTGTGAACTTGTAAATTCCCAGGCTGTGACCACAAGAATGTGCCGGGATAACCGTTCAGATTCCATCGTTTTCCAGTTTCGGATATAGCTACGAGACAGCTTTGGCTGGTTGCCATCGGCTACTCTGCGGGAGCTAAAATATCGAGAATCAAGGATTTCCGTGTGTGCAGTGCTCACTTCAGCGAAGACGATTACATCCCCAACCAAGGAGGAAAAAGAAAAAAAAATATTTTAAAGAGTTTTGCTGTACCAGTACCACGGGTAAGCTCTATTTACTAACTTTATGATCCAATGTCTAAACTGTACGGTAAACAAGCTGATAATTACTTTCATCATCATCTGTTCCGTCTGACATTGTGCTAAAATTGGTTTCGTCATCAGAAGTTTCGTAGTCAGACATGTTGTCAGCGAGTCGCGCTATCAACAGCTGATCTGAACGTGCGCACTGTTGACGTTGACAGCAGCGCGGATTGATAGAAATGGAAAGAAAATAGTGCCGATTAAAACTGAGGTATGAATTTTGTCAGGCGTGTTTTTTGTGATGTAAATTATTCAAGCTTTGAAACGCAAATACTTTTTTCACGCACAGTTTTGAGGCCCCGGAAACTAACCGGGAGTACTATCTTGAAAAACTTCCAGCGGCCAGAACTCTGACCAGGGAGGTGACTAAAGGGTGGGTCAGTGTGTATGCACTATAGTGCTGGTAAGGATTGCATACAACTTCATGTCTTAAATGGGCGAACTAACCCTTTAAGGATTGTGTTGTTGTCTGCCTTAGCTCCCTCTAAACCTGTTACAAAACGATGTGAATATTTGTCTGCTAAATTCTACTCTTTACAATGGTAATGTATGTCCTTTTGGTAATTTTGTCCTAGTGCTCCCGATGGCCAGTCCGCCCCTGCCTGCAACCCAAAAGGCAAAACCTTTGATGCAGTTCATGAATAAAGATAGACCTAACAATGCCCTTCAGCTGTGACTCATATGCTGTCATTATTTATGACTTATAATGAAAATACAGTACGGCCACCATCACTATAGTATTGCCTCTCTCTATCAAAATACAGCACGGCCTATACGAATTGCTTACTTATAGCAGTCTATTATAATAACTACAACAAAAGAACAACAGTCTGGCAGGCTAGAGATGATTGGACTTATTTCATGTGGAAAGCATTGGAACAAAACGCTTCTGAACTAGGGCAGCACCAATATTCTTTAATGCTTTTATATATCTTTTACATGATTGTTATAGAAACATTTTATTTTGAACAATATTTAATTCCTATAAGGAACTGATTAATTTATTTCTACTTTGCCACAAGAAGGAAAGTAAATTATATGTTTTGCATGAAGAAAGTATAGCCCACTGTGTCTGTATGGTTTCAACTACGAGCATTTTTCAGAATGTCTTCTTCTTGTGCAAATGACACAATGATGATATTTGGAGACACCCTCTCCATTCTGGCATGTTTCCTGTTCTTTGTATTAAAGCCTTTTTCTGTTTGCAGAATATCAGAGTAAGAACTTCAGAGTCTTCCTGTTCTTACAATCGAAGCCATAATGTGCGTCTTATCATGAGGTGATAAAAATCCCCCTTCTGAAGCTCAGACAGCACAACATCAGCAGGGATCTCAGAGTTGTGATGGATGTTTTCGCATACATATGATACGCATCTACCCCACAACCCTAATTTCAATTTTTGCGTTTCAATACTCATATAAATATGAGTTTTCATTTTTATTTAGCGTACTATTTATACGCACTTTCATGCGATTGGGTTGAATTAGAACATTCTGTCAAACTATAGTGTATAAGACTCTAAACAATAATAATAAAAAAAATAAAAAAACACAGTTCACACTTCAACCCCTCAATGTTCAAACCAAAACAACACCCTTGTTTTTCAGAGTTCACTGATTATATCAAATTCAGTGAAGGTTGACTAAACTTTGAACTATGTAGTTATCTGCATCATGCCTCATGTATGAGTATACAGTGATGGAGAACAAGCTTTTGGAGGTGCTGAGAACCAGAACCAAGCTGACTGAGCAATAAAACTATAGTGAGCCCCTTTATTAAAATACCTGGAGGTGAAGAATAATACAAAAATTGTCATATTCACTCAGTACTTGATCTAATTCACAACTATAGGCTATATCTCAATTACAATTAAGTACAAATTGATTGTATTCAGTTGTGTTGTAGGCACCAAAACAGTCCAGTTCTTTATAGTCATTTATAGACATTTTTATATTGAAATAATGAAGATTTCTGTGCCACCCCAGACTGCTAGCTGGCCCCTTCCTGGACCCTATGAAACCACCTGTTTCCGTTTGCTCTGTTTTGTCAAACACCAAACTTCAAACTCTTTTACGCAACTTTGTTAATCCCTGAAGTGAACTTTTCTGATAACTTTTGTGGACTGCTGAATAAAATCACCCAAAACCAGACTATATTCCTGATCTGGATACGACAGCAAAGACAGAAGCACAGTATCGTCTGCATATTTTACCAAATGACTATGTGGGGAATGTGGGGAAGTCCCACTAGCACAGAGCACTAATTCTGAGTAAGGATTACCATACTTGGCCTCATGTCACTTTCACTTTTACCATAGTTATATTATATTTGAATTAGTGCTGTCAATCGATTAAAAAATTTAATCGCGTTAATCACAGTCTCGGACTGCGATTAATGATGATTAATCACAAATTTAAAATACTAGGATTTACCTGTAAATCTGTTGAAAAAGAAATGCATGACAAACTCGTTTAAGGAAACAGAACCTTTCACACTTCCGCCAGGTATGAGACATAATCCTTATAATAAAAAGCAAAAACAGAATTTATTTGAGCAAAAATCCTTAAATGAAACAGGGAGCACAAATCAAGTCACAGTGCTTCATGCAAAACAGATTGTTTCAAAACATTAAGACAATACTGTAAAAACTATAGGTTCCTGGAAGCACCTTTTGGGGTTCTTCACTTTGCCACACCGGCGGAACCCTCTGTGGAACCTCTAGGCACCCTTTCAAAAGGGGTGGTTCTCTGAGGAACTTTAACAGTTCCTGGAAGAACCCTTTTATTAAGAATGGTCAGGAACCACCTTGGTGTTTTGAGGCACCATTTCCCAATTCCAGTTCTTTAATATCTTAGAACTTTAAAACATTTCATGTCCCTCAAAAATAGTACAATTCAAATTTAATGTACATTGCAGTCAATTTTAACATATTCTTTTTGTTCTAAATGGAGGTCACAGATTAGGAAAATTCACACAGGACATTTTAAGAAATTGATAAGCCTCATGACAGCTGTAGGTAACTTGATGATCTCCTGAATTATCCAACAGAAAAATAGTGAAACTTTACTGTACGTTTAACAGCTTTTCTGTATGATGTTGAATAGAACAAAGGCACTTATAAGGTGAACTCATGTTGGTAGGTTCGTCAGCAAGTAGCTCCTCACTGTCATGGCCGGCTCGCAAGCCGCGACAAAAAAGGAGATAACACGTTGGAACATGGTAAATAAAAATAATTACATTTATTAAAGTAAGATTAAATTAGGAAGACGGTACAAAACACAACACGAGGAAGGAAGACGAGCCCTTTCACAACTGAAGGGAACTGCTTAAATCTGCCGGTATCAGCTCCAAACACAGGTGTAAGTCCTCAGCCATAATGATGTCACTCACCCAATCTCCATCCTGCAAAACAAATAAAGGGAAAAACCAACAACTAACCAATATGACCCATAGTGGGTTCATAACACCCTCCCCCATAGAAAAGGGTGTCCATTTATGAAACCCAACCTAACCCGATAACCCCCTCACACACTGGAGAGCATCAATCACTCTGTCATACTCAATGTCCTCAGCAACTACGGGCCCTGTAGAAGCAATTTAAGAGAATTAAAGGAGTAAAACAAAACATGGACAAGTCAACAGCTAAAAGGAGTAAGGAGCTCTAGACAATGCGTCAGCTACCACATTGTCCGTCCCTTTGATGTGTCGGATATCAAGGGCATATGATTGCAGAAAGAGGCACCAACGAATCAATCGCTGGTTTGGGAACCTCAAAGAGTGTAAATAAATTATGGTCGATTATGTAAATTACGAGCGGATTATGGTCAGTATACACGACCAATGGGTTCAACACAGATCCCACATACACCTCAAAATTTTGCAGGGCCCAAATCAAAGCTAATGCCTCCTTCTCAACCACTGAATAATTTAATTGATAAGAGGAAAACTTTTTAGAAAAGAAACTAACTGGACGGAGAATGCCTACATCATCAGCCTGTAACAATACAGCTCCCACACCCACGTTACTAGCATCTACACACAAGCTAAAAGGACGATCAAATTGGGGAGCTGCTAACAGGAGCAGAAACGAGCAATGATTTAGCTGCCTCAAAGGCTTCCTGACAGACAGGAGTCCAAACAAAAACTGCTTTTGCTTTAAGAAAATCAGTGAGTGGGGCTACGACGGTAGAAAAGTTCCTGCAAAAACCCCGATAGTAACCCACTAACCCCAAAAAACGCATCAACTCCTTCTTCGTTGTAGGAGGAGGAAATTGATCAATGGCCTCAACCTTGGCCCGAACTGGGCGCACACAGCCCTGTCCAACAACCTTACCCAAGAAAGTCACGGTGGCCTTGGCAAACTCACATTTAGCCAAATTCACCGTCAGACCAGCCTCTCCAAAACGAGAAAACAGGTCTGCAATACGACTCAAGTGCTGGTCCCATGAATCACTGAAAACCACCACATCATCTAAATAAACCGCGACTCCCTCCAACCCAAAAACAAACCTATTCATAAGTCGTTGAAAGGTTGCGGGAGCATTTTTAAAACTGCTAAAACTAAAAAAAAGGAGATAACACGTTAGAACATGGTAAATAAAAATAATTACATTTATTAAAGTAAGATTAAATTAGGAAGACGGGACAAAACACAACACGAGGAAGGAAGACGAGCCCTTTCACAACTGAAGGGAACTGCTTAAATCTGCCGGCATCAGCTCCAAACACAGGTGTAAGTCCTCAGCCATAATGATGTCACTCACCCAATCTCCATCCTGCAAAACAAATAAAGGGAAGAACCAACAACTAACCAATATGACCCATAGTGGGTTCATCACACTCACCATCAGGAAAATCTGCATTGCTGCTCTCACCAAATGGGTCTCCATTACCACAGTTGGTGTAAGATTCTGTGTAGTTTGTTGAAAAAATGTACATAAAGTTTTATAAAAAAAAAAAAATATTGACATTTATTCATTTAGCACATAGTTTTATTCAGAGTATCTTAAAAATGAGGAACATCACAGACACAGGCAATTATTTGTTATATTAGTGCACTGATTAATGGTTGTGGACTAGTTAAATGCACAATGTCTATTACAATTACACACACAAATACATACAGGCGCATCTCAAAAAATTTGAATATCGTGAAAAAGTAAATTTTTTTGTAACTTGTTTCAAAAAGTGAAACTTTCATATATTCTAGATTCATTACATGTAAAGTAAAACAGTTCAAAAGTTTTTTTTGGTTTTCATTTTGATGATTAGAGCTTACAGCTCATGAAAGTCAAAAATCCAGTATCTCAAAATATTAGAATATTTACATTTGAGTTTCATTAAATGACCATAAAACTACAGTATAAATTCCGGGTATCTCTTGTTCTTTGAAACTACAATAATGGGGAAGACTGCTGACTTGGCAATGATCCAGAAGACAATCATTAACACCCTCCACAAAGAGGGTAAGTCACAGAGGGTCATTACTGAAAGGGGTGGCTGTTCACAGAGTGCTGTATCAAAGCATATTAAAGGCAAAGTTGGCTGGAAGGAAGAAACTGGGTAGGAAAAGGTGCACCAGCAACAGCAACCGCAAGCTTGAGAATACTGTCAAGCAAAGCCGATTCAAACACTTGGGAGAGCTTCACAAGGAGTGGACTGAAGCTGGAGTCAGTGCTTCAAGAGTCACCACGCTCAGACATCTTCAGGAAGAGAGCTACCAAGCCACTTTTGAACCAGAGACAACGTCAGAAGTGTCTTACCTGGGCTGTGGAGAAAAATAACTGGGCTGTTGCTCAATGGTCCAAAGTCCTCTTTTCAGATAAAAGTCAATTTTGTATTTCGTTTGGAAATCAAGGTCCCAGAGTCTGAAGGAAGAGTGGAGAGGCACAGAATCCAAGCTGCTTGAAGTCCAGTGTGAAGTTTTCGCAGTCAGTGATGATTTGGGGTGCTGTGACATCTGCTGGTGTTGGTCCATTGTGTTTTGTCAAGTCCAAAGTCAATGCAGCTGTCTACCAGGAGATTTTGGAGCACTTTATGCTTCCATCTGCAGACAAGCTTCATGGAGATGCTGATTTCCTTCCAAGTGGTTTGCTGACCATGATATTACTGTGCTTGATTGGCCTGCCAACATGCCTGACCTGAAACCCATATGGAATCTATGGGATATTTTCAAGAGAAAGATGAGAAACAGTCGATCCAACAATCCAGACGAGCTGAAGCTCAATAGTGCCTCAGCAGAGCCACAGACTGATCGCTTCCATGCCGCACCTCACTGATGCTGGAGTTTGTGATAAACGAGCCCTGACCAGGTATTGAGTGCATAAATCAACATACTTTAAAGAACTTGAACTTTTCTGGTTTGCAAATCCTTTTTTTGATTGATCTTAGGAAATATTCTAATATTTTGAGACACTGGATTTTTGACTTTCATGAGCTGTAAGCTCTAATCATCAAAATTAAAACAAAAAAACTTTTGAAATGTTTTACTTTACATGTAATGAATCTAGAATATATGAAAGTTTCACTTTTTGAAATAAGTTAAGAAAAAACTTTTTCACGGTTTTTTGAGATGCATCTGTGCACAAACTCAGACTTACATCATGTATCATATACAGTCCAGCACAGCAGGATCATCATGTAATTTTCACAAATATATGGATATGCATGTGTTTGAATAAAAATACAGTATACATTTTTTGTATATCCAATCCCGTCTTTGTATGAACTGAATTCTGAAAGCAGCTGTTCGACTTTGTAGATGCACCGGTCCAAGTCCTCCTCCTTTAGGAAGGTTCAATACACTTTTTGGTAACCAGTGCAGCTTGTCCCAAAAAATGTCCACTAAACATGACTGAATCTTCTTTAAAAGATCTGTTGGGGGATCTATGCAACTTACCATATATATAAAAAATAAAAAAATTACATGATTAAAAAAGTTTACAGGTCCACATCTTGGGTTGTAACTAGATTTAATCCACTATTTCGCATATATTTTTTCTTTACAATAATTACAATTATGACAATAAACAACCAACACACTCCACACACACACAGAATCAGTGTCAGTAAATAAGAAGGTGCTCTATTACTGCACTCAGCATCAGCCGTATTGGTTCCTTCCTTGATTGTTATTGTGCCAAGAGATTCACAGCTGTTAGAGAGAGATACAGTACTCAAGTTGAACTACAAATATATCTCTTGTGAGAAAAAAAAATCTACTGAAGCAAATTATAAAACAACAAATTTAATTTAAGGAAGGTGTCAGTGTTTTAAAATATGAATACTTACTTTGTATGCAATTTGCAGAATGTACCATCTGAATATGAACCGCCAGGACAGACATCACACACTGTATCTCTGAATTCTGTTCCTATACAAACGCAATTAAAAAACAGTCTCAGTACATGAGCAATAAAAGCAGTGACTGTCACGGTCGCTGCCGGAAAGGAACACGGAGCCGTGGATAAACGGAGTTGACTTTATTTCCAATACACAGGGTATATCCACACATGGAACAAGGGAAGACACACGAACGTAACTGGTAGACCCGACAAACACAAACTGAACAGACTAGGGCTTAAAAGGACAGGACAATCAAGGAACTAAGGAGACACACCTGGAATCAAATTAAACAATCAAAGGGAGACATAAACTGGGTCACAGGGCACACACGGGGAGCAAAAACACAACAAAACAGTCCAGGGGTGTGACATCACTCCCCCCTCCCGGAAGGTGCGTCCTCGCACCGTAGAACAACAGAGAGGGGGGGGGGGGAACGGGTGGGAACAAAGGCGGAGGACGTGGATACGGGAGGCCGCGGTGGAGCCGGAGCGACAGAGGAGAGAGGAGGAGCCGAGGGGATGAAGGAGCCTGACGGAGCCAGAGGGACGAAGGGACGAGGCGAAGCCAGAGGAGTGGAGTCCCGAGGTGCAGGATGGTCGACGCCAGACCAAGGTGGAGCCGGAAGGACGAGGGAGCCCGGCGGAGCTAGTGGACTACCGGGCCACGGCGGAGAGGAGGGAGCTAGGAGCCATGGTGGAGCCGACGGGTCAACGCCTCGGAGGCTGGAGGCGGAGTCGAGGGAAACTCTGACCACGGCAACGCTGGAGGATGGTAGTCCCGCCAAGCTCGCACCGCACAGATGGTGGGCTGAGGGCGAGCAGAGGGGCTGCCATACGACAGCGGTGGAGGAGGCAGGAGTGGGCATATGAAAGCCTCCAGACTTCCAGGGCAGACTTCAGGACAAGGAGCCACCACTGGAGGGCGCTCTGGAGGCGCGGACTCTTGTGAGCGCCTTCGCGGCGCAGGCACTGGGGGGGCGCTCTGGAAGCGCGGAGCAAGGAAGGCACCTTCGTGGCGCAGGCACTGGGGGGCTCTCTGGAGGACGCTTACGGAGAGCAGGCACAGGAGCCTTCCGACCCTCACGGTGGCACAATCCACACGCCATACTCAGCTCACCCTCAGCCGCGGTGCAGGGGGCGGAGCTCCTCTCCGTGCTCACACAGTCCGTGGCGCTCTCCCTCAAGGCGGGCGCTGTAGCCGGCTCACGCACCTTGACTGACGTCATTTGCAGCTCTGGCTCCGTGCGAACCTCAGCTCTGTCGCTCCGTGGCTCGTCGGTCGCGGCGGGCGATGGCTCTCCGTCACCGGTGGGCTCAGGCATGCGCTCCGCGCAGCGGGGAGATGGTGGGCTGGGCACTGGGTCGAGAGTGGCACTGGCGAGATTCTCCTGGGAACAGGCGGGGAACAGAGATCGGTTTCTCACCAGTGTCCACTCCACAAAGGCGGTAAAGTTCGCTCGAAGGCCGTCCTCGGATGACGGCGCTCTGTACGCGATGTTCAAACTCGCGTCGTAGAACGCACAGAGCGCGTCATCCGGGTAGGTGGTGAGGCTTGCGAGGACCAGAAACAGTTTGGTGTGGCCCTCGAGCGATCTCTCCCCCTGCTCCAGCAGGAGGAGGAGATATTCCGGGCGAAGGAGGGGGTCCATGGGGAAACAAAACGGAAACAAAAAACACTGGGTTAAACACGGAAACAAAACGGAGGGGAAAACACGATGGTTACTTTGTTGGAGGGAGCTAGGAGCAAACAGTCTCAGCCAAGTTAATTACCCATAACTGGCCCTGAATTGGGCCAGTTCTGGCCTATGTGTGGCCCTTGTCTGGAATCCAGACCTGGTACACACTAGGACCGTAAGTCATTGCGGTATGTGGGCCAAGCAAAGCTGATTGTGTGGGCCGGAGCTGGGCCAGAGAAAATTGCTATGTGGGATCTGAGGTTCTGTATGACCATAGCTGGCCCTGTTCTGGTCCTATACGCTGGATCAGATGGGTTCCACATGTCAGCCTCAACAAAACCATAACCAAGCCACTTGATACACACCCCTCCTAGATAAATAGTCACAACAACAACAAAATATTCTGAACAAATATTTAATCATGTTTAATCAGCAAACCAAGTTGAATGAATCTCACACCTAACATACAGCATTGTCAGTTCACACTTTCACAAAACTATAAAAACATGCTTATTTGTTTTGCTTGGTCAGTGTGTTCACCCTGTTGGAGTATGGCAGTGTGAATTGGCTTTTAGGTGCTTTGGAATACAAAACAAAAAACAGTAAAATAAATATATTTGTTTAATGTTCACGCAATTAACACAAAATTCTTAAATAAGGTAGTTTCTCTATTTTTGCAGTATTCAAGTGTTCATGTCCCTGAATAATATCTGCATGAACCTAAGTCTGAAGAGTACACATAATATCTAGTAGACAGCAATCCTTGTGAGTGAGAAGTCTGGTGTGGAGGCTGGATCTGGAACCGACTTCTGTCCAGGTTATCTGTCTTCACGAACTGCCCTGAAATACAATTCAAACAAACAATATAGTGTGAGGCTCTTACATTCACAATGCTCATTTTGGCCTCGGTGGTGAAGTGTGCAGAAAATTCTGCTGGACTGAAATTTAGTATTTGGTGAACAGTCTTCAAGAGTGCAAATAATATTTTAAGTTTTAAGTATCTTTCAGGCTCGTGAGGTTTCCACGAGCAACAAAGTCTGCTTGAACAAAAATTTCACTACATTTAAAGTTTAGAAAATAATATACAGACCGTTACAGTTTGAAGTGAGGTGCATTCACAATACTGGTTCTGTCTTACTGTTATAAATTTTAATTTCAAAGAACTTTTTATTATCATCTGTGTCTTTTTGAATTATGATTGACCCTCTGTAGGTTGTTGTATATGAAGTGTCCTCAGAGCAGAGTTAAACAAGATGGCCTTGTAGGACATACAGGAACCCAGACAGCAACATAGTGTTAATATTCAAAAAATATATCAAATAAATATCAAATATTTCCTAGACAGCAACATAGTGTCAGATCCGGCCCACATCTGGCCCGCGTGAAATCCATGCGGCCAGATGTGGGCCGGATCTGGGCCGACACTGCTTGCTGTCTGGGAAATATTTGATATTTATTTGATATATTTTTTGAATATTAGACAAACTTTGAATGTTTGAGGTTTTACTTACTAGTCAGATGGTTCATGGTGCTTTGGAGATGTTCTTCGACAGGAGATCTGCTCCGCTCCAGCTCTGCAGCACAGCCATCAGCATGGAAGAATAGGAACAATATGTCACATAGCCAACAAATGTAGTATTCAATGTCAGGATTATTAGAAATAAACAAACTACAGGAGAGGTGAAATGCAATAATAATAATAATAATAATAATAATAATAATATACAAAACATACAAAAATCTTAAGATACCAGAATTCATATTTTTAGGTTTTACAGATGCATGATGATATAGTTGAAATATACTGTGAAAAATTCATATAAAGTTATTTAATAAGACTTCTCAGATCACCTGTGTTTCCTGTATTTCTGTCAGCAGCTCTCATTACAAATTGTTTTGTAACTTCCCCTGTTTTAGGTATTTTTTTCTGACGCTCCTGAAATCATAGTACAATTGATCAATATTTGTTTGCAATGAAAGTTCAAAATGTGTTTGAAATAGTTTCAGCCCATTAGTTCATGTAAGTGACGTCACCGATTGACCCCACAGTGCAGACTTTTAGGTTAAATTAATTAGCTTATAGTGACTTCCATTTATCTAAGTCACTGTTACCATGGTAACCTCCTCAGCTTCAGTTTAAATGTGATTTGAATGCTCGACGCGCACGCTCATTGGTCGTCCACACGAACGCGGTTATTTTCAAAACAGCAGCTTTTTCTGTGCGGTTTGTTCCGTTCGTCCTCACGCAAGCGCTGCACCAGGTCACTGAAACCGAACATTTTGAAAAAACTCCTGCCAGGGTGAAGATTTAAAAAAACTCTGGCTGCAGTGTTATCATGTAGACAGCTAAACGTCTCGGTTACGTACGTAACCCTCGTTCCCTGATGGAGGGAACGGAGACGTTATGTCGTGACGACATAGGGGATTTACTTGGGAGCCCCAATCATCTCTGACTTAAAAGAAAACGCCAATGAATATTGGCTAGTGGATTTTGCATACCTGCGCCACTCCCCGTGCACACGGGTATAAATAGGCGGCAGGTGCATCCACTCATTAGGTTTTACGCTGAGGAGCAGAGAACGAGTCCCTGGCAACCAGCGATGGTTCAAGATTGTGGCATGGGGACATAACGTCTCCGTTCCTCCATCAGGGAACGAGGGTTACGACGTAACCGAGACGTTCCCTATCTGTCGGTCACTACGGTTATGTCGTGACGACATAGGGGTCTTATGGAAAGCGCCACAACCTGAACCCCGTCACAACCTTGTGGCATGCAGATGCTGACAAGCGGCGTGACAGACAAATGCCATGCGAAAGGTCGCAACCTTCCCATCGCCCAGCGCAAATTCGCTAACCTGGGTGCCCGCAGGGACCACTGAGTACATCGCTGCTGGAGATAGCTGCCGCTGTTCCTTTTCCCACAGAAGTCGGAAGGGATTTCGACCTTCAATGAAAGATAGCTTCAAGTATTTCCTATTTGTTGTTACAGCTTGGCAGTAACGACGGGGAAGCGAGCCTTCCAGAGAAGGGCGCTACGGAGGCCACATCCTGCCCGAAGGGAGGTAACATGTGGAGACACTGATATGGACTGACCCAGGCCTGGGGCAGTACTACATACGACTGGACCCTGGGGCAGATCCTACCTAAGGGTAGGGAGGAGAGCTGCCAGCAGGGCCTGACAGAAGGCTCTGTCAAAGGGAAGACACGGGTTTACCGTGAGGGAAACCTTACCATGGTAGAATACACATATGGGATTACCCGAAGGGAATCAAGCCATACGGACACCTAGCCCAGTACAGGGGCTGACCGGAGACCCAGGCGAGCTAACACAAATACTGGGCCTGGCGTCAGACTGCTCCGCCCAGTCTGACTGCCGGGGTGCTGGAGGAACTCCACCAGGGTTTGCCGTCCGGGAACTGAACTGGAGGAGGAAAACGGCGCCGTATCCCGGGTGAGGGGAATGGCGCAGCAAGCGTGACACCGCCAGCTCTTCCCGCCACTTACCTGTTACCCAACACACGGAAGAAACTGGCTCGATGCGGAGATTGTAAAATCTCGCAAAGGTGTTCGGTGTCGCCCAGCCCGCAGCTCTACAGATGTCTGGCAGAGAGGCGCCAACGCATAGGAGGAGGCAACACTCCGTGGAGTGAGCCCTCACCCCTAGGGGCACGGCTCGCCTTGGGATTGGTACGCCAAGGCGATGGCCTCCACTATCCAGTGGGCCAACCTCTGCTTGGAGACAGCCTTCCCTTTCTGCTGACCTCCGTGGCAGACAAAGAGCTGCTCAGAGCTTCTAAAGCTCTGTGTGCGGTCCACGATATGCGCAACGCCTACGGGACACAGCAACGCCAAGGCTGGATCTGCCTCCTCCGAGGGCAGGGCTTGCAGGTTCACCACCTGATCGCGGAAGGGCGTGGTGGGAACCTTAGGCACGATCCAGGCCGGGGTCTCAGGACAACGTGAGAGTAGACCGCCCGAACACAAGGCACTCTTCGCTCACCGAAAATGCTTGGAGGTCCCCGACCCTCTTGATGGAAGTGAGCTGTCAGGAGCGCTGTCTTAGCAGACAGGAACTTAAGCTCAACTGAGTCCAGCGGCTCAAAGGGACCCCTCTGAAGCCCAGCCAGGACAATAGAGAGATCCCAGGGGGCATCAGGGGTGGCCTAGGAGGTTCAACCTCCTGGCACCCTCAGGAACCTCACGATGAGATTGTGCTTTCCCAGGGACCGCCATCCACTGCATCGTGATGGGCCGCAATAGCAGCCACATACACCTTCAAGGTGGAGGGTGACAGCCTACGCCCAACCTTTCTTGCAGGAAAGAAAGCACTACTCCAATCGCATCTTCGGGGTCTTCTCGGTGAGAAGAACACCAGTTCGCGAACAGACTCCACTTCAGTGCATAGGCTTGCCTTGTTGAAGGAGCTCTAGCCTGAGTGATGGTCTCTACCACAGTCCGTGGGAGACCGCTCAAGTCTGCCGCGTCCCGTCCAGGAGCCACACGTGGAGGTTCCACAGATCTGGACGCGGGTGCCATATGGTGCCAAGCCCCTGAGAAAGGAGGTCCTTCCTCAGAGGGATGCGCCAGGGAAGAGCTGTCGCAAGGAGTATGAGTTCGGGAAACCAGGTCCGGGTGGGCCAGTACGGCGCGACCAGCAGGACCTGCTCCTTGTCTTCCCTGACCTTGCACAGTGTCTGTGCGAGCAGGCTCACTGGGGGAAACGCATACTTGCGCAGAGCCCGAGGCCAGCTGTGTGCCAGTGCATCCGTGCCGAGGGGGCCCTCGGTCAGGGAGTAATACAGCTGGCAGTGGGAGGACTCGCGGGAAGCAAACAGGTCTACCTGAGCTTCCCCGAATCGACTCCAGATCAGCCGGACTGTCTCGGGATGGAGTCGCCATTCTCCGGGGAACGTGAGCTGTCGTGAGAGCGCGTCGGCCGCACGATTGAGCTCCCCCGGAATATGGACAGCACGCAGCGACTTGAGCAGCGTCTGACTCCAGAGGAGGAGATGGCGGGCGAGCTGAGACATGCGACGTGATCGTACACCTCCCAACCGGTTGATGTACGAAACAGTCGCAGTGTTGTCCGTACGCAAAGCTAGATGCACTGTCAACAACTCTAGGCAGTTGATGTGCCAAAGCAGTCGAGGCCCTGTCCAGGGCCCCGAGGCTGCCTGCCCGTTGCATGTAGCGCCCCAACCCGTACTGGAGGCATCCGTCGTGACAACGACATGCCGGGACACTTGTTCTAGGGGCACCCCGGCCCGTAGAAAGGCAAGGTCCGTCCAGGGGCTGATGAGTGGCGACACTCCTGTGTGATGTTCACACGAAGTGTACCGCGACGCCATGCCCACCTCGGGACTCGGGAGTGCAACCAGTGCTGAAGTGGTCTCATATGAAGCAATCCGAGCGGCGTGACTGCGACTGCGGATGCCATATGCCCCAGGAGCCTCTGAAACTGTTTCAGAGGAACCACAGTCCTGCCTCTGAAGGAACTCAGGCAGTTCAGCACTGACTGGGCGCGATCCTCCGAGAGGCGCGCCGTCATACTCACCGAGTCTAACTCCACACCAAGAAAAGAGATTCTTTGCACAGGGGAGAGCTTGCTCTTTTCCCAGTTGACCTGAAGCCCCAACTGGCTGAGTGCTGAAGCATTGGGTCCCTGTGATCACACAACTGTTCTCGCACGCGGGCCATGCTCGAGATAGTTGAGGATCCTGATGCCCACTTCCCGTAGCGGGCAGGCGCCTCCGTGCCTTCGCGAAGACACGGGAGGGATAGGGACAGCCCGAAGGGGAGGACCCTGTACTGCCATGCCCGACCCTCGAACACAAACTGTAGGCGGTCTGTGTCGCGGAAGGATCGAAACATGAATGTAAGCGTTCTTCAGGTCGATCGCTGCAAACCAATCCTGGGGCTGGATGCATTTGACATGCACCTGTTCGTCAGCATCTTGAACGGGAGCCTGTATGCATGGCCCGGTTTAAGACTTGCTGGTCCAGGATTGGTCGAAGACCACCGCTTTTCCTGGGTACGATGAAGCAAGGGCTGTAAAACCCTTGCCTCATCTCGGCTGGAGGGACCGGCTCGATTGCATCCTTTGCCAGGAGGACAGCAATCCCCTCGCGCAAGACAGGAGCGTTCTGAGCTACCACTGAAGTCTCGAGAACGCCGCTGGACTTGGGAGGTCGCCTGGCGAACTGAATCGCGTAGCCGAGTCGAATCGTGCGCGTGAGCCAACGAGATGGGCTGGGCAGCGTGAGCCACGCCTCCAAACGCCGTGCAAGTGGCTCCAACGGCACGATCGACGTACCTGTGGTGGTGCAGCGAAGGGGAGTAGAGCGGGATGTTACAGAAGGCTGTGCGTTCTGAGGCATCCTCGCAAAACTCCCTGGGTCCCAGAGGGGACTGGCTAGAGGTGCGTGGGGAGGCACTGCGTCCCCTGAACCGCACTCTCTTGGCCGCTGGCAAGATGGGTCGTGGGCGAGAGTGAGGAGGCAACGCGTCGCACACTGTCGGCCCGTGGACCTGAAAACCCAGAGGAAAGGGAAATTGCTCTTTCTTTTGACAAAGTGGGGCCGCTGGCCCTTGAGCCAGCGGCGGAACAGAACCAGAGATTTTCCACCGGCCCTCCTCCGGGAAGGAGCGCTGTCCCTGCCGTCTCCTGAGAAAGAGCAGCTTCCCACATCACTGGGTTGCCCGTGTCAGGGCCGCTTTGTCGCCTATCTGGGCGATTAGGGGCCAACTGGGACACGGGAGGCGCCGCACTCCTGCGAGGCTCGACGACCGGCATATGGGACAATTCAGCACGGGCGGAGCAGCTCTGGAGGATGCGGAGGGCGCCCACGGCGACAAGCAGACTGGGGCTTGCCCTGCGGCGGAGCGGTGCATCACGCCGGGGCAAGCTACTTACCTGTTACCCAATTGGCCTCGGTCTGCTTCTGTACTGCCGAGAACTGCTGGGCACAGTCCTCGACAGTGTCGCCGAACAGTCCAGCCTGGGAGACGAGAGCGGCGACACCGCTCTTCTCAAGGCTGAGCCATAGATGGCCCTCTTGGACCCCAAGTGTGGACATCGCCTTCCCGAGGGACTGCGCTGTGACTTCCATCGCCCGAAGGGCACAGTCAGTCCCCGAGCACAGTTCCTGCATCAACCTCGGGTTGGTACTACCCTCGTGCATTTTAATGCCTTTGGCTGGTGTACTCGCAGGACAGCCATGGCATGCAGGGCAGAGGCAGCTTGGCCCGCAGCACTGTAAGCTTTGGCCGCGGGCGGCCGTCAGCCTACAGGCTTTGGACGGGAGACGAGACGATTCCTCCAAGTGGTGGTGCATTGCGGGCACAAGTGCACCGCAAACACACTCTCCACCTGGGAAATGTCAACGTACCCCCTAGCTGCCCCGCCGTCGAGGGTAGCGAGGATGGGGGAGGCAGACGAGCCGCTTCTGGCCGTAAAAAGGGGCCATCCACGACTTCGTCAGCTCCCCATGCACTTCCGGGAAGAAAGGAACCGGGGCAGGGCGTGGTCGCGAACCACGGCCCGTGCCGAGGAACCAATCATCTCACCGCGAGGGCTCAGGACTAGGAGGTGTGCACGCCTCCAGCCCGATGCTCGCGGCGGCCCGGGAAAGCACGGCCGTCAACTCTGGGTCCGATTCGGCGGCGGCCGCGACTCCCGAGGGAGGCAGCCCCGCCGAATCTTCATACTCAGAGGACGATTGCCCATCCCCCGATGCTGCGATCGACGTCTGATCCTCTATCGGCGCACCAAATGAAACGCTGGGCACGCCGTGAGATGGCACAGCAGAATCACCGGGGAGCCGCACAGAACAGCTGCTGCGGGAGGAGTGAGAGGTCCGTGGGGACTGGCCCGGCGGAAAGGCTCTCACTGTAACCCTCAGATCGCCCAGAGCACTAGCCGATGATTCTCTGCTCGTGGCAGAGAAGCCAGCGCGGGTAGTGACAGAGGGAGCCCCTCCCATCCCGTGAGGAGAGAGGCGCGATCGCAGCGCTGCCATGGTTACACGCTCAGAACGAACGCATAAACCATCCACGAACGCAGCTTCAGCGCGCTGGATGCCCAGACACTGAAGACAATGATCGTGGCCGTGGATGGAGGATAGGAAACGACCGCAACCAAGAGGACACGGCCGGAACGGCGTCTTTAAAAAGACGCGAACCGACCGTGATTTGCTCTTTTAGGAAATCTGCTCTTTTTAGTTGAAGTGCCCAGGGGAATCGCTGCAGACAGGGACACCGCTGTTCGCACCGTAACGCCAACCAGAACAGCTTCCAGACAGATGATGAATGGCTCTTTGTGGAGATCAACACGTTCATCCACTCGGCTCCGAAGCAAAAATCTAATGAGTGGATGCACCTGCCGCCTTATTTATACCCGTGTGCACGGGAGTGGCGAGGTATGCAAATCCACTAGCCAATATTCATTGGCGTTTTCTTAAGTCAGAGATGATTGGGGCTCCCAAGTAAATCCCCTATGTCGTCACGACATAACTCGTAGTGACCGACAGATAGGGAACCGGAGTTTTTGGCTTGTGACGCCAGAGCCTGCACTGTTATCTCCGCCTACTTGAAACTTTGTCAGGCTTCTGATTGGCCAGCATGGCCTAAAACACATCAAAGTTACGCATTTACATAAATAGTACAAAAGTCAAATAAAATGTCCTGAAATTTCATCATGTATTGTTTAGTAGGCCTACATCAAACTGTAAATTGAATGAGAATATGAAAGCAGTGAATGCAAAACGTTTGAAGTCAGTTGCATATAAATAAAACAACAGGATATACTATTATAAATATAACATATAATATCATATGAGGCATGAATATAATTTCACATGCAAACACAATTAAACACAATATGAGCTTTATGTTATGCATTTTAAAAATATATTTTCAAAATGTATTTCAATATATTTAACAGTGTTTCACATATATGTGAATATATTACCTTTCTGTATGGGAAAACATTGGGATTTTAGTCAAAAATATTTGAAATGGATTTTAAATGTGGGTCAAGATCGGCAATACTTATGTGGCCCACATATCTACATTTGACATCTGGCCCATGTCTTGTGTGCCGTCTTAAACCCGGTACCATCTCTGCCAAACCCGGACCATGTTTGGCCCACATGCTGTATGCCAGTGCTGGATGAATGGCAGATGAATATATGAATATATATATAACAACAGAATATATTATTCTATAATATAGGGGAGAGCGGGGCACAACCTAACAGATTTTGCTTTTGGGTTGATATCTAAAGATATATTTGAGTTAGATCTTTTTTTTTTTTACACAAGCAACGCACACATCTCTGCTACAAATGAGCACTGAAAGTTTGTTTCTAAAACTTACCATTCTTTTACAATTTCACCAGAAGTGGAGGAAGTGAAATGTTACAACTTACCCCACTGGTGGGGTAAGTTGTAACGGCGGGGGTGTTAGTTGTAACGCATGCTGGAAAGATTTGTTTAAACAATTAATTCAGTACAATTTAATCTAAAGACTGATTGTTTATCCATCTATGATACTAACAGACACTCTGTAAACAAAACATTGGTATTTTTAGAAAATAAAAGATGAAGAGGACCTTTAAAAAAGCTTTAATATAATTTGCATTTATCAGTCATTACAATGACAAAAGCTCTCCAAAACTGAACAGAAAACTAATCTAACAAAAACTTTGACTTTGGTCAGTCACCATTTGTAAAGTAGCCTGCTGTTCACTTTCCCTCCCCACCCTTCATCTCCTTCCTCTTGCTGATAAAACGGTGGAGGGTGACATGGCAGATGCCAAGTGCTTTGGCCACCCTCTGATTGACCTGCCACTACTCTCAACATCCCTGGCAGCAGCTATCAGCAGCTCCCTAGACACACCTCTCTCTGTGGTGCGTTTTCTTGACCTCATTCTGTGAAAACAAAGTTGGGAGATTTTGTTTTTATTTAGCCTATATTTTATTTTTTATCTTAATTTTTTTACTTTTTATTTTATTTACTTTTTATTTTGTGTAATTAATTAATAAATTAATTAATTAATGTTATGATTGTGCTCAGTTTTGTATTGTTCTAAACTGTATTCGCTTCAATATGATGTGCTTTATATTGACAATAAAAGGAGGTAGACAAAATATGGTCACCCACTAAAAAGATGACAACATGCAAAGAAAGATGACAAAATACAATATTGTTAACACTAATGGCCCATTTTGCATTTAAAATGGCTATTTTCACCAAAAGTGACAGGTTTGCATCCCTATTTTATGTCGCCCTAGTTGTAACACTGTGTTACAATTAACCCCTCATGTAGTCTCCTGACTCTTACCTAGCTGGCACTGGCTACGAGCTAGCTACAAGCTTTAGCATGGTACAATTTTTACCTAAGAAAACGCGGTAGATGATGATATATGAATGGTTTTGGTGACCTGCACACATGCTTCACTAAACAAAAAATTAGCGACATGGAAAAATTTACTTACATGGTGCCAAAACACACTTTTTCGAATAATTCTGTGAAATCGCCGTCGAAACTTCTGAAAATTCTCCACACGTATCTCCTCACTCATACGGACCAGTGGGCGGAAGTAGGTGGAAATTGACTTGTGCGTCCGGATAAAAAGTCCGTGTTTCAACTTGCCCCGCGTTAGTTTGTTCCCCGCGCTCCCCTACTATATAATATCATATATTATATAATATCATATATTATATAATATCGCGAGGCATGAATATAATTTTGCATACAAACACATAATAACACACAGTATGAGCTTTATGTTATGCATTTTAAAAATATATTTTAAAAATATATTTAACAGTTTCACATATATGTGAATATATTACCTTTCTGTATGGGAAAACATTGGCATTTTACTCAAAAATATTTGAAATGGATTTTAAATGTGGGTCAAGATCGGCAATACTTATGTGGCCCACATATCTGCATTTGACATCTGGGCCAAATACTACATTTGACATCTGGCCCATGTCTTGTGTGCCGTCTTAAACCCGGTACCACCTCTGCCAAACCCGGGCCATGTTTGGCCCACATGCTGTATGCCAGTGCCGGATGAATGCCAACTGTGCCAGATGCATGCCAAGTCTGGGCCAAATTTGTTTGCTGACTGGGTAGGGGGCTCCCGTGCCATCCTGGGAATAAACTGCCACTGATTGGGTTTTGGCTTCCCGAAATTGATCAACCACAGAGTAGACTGCCTCCCCAAATAGCCCAGACTGAGAGATGGGGCGTCAATGAGAAAAAAACTCTCTCATCTCTGTGAGATTAAGCCACAGGTGGCGCTCTGCAGCCACCGAGCCCACCATAGTGAGCGCGGTGTGCTTGGTGGCTCTCAGGGCCAAGTCTGTGGCTCTGCGGAGCTCCTTGACTGCCTCTGGGGTCAGACCGCCGCCCTCGTCCATCTCCTGGGTCATGTTTAATTGCTATAAATGAGTGCCCGGTGCATCTACCAACTCAGAAAATGTGAAAAAGAAGAACCCAGTAAATTTTGTAAGGTTTTGTAAGCCTTTCTCTGCAAGCCCACGAGAAAATTAGACGATCAGATTTCTCTCCCCTTCTGACATAGGAAGGGGTTCTTATTATAATATTACCGCCCATTAATCTGCACGTTTCCGCCCATGGCGCTCAGCCTCCATCGTTTTTTTTTCTCTGACGCCATGGTCAAAGTTCGCGGAAAACATGCTAAATGTTCTGTCGTTGGCTGCACGTGTCGTTTTACGATCACATGTGCAGAGATGGATTTATGCTTACGAACATAATATCCTCTGTTCTCTGCTTATAACTGGCGGCGAGAAGATGACAAACATAGATGCACTGTGTTCTGTTTCACACTGGCCGGTCAAGCAGAGCTGAAGCAACACTGGAGCATTGTCATATGCAGCCATTCAGACAGTTCATATTGTCGTCAGTTTGACCATGTCAGTTCAGTTATCATATCCTGAAAATGCAGATGACCAAGCTGATCGATGGGAACCAACTTTACATGTGCGACTTGAGCAGAAGTTTCACAGGGGTGTGTGTGTGTAGGGAACAGGGTCACATCACAGCGGAGTGTACAGCCCGTCAGAAATCACAGCACGTCGGCTTGTGTACTGCAAATACATACGAGCATCATCCAGCATACTCCGTCTGTCACGCGACTTCGTTCCCCTTTCAGGCTTGAACTGATGGTAAAACTAACAACATTATTAACTGTCTTGATATTTACTTTGAAAGCTGAAGCCCGCGATTATGGTAAGGGGTGTTACATTTCCGATGTGTGCTTGTGGTGTTCGGCCAATCACAATGCAATGGGTGACGAAGAGTTTTATTAATCAAAATATAAATGAATCAAGTATGATCATTCATGCATCTGCCTGTGTGTAGAAGCCTGCATGAATGGAATATGCAGACATATGGTGAGGCTGCGTGTCCTGTTTATCCTTTAGGCAAAATATATAATGGGGCCATTATTTTCACGGAACATAAAATTAAGGCCTCCTGACTGCATCATGATCTCATAACAAACATGTATACAATGTATTGAACACGCCTTGAGAAAAAATTAAAAGAGGTTACAGAAATAGATTCTGGAGATTTTCTATGCAGAGTTTTCTCGGCCTTATTGTCCCTGATGATAATAAAGTATCTCTTCTGGCATCAAAACCCCAAGACTTTGAGAATGATTCACCACATGGGTCAGCTGGCAAATCAGAGCAGACTGTGGAGGGGCTTTGTAGAAAAAAATCTGTTTAAGAGAGGCGGGGCAACTATAATAATCTACAGTATTTGAAAAATAATGCATTTTTTGAACATTAAAGCATGTCAACATATTCTGTTACACCAAATACACAAAATAATAATCTTTAAAAATAGCATCATATGACCCCTTTAAGGACATCCACATGGTCGGCTTGGAGAATGGCCATAGTATGAAGAGCCATGCCTGCCTGACCAGCTGCTATGTATGACTTTCCGATAAGGGCGGAATAACCATTGGGATCAGGAAATGCCTATTCACATTTGAATGGGATTAGATTTCTTAGTGGACCAATTTGTCGGTAAAAGTAGAATTTTTTACAGAGGTTGTGTGAGGAAAAACACAGACCTGGCAGATTCAGACGGAAATGGTTTGAAAGTACTTCTATCTATGCTGTGCTTCATACATCGCTACACTATTGACAATAGACAATGGACTGCTATAACCAAGGTAATATCGCTTATCTGATGACAAATGACACACATAGCCTGTGAGTAGATTCCACTGAAATGTCATCCAACACCTAACACACGATCAGTTGGCTACAAGCAATGCTGTAATTTCCCACTGGTTGAGGGAGCGAGCTTTTGACATTTTCATAACATTGACACATTCTCGGGGTAATGCGTCAAATGGGAATGTCCAAATATAAAGTTCTTTCCTGATATTAAGGAAATTACAGTCTTTACACTACAGACTGGTTTAAAACTACAGTCAAGTTACAGCCAGTGGTGTAGTCTACGTGATACGCAGGTATACACCGTATACCTACTAGGAAAGGTCGCACCTCATGCGAGCGTTAACATTTTTTGGAAAATTGACATGTTTCCATTAGGCATATTTTTCATTCGCAATTTCAATTTGTGAAATTTGAAGGGTAATGGAAATGTGGCTAATGTTTTTGTAAGCCTGCCTTGAAGCCGGTGCTACTTCGGGTGACATTACACTTCAAATTGTGATAATAAGTTGAGACGGGAAAAACTGGACATCACATTGGTTTTATATGGATTACTTCATCAGAGAATATTTGTTTTGGCATGATTTACTTCATTTAAAAGTAGACATTTCAAGCTTTCTATACATATATATATATCATGTCTTTGAGGCAAGTATTCACTGAGATTCAGGTTGTTTTATTTACTTGTCTGTGAAGAGAGGTGACAGAGACCGAGACGGCAGAGAATGCACACTGTTCATTTTCTTTATTTTACAAAAGCACATTGTTTTGTTGTTATTATGACTATACACAAATAAAAGCAGACCCTTTGCAGTTTCAAACGATAACTTATTCTTATCTGTACGATCAAAAATGCCGGAGTATTTTAGTCATAAAAAAAACACGAGACAGACCGCACCGGTGCAGGCTTCTACCCCAGAGGGTTAAATATAATGGCTAGTGTAGCCAAAATCCCATCAAAATCCGTTGCCATGACTTATCGCGAGAGGAAAAAAGTTTTAGTCACATAACATTGGTTAATAGAAAAGTCATCATATTGCAATACTTTTTATCGACATTTACAAAATATCACCAAAGTTATGCGTAAATCTGTAATGGGAATGTGCCTATTGCAGCTGCAGCAGATGGCATGAACATTACAGAAACTACAGAAAATTAGCCAGATGTGAGGCTGATGCTATAGGCAGTGCAGAAAAAGAGCCCGATGCTATAGTAACATTACCTGGCAAGTAGATGTAGCATATATGTTATCATTAACGTAACAGCAGGGGACTGTTGGCATATAAGAATGAGTTTCTCTTTTTCGTTGGATAAACATTAAATACAGCCAGCAGCAGGTAAAAAAAAGCTGGTCGCTTTAATAATCCAATGATCCATCCCATTTATTTCTCAACAGTTTGTTTACTTGAGTAATACACAACTGTTTTTGATGATATTCGGTATGATATCATGTATTTTGACATGAAGCGCCAGAAGAAATGAAACTGAACGCTCGTTGGGTCTCGCGCTCTGTCAGAGCTATGCGGCGTGGCTCTCTGTGTCACACAACACAGCTCGCAAGCACTGAATTGAGTTATTTCATGTGATCTTGTGCTTAAATGGTGTAAAATCGCTTGAATGTTTTAATTAGCAAGGCTTTAAAAGACGTGCAAATAACTAATTTATGTGAGGATGCAGCATTGCCCGGATCGGAGCAGTGACAGATCAGTCATCTGTCCCGAATCCCGAGTGTCTTTCACACTGGCCTCTGGACAGTCATTATTCTAGAAATCTGACCTGATAATGAACAAATATTTTTTTGCTTGGCAGCATAAAGGAAATGTATGAATTACCACTGTGTATGAAATGCGCTATATAAATAAACTTGCCTTGCCTTGCATTTATTTGTAAATTTAACAGATTGAAAAAAGTAAATGAGGGCAGTTGAATGATTTCTTATGTGGCTCTCTGTAGTGGACTGCAGTTGTCCTCTATAGGGGACAATATTTGCTCAGCCAATGTAAGTCTATGCTAAATTTTTGAATATTGATAATTATTTATACGAAAAGCTGTAAGACCAATCAGTTAGAAAAGATAAAGCAACAAACTACAGATCCGGTCTAAGAATAATAAAACATTTAAATAGTTTTCTCAAGCCAACATAACTAGCTAATAACTTCACTAATGTTAGTGTGGTGGATCAATGTATGCGGGAGAAGGGGAGAGATAACTTAGATACTGTGTATGTGTGTGTCTGTGTACAGCAGTAAACCGAATACAATGTTAAATATCTCCTTGTTTCAGATGATGAGAGAGATGAGAACTACTGGCCAGCCTTGTGGACAAAGTCAGGCTACGGAGTATAAAACAGGCACATTTAAATGTGCATTGAAAATTCCCAGCTGATAAAACCTGTGCTCCAGGCACCATGTTCATATAACATCTAAGGATAAATGTAGCTCTTACAGTAACTGGCTGAGTTATTAACACTAAACAGTAGAAAATCAGTGCAGTCTCCCCAGCTGTAAATGTCATTGGCTGTTAAAGTCTTATAATGTTGCTTATAATGAATGTTGATAAAACATAAGCAGTCTTTCAGAATGCTCTCAGTTATATGTAGATGCATACTGTATTTAGTGAGTGTGGTGGTGCTGATGGGTTGTCGCTCTGGGACGAGCGAGTATGAGGCTGGGAGGGAAAATCACAGTATACTCACTACAAAAAACTAGACTACACCACTGATTACAGTCATAGTCTTTGAGACACTACAGTCTCTAAGCATGTGCATCACTGCTAAAAAAAATTTAGCATTGAGACGAACAAGAATACAAATTAAGAAACTCACAATAATTGCAAAACAGTGTAGCTATAGACTTGTTTGCCCCACTTTTAATAGAACACAGATTTCATTTCCCCCACAGAACTGGAACAACAACTTTCTCTTCTACTTTTAGCATTTCTGCTACATGAACTGATTTTAGATGACCTTTCAGATTTATTTAATTATAAAAATCTTTATAATCCAAGGGTGTACAAAATTTAGTAGGAAGCTAGGAACATGTCGCTACCAAAATCCAGTAATTACTAAATTGTCCCTAGCAATAATTTTGATCAAATAATTAAATATATGTATATGTAACGACTGTTGTTGTAATTTTGTCCGCATCTGAAATAAGACAAACCATTGATATTACCTGAGAAGTTAAAGTAAATACTAGGGATGCACCGAATGTTCGGCAACAGACATTATTCGGCCAAAAATAACAAAAAAAGCTCTTTCGGTGTTCGGCCTAAGCGAAAAGACAGAATAAATTGTTCCAAACAATGACATTTTTGGTGACAAGATCAAATAGCAACCAGCGTAGAGAGAGAGGCACGTACTCTTTATAATGCAGCAAACATGTGAGCAGCGTTTAAATGTTCCACACTGCCCACATCTGTGTGGGAACATCAGATCTGTCTGAGAAAGATGCAAAAATCACTACAAGCACCGACAGCGAGAGACTGTTTAGCACTGCATCACATGTCTTTGATGAGAAGAGGAAGGGTGGCTGTTGCTGGTTACTGTATGATGATTGAAATCATGAAATGCCCTTAAACAATTAGTAAATAAACTGCAGAATGTTATGTTTTCTTATACACACACAGATTGCATGTGTTCAAACAGCACTGCATGAGCTCATTAGCCAGGATTCAAAGTCCAAAACACGAGGAAAATCTGCGCTGAAACAGTATTACTCATCAGTCGCTCAGTAACATTTTTATGAATTTTTACAAGGCATGGATGTGACTGTGATAGTTGCAACAAACATCTTCCCAAATTCGTAATGAGAATAATTTATAAATCTGCTGTTGTCAACAAAAAGAAGCGCTGAGGTCTTCCTGCGGGTTTACGCCAAAATAAAAGCTGAGAAAAAGCAAGAACTCCATCAACATTCATAAATGTTAGTATTGTCATTTTACAGTTGTTCTTTAAAAAAAAAAAAAGTAAGATAGTAATGATAATAATAATTACAACAGCTCTATTAATACATTTATTTTAACATTCACACATAGTGTTCAAACTGGGATCTGCAATATTTTCTAATGTTTTAAAAGAAGTCTTTTCTGCTCAGAAAGGCTGCATTTATTTGTAAAAAAAATACAAAAACAGTAATATTGTGAAATATTATTCCAATTTTAAATAAATGCTTTGTATGTGAATATATAGTAAAGTGTAATTGATTGATTGTGGTTGCAAAGCTGAATTTTCAGCATCATTACTCCAGTCTTCAGTGTCACATGATCATTCAGAAATCTTTATAATATACTGATTTGCTGCTCAAAGTGTCCAGTTTTCCTTCTTTTTGACTTTAGCCAATCACATGCCTGATTTAAGAAGGGGGTCTCAAAAATGGCCAAATAATATTTTTCATAATAACAATGTTACGAGATTAATGTTTTAAATATAAAGTTCTGAATATAGAAATATTACATTTAAATAACTGAAATGATACTTTAATTTAAGACAAAAACTAAACCCGCTAGTAAGTAGCGGCAAGTCACTGTCATTGTTACTAAATCATTCATTCAATCGATTCTTTTAAACAGCTGTTTAATTAAGGAACGAAGCAAGTGACTGTTTTTATGAAAGAGTTATTTAATCATTGACTCACTAGATTCGTTCAAAAATCATTCAGAAATGAAACACCGTTGTGTTTGCTCTGAGATGTGTGGTGCTCAGCTGTGAATTTGTTGGAACTGTTGGACTAAACAGAGCAAAATGAGATAACAGTCTTACAAAAATGAAAGTCACTTAATATTAACTTATTGAACTATTGTATAAAATCAAAATCACATTTGCAAACTTCCTTATAATCATTAAATTACTGTCACTCATCTTAGTTAATTGAGATCTCACAAACTTAAAAAATTAACAGATCATTATCCAAAGACAAAAATAGACCATCATCTCAAAACTGGTCTAACAGAATACATTTCAGAAAACCTGATGTTCAGATGAAATGTCAAGAATAATTTGAGCATAACCATTCATTATATGTGATGAAGTCTTGTGACTTCAATGAGTTGTTTAACATTGTACCTCCTGCTGCTGGGGACTGCTGCGCTAAATTCAGGTTCTGTTTACCTGTTGTTAATGGTGGTCATCACTAAAGCACTCTGATCAGAGAGTAGGAATCATTCTTCATCACCATAAATGCACATCATACTGATACTGATACTACATACTGTTACAGTAAAAGTCGCATTTCAAATTAAACAATATCAAACAAATTCTTAAAGGGCGGTTAGCAGACTAATAATTACTGGATCTAAACAGAATATAAAGCAACATACAAACAACTTAAGGTACATTATAAAACGTCCTCATTATGAAATTAAAGTAAAACAAATGTAGGATATATTACAGAATCATAAATAGGCCTATGTTTAAGTGAAATATTGCCAATTTTATCAAGATAATCAGCAATGCCAGCAACACTTCCACATGCGCTTCACGAGATGAACTAATAATCATAAAGATCTCGAAACACCAACGACATCACAGGCAATAGTTTCAGAAGTATTCATTACCATCCAGTAATACAAGTCAAGAATTACACTTACTTTGTCAGTAACTGGTCCTGCGACTAACGTTAGTGATGTTGCTCAACACAGAAGCTCCGAAGCTTGTATAAAGAAAAAAAAAGAAAAAAAAACGAGTAGGGGGAGTCTGCAGACCCCTGGAGCAGGCAGCTCTACAGCCAGACAGTTTTACACCCTGTTGTTCCTGATGCGTCCAGTAGAGGGAGGAGTATGAGCCATCAGAACAGAAGCAATCAGAATTTAAATTAAATATAGTTCACACTAAATTAAAAATCTGAGATGGTATAAATATTTGCATATACAGCCTTTATGATCCATGCAATTTTGTTTAATTTTGGAAACAATTAAGGAAATCAAAACCTCATTTCATAACATTTGGAAACCTGATATCAGAATCACAACATGACTACACTGATTGCACTTTTACAATTCACATTTACAGTCCTAAACACATCTTTTAATTACCAGAGCATGTAAAAAACACGTCAAAAATAAATGATCAAATAAATGCCTTTAAAGAACAATTTGAAAATCAATCAAATACATTTGATCATTTCAGAATAACACAACTGCTGTTCATCTCTACACTTCATTTTTCAGTTGTGAAGTTTTCATAGCCAAACTCCCAAACATTTACTATCACAGTAAAGTCGAGGCTGTTTTTGATGCTTTAAATGACAGATACAGAACAATACGTATAAAGTCGAGGCTGTTTCTCTATAAGTTTCTCTATAAAGTTGTCATGCATGAGATCATGATTGAGTGACAGACAGTAAAGTCAGATCATCAGTATTACAGCAGATCAACAGCTGACAGAGAAAAATCACAAAGAACACCTCAAATCATATCAGACTTTAGATGTTTTCCCCCCACAGACATTTAAATTAAATCTATCAATGTACAGAACAAGAAAGGATTAATTTATTAATAAGTGTTCATATAGCCTGATACATTTACAGTATGTTACTATACTCCCCAGGTGAAAAAGACATAGTATTAAATGTATTCAAAATATACTTGAAATCCAAGTAGTATGTTTATAATAAATTTGTATTCCCAACATGCTTATTTGAAGTGCATTAAAAATATACTGAATTGCATTTTAATATATTTCTAAAAGTATACTAGAAGTACTTTTGTATTAAATATATGCTTAGTTATACTTCTAAGAAATATGCTAAACAGAAGCATACTTTTAATGTGTTTATAAAAAGTATACTAGAAATACTTTGGTAATAAATATATGCTTAATTACACTTTTAAGGAATATGCTAAACACAAGCACAATATTACTATATTTCTAAAAAGTATAGTAGAAATACTATGTTAATAAATATATTCTTAGTTACACTTTTAAGGAATATACTAAACACAAGCATACTTTTAGTGATGTTTTAGTGTATTTACAAAAAACACACTTATGTTACTCTTACTTAAAATATATTTTGTGTGTACTTTGTGTAAGAACATAAAATGATTACACTTTTAGTAGGTTTTTAATGTACATTATATTGCAGTAGGCCTACACATGGTTATATTTTAAATATTTATGTATTTATAATTTTAGTATTTGGAAAAGTACGATATTTTGAAAAACATTTTTTACATTTACAATGTACAAACCTTTGTCAAATATTATTAACCATTGCAGTATTTAAAATATGTTGTTTACAATGGGTTATGTTACTTTGGTTGATTAGGCTGTTGTTCATTACATGATACATTAATTGTAATAAGCTAGGTGTTTATAAACTTGTTCAAGCTTGACGCCTTTATTTTCTAATATACATTTACATTTACATATTTACATTTAGTCATTTTGCAGACGCTTTTATCCAAAGCGACTTACAATTTGGGGAACACATGAAGCGATTCATCTTGAAGAGGCAATCCGACAAAGGAAGTGCTTGTAACACCAAGTCTCAGGCATTGTTTAAATAAGTACAAGCTAGCAAGGGAAGGAATAAATAAGGAGAAAGAGTTTTTATTTTTTTATTTTTTATTTTTTATGTGTAGGTTGAAGTCAAGTAGTGTCGAAAGAGATGAGTTTTCAGCTGTTGCTTGAAGATTGACAGGGATCCAGTACTCCGAATATGGGTGGGAAGATCATTCCACCAGCCAGGAATGGTGAACGAGAATGTTCTGGAGAGTGATTTTGAGCCTCTTTGTGATGGTACCACGAGGCGTCGCTCACTAGCAGATCTCAGATTTCTGGAGGGGATGTAGATTCTTAATAGTGAGTGCATGTAGGCGGGTGCTGAGCCTGTGGTTGTTCTATGAGCAAGCATCAGTGTCTTCAACTTGATGCGAGCTGCAATTGGTAGCCAATGCAATGAGATAAAGAGAGGTGTAACATGGGCTCTTTTGGGTTCCTTGAAGACCAGTCGTGCCGCCGCATTCTGAATCATTTGTAGAGGTTTGACTGTGTTTGATGGAAGTCCAGCCAGAAGAGCATTGCAGTAGTCCAGCCTAGAAATGACAAGGGCCTGGACAAGAAGTTGTGCAGCATGCTCCGTCAGAAAGGGCCTGATCTTTCTGATGTTGTGTAGTGCAAACCTGCAAGATCGAGCAGTCTTTGCAATGTGGTCTTTGAAGGTCAGCTGGTCATCAAAGATTACACCAAGATTTCTGACCGAAGTTGATGGGGTAATTGTTGATGAACCTAACTGGATCGTGATGTCATGCTGTAGAGTTGGAGCGGCAGGAAAGACAAGAAGCTCAGTCTTTGCCAGGTTGAGCTGGAGGTGATGTTCTTTCATCCATGCCGAGATGTCCGCCAGGCAACCTGAGATCCTTGCAGCTACCGTTGGATCATCTGGTTGAAAAGAGATAGAGCTGTGTGTCATCAGCATAGCAGTGGTAGGAGAATCCATGTGCCTGTATGATGGGACCCAGTGATGTAGTGTATGTGGAGAAGAGGAGGGGTCCAAGAACCGATCCCTGAGGAACCCCAGTGACCAGTGTATGTGCTTTGGATACCTCCCCTCCCCAGGCCACCCTGAAAGACCTACCAGTGAGATAGGATTCAAACCAGCGAAGTGGAATTCCAGCGATGCCCAGTGATGAGAGAGTGGAGAGGAGTATCTGATGATTGACAGTGTCAAACGCGGCAGATAGATCCAGCAGAATGAGGACTGATGATTTGGAACGGGCTTCTGCAATTCGCAGGGCTTCAGTGACCGAGAGAAGCGCAGTCTCAGTTGAATGGCCACTCCTGAAACCTGACTGTTTAGCGTCCAGTTTGTTGTTCTGTGAAAGAAACAATGAGACCTGGTTGAAGACAACACGTTCAAGTGTTTTCGCTATGAATGGAAGGAGAGAGACAGGTCTATAGTTTTCTATAAGAGAAGTGTTTAATGTAGGTTTTTTGAGCAGTGGGGTTACCCGAGCCTGCTTGAACGCAGTGGGGAAGATGCCTGTGAGGATGGATGTGTTGATGATGTGTGTGAGTGCCGGTAAGAGCATGGGAGAGATTGCTTGCAGAAGGTGCGAGGGGATTGGGTCAAGAGGACATGTTGTAGGATGGTTGGAGAGGAGAAGTTTGGATACTTCAGCCTCCGTCAGGGGACAGAAGGAGAAGATGGGAGGTATAGCAGTGGATGTGGTTGGTTGGGGGTCCTGTGTGCGTGGAGGTGAGAACTGATCACTGATCGATCTAGTTTTGTCTGTAAAAAAAGTAGCAAAGTCATCAGCTGTAATAGAAGTGGTGGGAGGAGGTGGAGGGGGACAGAGGAGATAATTAAATGTTCTGAAGAGATTACTCATGTCTGGAGCACTGTTGATCTTGTTGTGGAAATGTGAGGATTTGGCAGTGTGGACATCAGCAGAGAAAGATGAGAGCAGAGACTGATACCTACTCAGGTCCGACGGGTTGTTTGATTTGTGCCATTTTCTCTCTGCCGCTCTGAGTTTAGTCCGATGTTCACGAAGAACATCAGATAACCAGGGGTTAGAAGGGGCAGCCCATGCTGACCTAGAGGAGAGAGGGCAAATGTCGTCTAGACAAGAAGTTAAGGTAGAGCATAAAGTTTCAGTAGCTGCGTTTACATCCAGAGATGAGAAATGGGTAGGTGAGGGAAGAGAGGAGGATACTACAGAGGAAAGATGGGAAGGAGAAAGGGAGCGCAGGTTTCGTCTAAAAGTAACCGGTAGGGGGGTTGGTGGCACACGGGTAGCAAAATGTAGTGTAAATGTAATGAAGAAATGGTCCGAGATATGTAGCGGTTGTACCAGAATGTTATCTGCAGTACAATTGCGTGTGTAAATTAAATCAAGTTGGTTGCCTGATTTGTGCGTGCTAGTAGTGGTAAGGCGATTGAGATCAAATGAAGCTAGGAGTGAGTGGAAGTCTGTAGCATAAGGCTTGTCTAGGTGAATGTTGAAATCACCAAAGACTAAGAGTGGAGTGCCATCCTCCACAAAGAGGACAACAACCCGTCCAGCTCCTCTAGGAAGGTGGCTAGAATTTGTCCAGGGGGACGGTAGATTACCACAATCTGGAGTTTTATCGGAGCTGATACAGTAATGGCATGACATTCAAATGAGTTGTAATTGCATAGGGTAGAGCGGGTTGAGTATTTCCAATTGTGTGAAACGAGCAGGCCAGTACCCCACCCGACCAACTTGACAAGAAGTATGAGAGAAAGAGATTAGTAGAGAGCAGCTGGGGTTGCTGAGTCTTCTGGACGAATCCAGGTCTCAGTCAAGCCCAAGATGCTGAGAGTGGATTTTAAAGAAAAGGCAGAAATGAAGTCAGCTTTGTTGACGGCTGACTGACAATTCCAGAGATCCACAGAGAAAGCCAGAGGTGTAGTGGAAGATGTAGAGATAGGGCGTAGGTTAGCAGGATTACGTTGCCGTCTGCGTGGGACGTTAGAGCGTGGCTGAGAGAGAACCGGAATGTTTTGGAAACACATGATAGAGGTGGCAGGAAAGAGGATGGAAACGGAGAGTGTGTAAGGGAAGGGGGAAAAAAGAAAAGATACTTAAGTGTGTCGCTCGGTGTCGTTGCTCGGTTAAAGTCGCGCAGGAAAAGTCGATGGTCTTTACCCTCGTCGGTCTTTTACCAATTTTACCAATTACAAACCACATGTCACGTGTCTGCCCTCCTAAATTCCTGTTTTCCCTTATTTGGTTTGGTTCTGGTTCTTATTAGTTAATCATCATTCCAGTGATCAGTCTCAGTGACTACTATTAATTTTGTATGTAATCAATTAAAAGTGATATATAATTGTCCATGAAGGCTAGAAGTGAAACACTCATATTCAGGTGTGCAGAAATATTAGGCATGTTTTCTTTTACAAATGAAATGAGACAACAACAACAACAAAAAAAAAAAAAGAAATATTTAAAGTAAAAAAATGATTAAATCCCCATGAGAAATATAAAAAAATAAAGTAATTCAGAAATTGCAAAGTTAAGACATGACCATGGACAGCAAAATGCTCATTGGGTCAGCATGGTCAGAAAAAAAAGAAGAGACGCATGTTAACTGCAAAAGAATTAAGAATTAAGTTGAAGAATTAGGTGTGAAACCATCAGGAACCATTTAGTCTCCAGCGCCACCATTTTCCAGAACTGCAACCTTCCTGGAGTCTCCAGAAGAGCAAGGTGTCTGGTTCTCAGAGACTTTGCTTGGGTAAAGAATCCTAAAAAAATGATCTTCACTTAATAAGAACAACATGCTGAAGAGCAGTAAAATACATGATGACTGATATTTTATAGGCTTTATGGACAGATAAGCTGAGAGTGACTCTTGAAGGACCAGCATCACATCCTCTTGTGCCACTGTTTGAAGAAATTATCTTCCAGAATCTGGCAGAAAGTTTTAGGAGCTACAAAAGTAATAGTAGTTACTATGATTGATGTGGTTTGGAATTTATAAAATGTGCCTGGAAAGAAAATATGATAAGAATATCAACTTTCATAATAATGATGCATACATTGTAGAAACATTGAGATTTAAATTAATAAAAATATATTTACAAAGCGATTAAACAAAACTAAATATGTAATCACCTTGTGATGAGCTGAAGAGAGGAAGCATCCAGCGCAGCTCTGAGATCTGCTGATGTGCAGACACTGACACGTACTGATACTGTACTTTGACTCCTCCTCCAGCTGAACTTCTACACTTTCCATTCTCATCAATATTTCAGATCTATCGGTCTAGATCAGGAGAGACTGTAGATAAAAAAAAAATTAAAAAAACATCTGGTAATCTTCATTACTAAATAAAGGCTCATGATTTGTGGCCGAGTGTACTCACAATACTCACACTACCATTAAAAAAACATTATATATAATAAAAAGTTTAATGAAAGTAATGGAGTTGTTCTCACATTGGGATGAAAGACAGCTGTGATGAGGTTACCTAAAAAAACCCACAGCGTTCTCATACATGATTATTCAGGCAAACCCACTCTCTTCTAGTCATGGAGTAAATGTAATTCTTTAATCGAACAGGAACTATTGGCTCAGGTGTATTCCTCAGTTTTCCCTCAGAAGTTTTAGTTCCTCACATGTCTGTGATATGTTATGTTACTGTATCTTCATCAGGAGTGATGTGTTCCTCAGAGAACAAGGTTTAAACAAAAGGAACAACTTCAGGCAAGTTACTGCACTTCAAGATGACTCCAGTAAATAACTCCAAAGAAAAAAAAAAGAAAACAAATGAATTTTATATATATAAAATTCTCTTCACTGTTTGTGCCTTTCATGACAGTCATGAGTTTTGTGACTTTGCTCATGTTTTTTCTTTAAACACTTCTCTTTGGTTTACAACGCCTACCTTTCAAGCTGAACAGGTTTGCTCAAGTACTTTTATTTTCTATCCCACTGTCCTTCTGAACACACTGCACTACAAATGTATTATTAATGTACTGATTTGCTGCAGATTAGACTTTTTCTTTATTCCTTTACTGTAGTGCAGATCAGTACAACTGACTGGTTTTGTCTGTTTTGTACCAGAGGTTTGCACTTCTAACAAAACAATGTTAATACGATTTATTCCTACAGTGGGGAATAACAGATGATTCATTTTTAAAGCTGTTTCACATAATGTATACCGGAATACAGTATCAATGGAGCCTGAAAGTGTTTTTGTAATGCTACGAAGATGCCAAAACTACCGGCACTGGGCCACAATCACACCGACAAGAAATTAAACACTTAGCTGGCACTCGTCTGACACTAGTTACTGAAACTGAGCCGACACTGGGTCACAATCACGCTGACACCTAGCCAGTACTAGTCTTGTTCACTAAATAAATAAATTATATACATACATACATACATAACATACATTACATACAGAATTACAACTTCTAAAATGTATTAAAGACTCCTTCCAGTTTTTACATAAAACCAGAGCTTTGAATAATTAGTTTTTCCACAAAATGACATTGTTACCTTAAAATCCTTAAGATAGCATCTACTTCCAACTAAAATAAAATATATTTTACAGTGTCCTTGTTAAGCCTACATGTACTTATGCATGTCAACTAAATATGTCACCTTTACTAAGATCCAGGGTTTGACCCTCACCCCATTTCTTTTCATGGCATCCCCACCAACTACCCCATACCATCCATATCCATCCATATAACATTTGAAAGATACCGTTAAAAGAATTTGTTAATATTCGGGCCCACAATCTTTTCTTCCCCATCTCTGCCCAAAGTGAATTAAATCGTTAATTTCCAAATGTAGAAAAAAAGAGAATGTTCGATAAAAAGAAAAAATATTAATAGGAATTAAATTTAAAAATGCACTAAAAATAACATAACATGGGCAGGTAAAAGATATTCCCCCAGTTTCACAGACAAGGCTTAAGCCTAGTCCCAGACTCGTTCTGGTGGTCAGAGCTCTGTAGCGTCGACCAGACGGCAGCAGTTCAAAGAGGGAGTGCGCTGGATGAGAGGGTCCAGAGTGATTTCAGCCCTTCTGCTCACTCTGGATGAGTGCAGTTCTTGGAGAGTGGGGAGGGTTGTACCATTGATTCGCTCAGCAGTCCGGACTACCCTCTGTAGTCTTCTGAGGTTAGATTTGGTAGCTGAGCTGAACCAGTTACTGAAGTGCAGAGGACGGATTCAATGATGGTGGAGTAGAACTGTTTCAGCAGCTCCTGTGGCAGGTTGAACTTCCTCAGCTGGAGAAGGAACCTCTGCTGGGCCTTTTTAACAGTGTTCACAAATGTTAACCTGACTAGTAAAATTAAAATGTATGACTCTGCAAATCTGTTAAAATGATTTACATCAACTGCAAACAACTAATTAATTGTGATTTTTATCTCAACAGGTTTGTTATTACTTCAATTTTAAGAATAAAAAGTAATATACTGACAGTGATGCATGTGCAACAACAATAATGTTCTGGGCTGTGTTTCCCAAAAACATCGTAAGCTTGAGCACATCATAGACCACTGAAACCAATGGAGCTACGGTCAATTTAGGCTTACGATGCTTTTGGGAAACGCAGCCCTGATCTACTGTCTTAACATAATGTATGTAATATATATGCTGTTTTTTTGTTTTTTTTTAACAGCATTGTGCCCATTTACATGACAAGGTCAGCATCACAATCTGTAACATTTTAAATTATTATATAAAAGATTTTAATGACATAAGACAGAAATTTTACACTCCTCTAAATTGTACTCCATATTATTTGCAACAGATCATCTGCAAGGAGACATGACTACATGACAGAACACATGTAGATCAATCTGCAGACGAAAGACAAGAAAAGAACGGAAGAGAAAAATGGCAAGTTTAAACCTAATGAACCAGGAGAAGAAAAGACACTGATATTAGTCAGACGGAAGACAAAACACACTTTCATGTCTTTAATCATCAGCACCATTTCTCATTCTCTAGTCTCTGAATGGGTCCTAAATGTTCATTCATTCATTCATACATTCATACATTTGGCAGACTTTTTTTTTTTTTTCTTTTTTTTTAATCTAAAGCAGCTTACACTGAATTCAAGATCAGTTCATATTTCATGAATCAGTTCATCTGTTCCCTGGGAACTGAACCCATGATCTTGGTGTTGCGAGCACCATTCTTGTCCAGAACTGCTGTAATCAGATGTTTGTGTTTTTCATTTCTAGTTTCTCAAGATCCAGACGGCTTCATTCTGATGTTTCAGAGCGAGTCACAGATTCTCACACATCATATCCAGCAGCTGATTTCTGTTCCTGGAGATTAAGCTTCAGACAGAGTTCAGTTTTCTGAAGATCAGCCCTGTGTTCCTGGAGATCTGGTTTAGACTCATCTTTGCAGGAGACAGATCTGCAGGAACAGAATCAAGCTTCTGAGGGACATAATAACCACAAAAATATGAGATGTGAGGAAAAACCATTTCAATGCTTTTTTTTGTGAGCAAATGCAACATTTGGCAGAAGAATGCAAGTGAACACAATGTACCTGATAATGACAAGTGTTTTAGTCCAAAGTGTGTGTTTTCTCTTTAAAAGCAGCCGTTCCCTTCATCAAACCAGTAAAGTATTCTTCATCATGTCATTCAGTGATGAAGCAGTCAGTGTTTTATCGTCCGAGGAAAGGAAAAGCCTGAATGAGTCGAGGAGCTCTGGCTGCTCTGTTATAGTTGGAGTAACATTCATCTCTCAAATCAACACAAAGCTGATCAGCTTCATCCTGTGATCACACATTTCTCTCCTGATGGGACTGTTCTCCTCCAGGACGAGGGTACGGGGATCACTGAAGGGTTCAGGAATATAACAAAACCTTCACCATCACCAGATCTCAACTCATTTGAACACCTGCAGACTGACAGCGCTCTGCATCTCCATCAAAACACCAAACGAGGGAATATCTTCAGGAAGAAGGAGCAGTGAACGAGAATGATCTGGAAAGTGATTCTGTGTCTCTGTGATGATGCTGTACATCGAGGCGTCGCTCTCATTTATGTATTGTCCTGCACACTGTATGATATTATCTGGAATATAGCATGGTTCAGCAATGCCAGGTTTGATTCCCAATGAATTCATGAAGTTATAAGATGTATAGCTTTGATGCAGTGATTACCAAACCCCTACTGCACACCTTTAATGTCTCCTTAAAGTCTGATACAGCTGCTTAAGTTCGTGGAGTCTCTACTAATGAATTGATTGACTACATTGCAAGAAATATGAACTAGAATACAATATTATTTGTATAACTGTATTGCAATAAATCCATAGTACTCCAAGGAATAAAACTGGTTTACACTTGTAAAAATAAATAAAAGTAGAGAAAACTTTCCTTAAACAGCTTGTTTGTTTATTTTCATGATGTACTTTATCTTTCAATGGATAAACAACAGCAAGAGTAAGAAATGTGTTTTAATTGATTATTAAAGCAGGGATCTGTTCTGTCTTGAGTTCTTGTGTAAGATCAGATATAAAACAAAGACAATACAACTATCTACAGGAGATCATCAGTATTACAGCTGAGAAAAATCACATCAACCTCTACAACTGAATCTATAAATGTAAATTACAGGTTTAATGTACAGTTTAATCAGCCTGCCGGTTATTATCTATTTTGACATTATACTATGTCCTTAAATTCATTATAGCACTAATAAAGAGAAGCTTCAAACACTGTCCTTTAATTAAAAAAAGATATGACCTTGGAGCACACAACCAGTCATAAGGGTCAATTTTTGAGATTTATACATCATACAAGCTGAATAAATAAGCTTTCCATTGGTGTATGATTTGTTATGATAGGACAATATTTGGCTGAGATACAACTATCTGGAATCAAAAAAAATCAAAATATTGAGAAAATCGCCTTTAAAGTTGTCCAAAAATAAACAAACAAAATACACACACACACACACACACACACACACACATATATATATATATATATATATATATATATATATACATTCCAGTCATGAAAATAAAACAGAAATTTAATGTAAATTAATTTCATAAAACTCACAAAAATCTCAGAAACACACCCAAAACCTGCTCAAACGTTTAGCAACTTATATACTAGATACTGTTTTACGTAGGCCTACTGTTTTAATCTATTTTTTACGTTTGTGCTTATTGTTGTGTTGCTTCTATGACCAGAACCTTTGTATTACTAAGAATCAGTAGTTTATTATAAGTTTGAACTGTTCTTGTCTTGCATAACCTTTCAGCCATTATACTGTACAAACTGTACAAGCTGATATTAATCCCAGTTTTCATATCTTCATATTGATAGTCATAGTTTTCATATTGTTTTTCAAACTATTGTTGTCAGATTTGTCATCAGCTCTCTCCTTCTCTCTTAAAGCAGTTATATCCTCATGAAGCTGATTATCACTGATCCTGTAATATAACATGATTCAGATTCAGACACATCAGATGTGTGTGATGAGTCTCTTTATGCTCCATGTGTGAGATTATGATCCTCATTCATCTTCAGATCAGATCTCTTCTCACTGGAACCTGAAACTAAAAGCCTTTGAGATTGCAGTGAAAAATATACTTGTGCCATCTACTGGACAAAGATGGAAACAACCGTAATGTATCACAATAAATAGAAAACACTAGTGACACATTTCTATTAACAATTCCTTAAATTCTATTTAATACACATCATATTTTTAAAAGTTAATTCAGTGAATGTAATTCAGTTTTCAACTCACAAATACTAATGCTGAAACTTATAGCAAACCAACTTTTAGCAGCTTTGATAACGAGACTTTTTATGACTGATGCATGATTTTACACACATTCTTCCAAAAAAGTCAAATGCACTTTACAAAACAAGGGTAAAACAACGGTGTTAGATGATTTTAAAGTTGGAGGAGAAAATGAGATGGAGTTTTTAACCAACGTACAAAGAAGAAGAAATAACCGTGTGTGACCTTCCAACAGGATTACGTAATGTGTGCATCGCAGAGCTGGAGCAAGCCAAGCATTTGTGGTTAAAAGTGTATAAATATATATTTTTTAAGAAAATGGCTGATCGTTTCGCTAGATAAGACCCTTATTCCTCGTCTGGGATCGTGTAGAGCTCTTTGAAGCTGCACTGAAACTGCATTTTGGACCTTCAAAGTCCACTCTATGGAGAAAAATCCTGGAATGTTTTCCTCAAAAACCTCAATTCCTTTCAACTGAAGAAAGAAAGACATGAACATCTTGGATAACAGGGGGTGAGTAAATTATCAGGACATTTTTATTTTGGAAGTGAACTTATCCTTTAAGTGGAGCAAAGTCTCTTCTTCTCCAAACTGAAAAACACAGTCACATTCCAGCAAACAGTCTCTGTCAGCGGTGTGTGGAGCTCACTTCCATCTCCTCGAATCCACCAGCACTCCTCCAGCAGGTGAGGTGTTGCCGGATCACACACCTGATGAGACGCATCTATCGGCTCAGGCTCAAGGACGATTGTATGGTCTTCAGCTTCTCCTTCTGATTCACAGGAAACCAGCACCCACTCAATCCACATAAACCCTCCCAGATAGCTGCGCTCGTGTAACAGGGTTCAGTGCAGGATCGAGCTCAGGGAATGTGATCTGAATTCCTCCACAAGCTCCTCGAGGGAGCGCTTCCTCTGCTCAAGGCAAAGCAGGTGAACGACGGTGAAGTGATCCATCGAAAACAAAATCTGAACAAAATAATAAAACGAAATCAAAGACACGCCATTTTACTGTCAGGTTTGTGGGTCGGATCTCCTGTCAATCAAACCAGTAACCATGGCAACAAACACTACAAAAGGAAAAACTAAAATTCCAAACTCAGTGATATCGTGACAGCAGTATTGAGACACAGATCTGAGAAAGAGTTTGTTCAAGAGTCTGTTTGTTTGTGATCAGATGAGTCTGAAAAAGCTGAAAGAATCCATGAGCTGAACAGATTGTAGTCTGGATGGATGCAGTCTGAGATGATGATGATGAAGATGATGATGAAGATGTTCAGGTTTTCTGCTGCTGGTGTCTCAGTAATGGTGTTTGTTCTTGAGAACATCTGAAGGGTTTTGATGTGAGAATCTCACCTCAGATCTGAACTCAGACTGAATCTTTACAGGCCCGTCTGGATCACATTAGACTAGAAATCACAAACAGATACAGATATTCACATTGTTTTAGATTATCAAAATAATACATCAATTAAACAATCAATCAGATATCTGTAATGTTTAATTAATCTGTGACTGCAGAGATCAGCTGATTGTACTAGAAGACGAGTTTAAAGACGATATCTGAATACTTACAGTCTGGATTTATTCTGTCCATACTCTTCCGTCTCACAAGTCTCTGTCTGATATTCTCTTCTGATTCACTGGTTTGTGTTTCATTTCTGGCGTCTATTTTTCTTGTAGTTCTCTTGTTTTTGCCTGTTCTGTGGTTTCTGATGCTCCAGCAGTTTTCATGTGTTTTTCTTTCTACACTCCAGTCGTATCTGTAATCACACAAATACAGTTTGATTAAAGCCAGCAGTGTTAAAGTGATTGATTACATGTCTCTGTGGAATGCTTGATTCTGATTGGTCGTTTGTGACACTCTGATGTGTGTTATTCCCTGATAACAACCGGTAAAAACTAATATCACAGGCTCATCCGGGTCACTGAAGTCAGCGATATTCGCTTGCTAGGAACAGTTTTTCTTGGTGGAAGCTTTGTGTTTGGTTAGATAATAAAATATTAAAACTCAAGATAATATCATGTGTACATTGTTTAATTATGTCATCCTGGTATCACGAACTCACTCTCTTGTTTCAGAGAGAAACAAGATTTTGCGATAATTATTTTGTGCTGTAAAGGATTATATGAATAAGTAACAAACTGGTAAGATTTTAATACAGCGTCATCTTAAATCAACATCTTTTATCACTAATTATTCATGTGCTGAAATGTTGTGTAATAAGTGTTATGAATGCATCGTATCCCTAGAAAGTCCGACTAGTTTGAACTTGCTGATTGCAACTGCATTCTTCACAGAAGCTTCAGCTCAGATCAATGTTTCTTGTCTAATTATTTACTTTTGTGGCAAGCAGCCGTGTAATAAGCAGGATATGTACAATCATCCGGTTCTTATCCCAAAATAAAGGCCTTCAGTCACAGTCCTCCGGTTCGCATCTGGCTGCTGATACGCCTGACAGGCTTTATTCTGTGATAACAACCGGCTGGATGTACATTATCCCTTACATAACATCATATCATGTGACATCAGATCAATTCCTGATCAATCAGCTGCATGAACTCAGTGATGAGAAGATGAATTAAAACTATAATATTCCTAATAAATCTGCTGAAGTACTGTATGTGAAGTATTGGGTACGGTTTTCTCTTCTCACCTCATTTTGATCCTGTTTGATTACGGTAATCTAAATGACACTGTCTGGATCAGGACACACTGTAAATGAAGAAAATTGGTTGTAATTCACAGTTTTAATCACCATTATCCATATCAGAAACTGCAGTTTCTATAGAATTTGGCTATAGAAATCTGTAGATGTACCAAATTATTCATTGATTAATTGTTAAGATCAGATTAAATAATAGATTAATGTATTACACTGAATGAGAAGAGATGCAAATGAAATGTTTGAGCATTATGAATGGCAGTTACTGTAAATGAAACGATTATGCTGTATAGATGAAACACTTGTGTTGTGTAGAGAATAGGATACTTGTTCTCGTTCGTTATCTCGTGTTCAAGATCCAAGGGCATGTCTCCACTCGATGTTTCAGAGAACCGGGGTTACGAACAGTATTGATTTTATGTTTTGTACCAACACAACTGAAAACATTTCACTTTTGAAAACAGTGCACTTCTGATGATCTGTAGTAATATTAGTACTGAGAGATTAGAAAATGTAACAGTTGCTTGTATAAACTACACTAAAGTTAAGCAAACTGTAAATAGAGTCTGAAGTGATGCTGAGATTCAGATCCTGTACACATATATAACATGAACTCAACAAAAAGAAAATAAAAAATTTCTAAAATGAATATGTATTTAGAAACATGTTTCTCACCTGTGAGAAGAAGAGAGATGCACAACAATCCAGAGTGTTTATAAACTCATGCAAAATATATTATAACAGCCAGTGTAATACAGATTTACTTTTCCTATATTCTGTCTGTGCGTATATCTGTTAAAAAATACAGATACATTTTTTTTTTAAATACTGAATTTTTTTACTTTTTTTTTTTTTTTTTTTTTTACATTTGTTAGTGGTTATTGTGCAATATAGATTTACTATTCAGTTACATAATGCTTAATACTGTACGCTATCATTACTGTTCAAAATTAATAATAAATAATACCCTTCAAAAATGGTTACAGATGAAAGTGTTGAATTAGCTTGTGATGAGCTGAATCTCCACCGCTTGTGTTTCTCTGAGATTGAGATCTGAGTTATATACGACACAGAATGTAACACCCTCCTGATGTGTGTCATCTCATGCATTCGTAATCCACATTCTTCTTGCCTGATGTCATTGTATGTGCTGTTTGCACTTTGTTGATTTCTATGTATTCTAGTCAAGTCAAGTCAAGTTGAGCTTTATTGTCATTCCGCTACATGCGGGGCATACAGTGGAACGAAATGTCGTGCCTCACAGGACCACGGTGCTACATAAATATAGGCATACAACAATGGAGTAAGACAATATAAACCTATACACAACTATCCTACTGATAGATTTTGACTATAAATATGCTATCTATAAAAAGTACCTATACAAACTAAAAAATAAAAACTATACAAACTATACGAATGCTTCAGATAAATACTGTACATGTGCAAGGAGAAACATTGAGTTCAAGCAGCTGGCTGGGGAACAGTGCAGGATGATTTGTAGTGCATGAGCATGTAAACATACATATATTACTGAGTTCTTTTTGTGGGATTTGTGTACACACAGCAGTGTGTGTGAAAAGTGACTAGTGTGCATAGAGGAGGAGCTCCTCTACCTAAAGTCTATTACTTTATTAATAAAATATCAGCTGAGGTGTCTAAAACATGAGGTATTTGTTGTGTTGGCGTCAGAACCATCCCTGGTCATGGAACGCCGTGGTTTGAGAGTCCTGCTTCACACTCATAGCCTAAGCTTTACTCCGCCTCTGTCTGCACACATAACACATATGAATGAAAGTTTTCCCCTGCACTTCTGTAAGTTTTCTGTACACAAACTCATACTAGTTTTGCCTGTTTTACAGGCTTTGAGAATCTTTACCTTGAATCTTCACTGATATTGTTGGAAGCTAAAGTAATTGTAACTTTAGGTAGCAACTATCAGGTTAAGCCCTGGGTTTTTCTATCACTTCTAAGAAAGACTTTTAGCTTTAAAGAATAACAGCAAAGTTCATGTAGTCAGAACTCTTTTGGAGTCAGATAAATAAATAATCCTTCATCTGATTTTTGTTCTGATTATTGTCAAATCAGTCAATCAATATCTTGCTGGTTATATATATATTTTTAATATGTTTGATTATGTTTTTTGTATAATAATTTTTTTATAGTATTGTACACTAATCAAGTCAAGTCAAGTCACCTTTATTTATATAGAGCTTTTAACAATACAGATTGTGTCAAAGCGACAATAATGTAAAATGACATGATTAAACATTAAATTTTCAGTTAAAGGCATTTCATTATTGAATTCAGTGATGTCATCGTCGACGATATCTCTGGAAATGAAGTGTCCCCAACTAATCAAGCCAGAGGCGACAGCATCGATGACAGAATGGAAAAAACAAAACAGGCTCAGTCGGGGGACCGGTTCTCCATACTAATGAACGTTAACAGCTTTCTAAAGAGAAAACACACACAACTCTCAATATCACACCAGATTTCTGCGTCAGTTCTACAGTTTGACATTTTCTTCATCTGCGTATAATCAGTAATATCTCACCTCATCTGTGAGCGTCTCTGCTGGTCTTTCTGAATCATGACAAACTTATCAAGCTATCAAGATAACAGAGCTGACGATGAAATATGATTGTAAACATCATAAAGACACACAAGGTTTTCCTCTTAATTCTGTTCTGTTGGACTCGTCTCAGTGTCTGTTTCTCTCTCGATTCATTCGATCGTCTCTCATCTATTTTCGTCATTTACTCTCCACAGATCATCTACCATTCACATTTCTCTTCATTTTGTTTTTGCATTATATTTGTGGCAAAAAAAAATTTGAAATGCAATTTAGAATTAAAGTTTAACATTTGTTAATAATTGCTGTGCTGTACAGATTTACATTCCAGTTTCATTGTAATAAAATATCATTATATTTTTGTTCAGTTAGAGATCTTCACAACACAAAGATAAGTGTTTTGATCACCTTTCATGAACTGAAGAGAGTCTGGGCAAATATTTGATTTATTTTCAAATTTCCATTATGAATAATCAGTAAGTTGATTTGCTGATTTGTTTCTCAGTGCGAGACATCAGGAGTTTGTTCATGTTTTCATCAGCTGGAGTGAAGCTGCAGGTAAAGTATGAGAGATTTCTATGAAACTCTGATAAATGACTGTATTTGTCCAGTTTAAGCACTAGAATATCCAGAGTCTTGTAGGGAGCAAATTTATTTCCTTATAAAATTAATTCTGAGGCCAAAACTCAGAAACTCTCCCAAAGACAGATGCCATGCAATAAAGCCATGAAACTAACCTGGAGAAGAGATCTCCAAAGACAACGAAAGATCTCCAAAGAGAACAAAAGATCTTCAAAGAGAACAAACACCACCCTGACCAAACTTATCTCGTTGATCATTTACGACCCCATTCTCCCCTGCCCTCTCTACCTCTCTCTCTTTTCCCCCAAAAAAGCTTCACTCAAAGTTCATTGAGAATAGCTATATACCCATCATATATCTTGTGAACCCGTTGTTTTTCACCTTCATGTTTGGTATCATTTTAAAGGTCTCTGTGTGATTGGTAAAATGGTCTCAATTTCACAGTAGTCACTTATATTATGGGAAATATTGAAAACTTAAGTTAACTCTGTACTTCTGTTGTGGGCGGTCTCCTTTCAAAACATGATAAACATTGCTCTACAGGTGTGAACATTTGGGGCACGAGAACATCTCCTCCTGAGGTTTCTCATCCCCCATACACAGATCTAATCTGTTTTGGGGCAGAGAATAAATGTTTATGGGCCTTATGTTCTGGTAGTATTTAAGGGAAAGTTGCAAATCAGTCTGCGCGATTCTGCAGCCAGATCAGCCCGTATTGTGGAGGGTATTTAATATGTTCCACTATGTATTTTCTTCTTGAATTCAGGTAAACATTTTAATCTTAGATTCATCTTTGAACAACTGATGTTATGTATTTTCTTATTTTAAGACTAAGAAAAAGAAAAGACTAAGTAAACTACACTTTTTGTCATAAGCAAGCAGTTGGCGGCAGACAACTAGGTATTAGTCTACCTGCATCCTCTGACTAACATCAGACTGGCGAAATTGTGATCGTGAGACCGGCGCTTCGGCCGACGCTATAGGCTCAAAAGAGACATTAGGTCCCCAGTGAACGGATAATTGAAAGTATGGGATATCGAGGATAATCAAATATCTAAATTAATATATAAGCGATATTTGTGATCAGTTTTTAATTAGTCTAAATTTAATGATCACTTGGAATTGGAGTCAGATCAGAATTGGAGCAAGATCAAAATTGAAATTAAATCCTGATATATTCAGAAGCGCAGTTAAAAGACCGAACATGCACTAAACCTTCGACCAGGCCGCTGGATTCCGTTGTTTGGACTAGCGGGTGGATCCTTACAGTCTGATGCTGCTGAAATCATTCATTCATCACAGTGATGTATTTTCTCTTCATGACTCGTCTCTCTGTGTTTGTGTTGTGAATGATCTGCTGATGTAATCAGTGTCAGGTTACTCACGCTGCTCAAGACATCACTCTTCTCTGAATTCAGCTGCAGGATCTTTAGACAAGCTGCAGAAGTTATCAAATGAGTTTCTGATTTTCACAACTCTTACTGAATTACCACTTTACATAATCAACAGTGGAAAAAAACTAATGTTTCTCTCAGCAACAGGCATTTAATCAAGACTGCACAGAAGATATAATGGCCATATGACGAGGAATCATAACCTCTGGACTAGTATTACATACATTTGTGTTGTGCTTTGCTTCTTGCAACTATATATATTTTTTCATCCCTGAATTTCATTTTAGTGATTGTATTCCTACATTTTGTAATCCATACATTTAGAGGCTACTGAAGCAGAAGAGTCCCAACACAGTGTTTCTTCAGGCTGTTATCTTCAACTCTAATGCTGGATAAAAACAGTGTCAACTTTAATAAAAAGTACTGGTTAGCCAGATAATATTTTATATATCTTATTATTCATATCTTACTATTCTTACTGCATCTTCCTATTTATTGTTCACAGTATACATAAGTCATTCTTTACATGAAAATAAAAAGCTGCGTTCATACTTTATGAAGATGGCTCCTCACAAGAAGATTCATGGAGCTGTGGCAGCAAAAAAGACCCAAATATAAACTCAACTCTGTACAATCATACAGTAACATAAGTACAGCAATAACAATAATTATTATATGTGATCACTGTAAAATGATCAAATTCCGAAAAACATATTTACAAATATAAAATACATTACACATACAGGTGCATCTCGATAAATTAGAATGTCATGAAAAAGTTATTCAACTCAAATTGTGAAACTCATGTATTAAATAAATTCAATGCACACAGACTGAAGTAGTTTAAGTCTTTGGTTCTTTTAATTGTGATGATTTTGGCTCACATTTAACAAAAACCCGCCAATTCACTCTCAACAAATTAGAATACTTCATAAGACCAATAAAAAAACATTTTTAGTGAATTGTTGGCCTTCTGGAAAGTATGTTCATTTACTGTATATGTACTCAATACTTGGTAGGGGCTGCTTTTGCCTGAATTACTGCAGCAATGCGGCGTGGCATGGAGTCGATCAGTCTGTGGCACTGCTGAGGTGTTATGAGAGCCCAGGTTGCTCTGATAGTGGCCTTCAGCTCTTCTGCATTGTTGGGTCTGGTGTCTCTCATCTTCCTCTTGACAATACCCCATAGATTCTCTATGGGGTTAAGGTCAGGCGAGTTTGCTGGCCAATCAAGCACAGTAACACTATGGTCATTAAACCAGCTTTTGGTACCTTTGGCAGTGTGGGCAGGTGACAAGTCCTGCTGGAAAATGAAATCAGCATCTCCATAAAACTTGTCAGCAGAAGGAAGCATGAAGTGCTCTAAAACCTCCTGGTAGATGGCTGCATTGACTGTGGACGTCAGAAAACACAGTGGACCAACACCAGCAGATGACATGGCAGCCCAAACCATCACTGACTGTGGAAACTTCACACTGGACTTCAAGCAACATGGATTCTGTGCCTCTCCACTCTTCCTCCAGACTCTGGGACCTTGATTTCCAAATGAAATGCAAACTTGACTTTCATCTGAAAAGAGGACTTTGGACCACTGAGCAACAGTCCAGTTCTTTTTCTCCACAGCCCAGTTAAGATGCTTCTAACGTTGTCTAAATAAATCTAAAATATATGAAAGTTTCACTTTTTGAAATAAGTTAAAAGAAAAAATGAACTTTTTTCACAACATTCTAATTTATTGAGATGCACCTGTATTCATCTAATACAAAAACTGCCCATATTTACTGTCTCTGTATCTCAAACAGCAGAACATAACAAGAGTGCAAGAACTGATCAAATGTTTGCAAACTTAAATGCAGTATGTAATGCTGTACACACATGTTTTTGTTTCGGTCAGTTTTAGACTCATTCAGCAGCTTATCATGCCAGCAATGTGATGCAATCATTCTTGGGTGTCATTTTTGCAGAGCATTTGTCACTATTCATGTCATTTCAAAGCAGCTACACATAAATCCAAGTATTTGTTATTATTTCAGTTAACAACTGATGTAAAAAATGTAATCTAATATTGTGTGTACATGACAAAACTTGACACAGTCTGATCAAATAATGAGTCAAGAATGTAAAAGAACTGAATTGTAGACACTAGTGTATGCTGTGCAGTATTCATTAGTTAGTTATGTAGTTTTCCTAAACAGCCTCAGTTAATGTCTTAAAGGCGTTTATGAATAAGCTGATAACATAAATCATGTGTACTGTAAATGAACAGGGTCACAAGAGTCTAACACAAACTGGTAGATCCACTCTAAAAATATTTTAGCTCTGCGAAGGAAATTCTCTTTGTCCTAAACTATGTTAGTGTTAATGTCTGGTTAGTGGGAGACACCGGTGACACGGATATGTTTAATGTGGAGCTGAACATGAAGCCAAACTGTATTATCTGACTCCAACTTGTACATTTGTATTTTAATCTCAGATTGAACATTGTTCTAACACATCTCTAACACAGAAATAACTACATCATCTTTCAGTAGCTTTTATTAGATAAAATGCATTATATGAGGCTTGCAATACATTTATGACTGATCCATGATTTTATGCAATTTCTTCAAATATTAGATTATGAAGATTTGCTTGACATTAAACATCATCATCAAGGTTCAGATCTGTCACTGCGGTGGTACTGTAAGTTACAAAATCTTATATGTACACTCTTGTACTTTATTACATTTTATTTTCTTTATTTTCTGACAAGCTTCACAAGGTTCAGTTTTTCACTTTTCTTCATGTGTTTCTTCCTGAACCATGACACGAGGAATAAACAGACAAAAAGTGATGATTAAATTATATAACAATATTACAAACATTCAGTAATTTACATGTGCCAGCTATTAAAACATTTCAGATAAAATAACGTAATCCAGTCATCTATATGAAAATGTTCAGCTGTAAAGGTCTCAGTAAAGTCAGCTAAGATCACATGTTTGTCAGCTGTGTGAAGAAGAGAGTTCTCTTCTGTTTAGTCACAGAAATAAAGGTCCGCAGTGAGAATCCTGGTGTAATTATAGTGAACCGCAGCACAGAGAACCGCTTTTAGCCAAACTCTGGGAAATCTGTCCCTGAAGAAGGATCTGAGCAGATCGGATCACATCTCTTCATTTAGGCTTTGATCTCTTTGTGAAGCCAAACACCCAGGAACCCTTACAATGCAAATGTCATGCCACAAGACAATAAACTCTCTAATCAGACAAGAAGATCTGAGAGAAAGACCATTTGGTCCACTCACCCATCCTTCCCCCCTGGACTCATGGTACTGGTCACTGAAAGAACTCAAGTTGCTACTCTTACATAAATATTTACTGTATCTTAAGAATTAATGATCTTAACCCTTTCATGTTTGGTATCATTTTAAAGGTCTCGGTGCGATGGGTAAACTGGTCTCAATTTCACAGCAGTCACTTATATTATGGGAAATATTGGAAACTTAAATGAATTCTGTACCTCTGTTGTGGGCGGTCTCCTTTCAAAACCTGATAAACATTGCTCTACAGGTGTGACCATTTGGGGCACGAGAACATCTCTTCCTGAGGTTTCTCATCCCCGATACACAGATTTAATCTGTTTTGGGGCAGAGAATAAATGTTTATGGGCCTTTTGTTCTGGTAGTATTTAAGGGAAATTTGCAAATAAGTCAGCGTGATTTGTAGCCAGATCAGCCCGTAGTGTGGAGGGTATATAATATGTTCCATATCTCTTCTTCTTGAAGTCAGGTAAACATTTTGTTCTTAGATTCATCTTTGAACAACTGTTATGTATTTTCTTATTTTTGAATTGGCTTCTTATTGTTTTATTATGTAATTGGCACGATACGTTTACTTGACTAATAATAAATTGTTATATTTGATTTATTCTGATCTCTTCTGAAATCATTTTTTCCAGTAGATTAATGGTAGGGGTATTTCCACAAATCTGCGTTCACGACAGATCACACCAAGCACTGATGGATGAACCATGGGGAGCACCATGAAGGAGACTCTGGATTTCTGACTGTTGCTGGCTTGACACGGTGTAGCTCTCGTGGTTATAGGAATAAATACTCTCTTTGTTATGAGCATGCAGGCGCAGCTCACTTAAAGGTATTATAATCACTCTGCACCCTCTGAGTAAGTTCAGAACTGACGAGTTTGTGTCGTGGATTCACTAAATAATCGGCCGAAGTGTAATTCCTATGCGATACCTAGTCCCTAATGAACGAAGAATTGCAAGTATGGGATTTTCGGAATAATCAAATATCTAAATTAATGTACAATCGATATCTGTGATCAGTTTAATTATAAATATTGTCTAAGTTTAATGATCACTTGAAATTGGAGTCAGATCAAGCACGGAGTTAGACTAAAATTGAAACTAAATCCTAATAAATTCAAAAGCGCAAGTAAAAGACCGAACACGCATTAAACCTTCGTCCAGGCCGCTGGATTCCGCTGTTTGGACTAGCGGGTGGATCCTTACAATGTCATTTTTAACTTTTAGATTTTTTTGTGACATGTGCAAAGGCTGGTATCACGATTACATGAGCATAAAAAGTATATATATATATATTTATATATATATATATTTTTTTTTTTCACTCTTTGTTATATTGCAGCAATTTGCTAAAATCATTTAAGTTAATTTTTTTTTTTCTCATTAATGTACACACAGCACCCCATATTGACAGAAAAACACAGAATTGTTGACATTTTTGCAGATTTATTAAAAAAGAAAAACTGAAATATCACATGGTCCTAAGTATTCAGACCCTTTGCTCAGTATTTAGTAGAAGCACCCTTTTGATCTAATACAGCCATGAGTCTTTTTGGGAAAGATGCAACAAGTTTTTCACACCTGGATTTGGGGATCCTCTGCCATTCCTCCTTGCAGATCCTCTCCAGTTCTGTCAGGTTGGATGGTAAACGTTGGTGGACAGCCATTTTTGGGTCTCTCCAGAGATGCTCAATTGGGTTTGAGTCAGGGCTCTGGCTGGGCCATTCAAGAACAGTCACGGAGTTGTTGTGAAGCCACTCCTTCGGCCCGGTGAAACACACCAAATTCAGAAACTAACGGAATGCATAGTCGATATAAAAACTGGATGACGAGTAATTTTTACTGCTAAATTCTGAAAAACAGAGGTGTTAATTATCGGACCTAAAACCCCACATGTAATAACCTAGAACATTATCTAACACTTGACGGCTGCTCTGTCAATTCTTCTTCATCAGTCAGGAACCTAGGTGTGCTGTTCGATAGCAATCTGTCATTTGAAAGCCATGTTTCTAGCATCTGTAAAACTGCATTTTTCATCTCAAAAGCATATCTAAATTGCACCAATGCTCTCAACGCCAAATGCAGAAATGTTAATTCATGCTTATGACCTCAAGGTTAGACTATTGTAATGCTTTATTAGGTGGTTGTTCTGCACACTTGATCAACAAACTACAGTTAGTCCAAAATGCAGCAGCTAGAGTCCTTACTAGAACCAGGAAATATGACCATATTAGCCCGGTTCTGTCAACACTGCACTGGCTCCCTATCAAGCATCGGATAGATTTTAAAATCTTGTTAATTACTTATAAAGCCCTGAATGGTTTAGCTCCTCAGTACTTGAGCGAGCTCTTATCGCATTATAGTCCTCCACGTCCGCTGCGTTTTCAAAACTCTGGCCGCTTGATAATACCTAGAATATCAAAATCGACTGCGGGCGGCAGATCCTTTTCCTATTTAGCACCCAAACTCTGGAACAATCTACCTAACACTGTTCGGGAGGCAGACACACTCTGTCAGTTTAAATCTAGATTAAAGACCCATCTCTTTATCCTGGCTTACACATAACACACTAACACATTTATATTATTCAAATCCGTTAAAGGATTGTTAGGCTGCATTAATTAGATCAACCGAACCGAACACTCCCCATAACTCACGATGTACTCGTTACATCGTAAGTTGAATGGCATCTACGCTAATATTTGTCTGTTTCTTTCCTATTCTGTTTCTCAGTCCGTATCCGATCAGATGGTGGATCAGCACCAAGAGATGATGTCTACAGCCCTGATCGTCAGCGGAGACAAGGACACCTAGATGACCCCCAGAGATATATCCCCAGATATATCAACCAAAATAACAAAATAACTAAAATATAATAAAATACCTAACTACATAATACTACTATTGTTAGAAATTGCAACAAAATTAAAATAGAAATATAAACTTTTGAACGGCGGGTTTCGTCTGGTCAGAGGAGAACTGGCCCCCCGACTGAGCCTGGTTTCTCCCAAGGTTTTTTTTTCTCCATTCTGTCTCGGAGGGAGTTTTGGTTCCTTGCCGCTGTCGCCTCTGGCTTGCTCAGTTGGGGACACTTAATTTCTAGCGATTATCGCCGATTTGATTGCACAGAAACTACTTAAACTAAACTGAGCTAGACAATGACATCTCTGAATTCAATAATGAAATGCCTTTAACTGAAAATTGAGTGTTTAATCTTATCATTATACATTACTGACACTCTATCCTCCAATTTGATAGTTAAGTGCTTTGACACAATCTGTATTGTAAAAGCGCTATATAAATAAAGGTGACTTGACTTGACTTGACTTATGTTAGCTGTGTGCTTAGGGTCATTGTCTTGTTGGAAGGTAAACCTTCGGCCCAGTCTGAGGTCCTGAGCACTCTGGAGAAGGTTTTCGTCCAGGATATCCCTGTACTTGGCCGCATTCATCTTTCCCTCGATTGCAACCAGTCGTCCTGTCCCTGCAGCTGAAAAACACCCCCACAGCATGATGCTGCCACCACCATGCTTCACTGTTGGGACTGTATTGGACAGGTGATGAGCAGTGCCTGGTTTTCTCCACACATACCGCTTAGAATTAAGCCCAAAAAGTTCTATCTTGGTCTCATCAGACCAGCGAATCTTATTTCTCACCATCTTGGAGTCCTCCATGCGGGCTTTCATGTGTCTTGCACTGAGGAGAGGCTTCCGTCGGGCCACTCTGCCATAAATGATTTTAGCAAATGGCTGCAATATAACAAAGAGTGAAAAATTTAAGGGGGTCTGAATACTTTCCGTACCCACTGTATGTAGACTGTGCTTGTGTCTGTATGTGATTTAATCTCAAATTACTTTAGCTAATTATACATCATGCCTTCTCCACATTTATGAATAAAACTTTAACATAGATTCAGATGCTCTCTGTGCAGTAAATCTGCACATTAACAATGCGGAGCATTAACAGTTTATAGAATATTACTAAAACATCTGGTTGTGATAGTATTGCAGGGTTGCTGATTCACAACCTGACCAAAACAGATAATCAACGAGATGTATATTATGAAATGTTTCATGAACTACATCAAAACAACCTCAGATAAGACTCAGTGATTCTTAAAGAAGTGGTAAAAAAGGAGTTTGCAGAAAATGTCTTAGAGTTGGATTTATTAACTCCAGTATCATAATAAATATACACAGTACATACACATATATCATGTAAAAAAATAGTATTTTATATATATATATATATATATATATATATATATATATATATATATAAATGTATTATTATTGTTTTGGATTTACAGATTTTATGTTATCAAAATAAAACATCAATCAAACAATCACACTGTAAGGAGTGGGCGGGGCCGAGAGCTGTGGGAGCAATCTCGGTCTGCTTTTCTCTCGAGATGCACTGGTTTGTGTCTCATTTCTGGCCTCCATTTCTCTCTCTGTGCAGTTGTTATTTGCTGGTCTGTGGTTTCTGATGCTCCAGCAGTTTTCTCTGTGGTTTCCTTTCAACATTCAATTTGTTTCTGTAATCACACAAATACAGTTTCATTAAAGCCAGCAGTGTTAAAGCCATATAACATCATATCACCTGACATCAAATCAGTTCCTGATCAATCAGCATGAACTCCGTGTGATTAGAAGATTAATTAAAACTAGAATATTCATAAATCTGTCATTCTTTCAAAACATGATCTTCTGCTTTCATTAGTTACACACATTTTCTGTCCATATAATCATTGTTTCAAAACACAAAATTATATTTAATGCAAACATGTGGTTTAATCACCGTTATATCAGAAATTGCTAACAAGTGCTACAGGAACTATATCTATATAATCTACAATATAAGCGTTACATTATAACGTAAATAAACACAACAAAATGGTCTTAAATATCGCCCTCGGCGCATATTTACATCAAAAACAGCCCGTTAAACCGTTTTTAACAGTATGTTTAACCGAGTTGCGCGTGAAGCAAGAATCTTACAGTTTTAGTGAATATGAACTCCAAGAGCAGTCATACATTGCCTTTAACAAACTCTCAGTTCAGGTTTTTTTTTTTTAACTCTCATTGATTTATTCCAGCGTTATATCTCGACAGAGATCTCCTCAGAGCTCCTGCTAATGTCAGAATGAACTGAGAGACACTATATATAGTGCAACAGCTGGGCGGAGCTTGACGGTCTTTTCTGTAGCTTCGCCCACTATACAGCAGTGCGAACATCGCCAGGAACCCTTTCACTTTCAGGTTTTCTCTGAAATTAATTCAGGATGTTCTTCCTCTTCTCTTTTAAACATTTATGCATTTCCAAATGAAGTTACATTTACACAAAATAATACGAAGTTTGTTTGTTTTTTAATTCCGTTTATTTGAATGAACAATACGTTATGATCAATTAGGTTAGGGCCACATGAATATCTTACTATCATGTGCGTTTCTAGTCTGATTCAGTTGGTACCTGAATCAGTATTAGTAGCCCCCACCCCACACACACACATACACACACACAGAGAGATAGATAGATAGATAGATAGATGTGTCACAAACACTATACATATATCTGCTTACAGCTGCATTTACAGGATAACATCTGTGAATAATTTTGTAAAGTACTTCTTTCTTTCTTTTTATTAGAAATAACATATGTAGATGGTAATATCCAAATGCTATGCCAAGGCATACAATGAGGTTAAAGTCATTTTGATTTACATGACGGATTGGATCCAACATTAAAGGAGTTTATTATAAAACTGTTATTAAAACGTTTGTCAAAAAAGAGAGACCATTTACAAAAAGTTGGGGATTTTGTAGGGTCGTATTTATTAATATTTACATTTGATAATTTGGTTAAAATATGTTGTATAAAATATGTTGGTACGTTTTAAGTTTTTCTGCATATATTTATGTCTGAGTTAGTTGGGCTCAAAACATAACAGGCACAAAGAGTTTAACTGGAATGAAACCGAATATCAAACTAACTTTACCGCCGTCCATACGAGCACTGGGTGAGGGCGGGGCTTGATGAGGGCGGAGCTTGACGTTTCTGTGACACACCACTGTTGATCCCAAGTAGGTTTAGGGTAAGGTACACCCATTTGCAGCTGGCTCGACTCGTTAATCCTGATGTGAATTCTGTGTGTTTCAGTGCCCAGCTCAAAATTGTCGCATCTACCTCCAAGAAAATGTGCATTGCATGGTATGCAGAGTGTGTACAATACACCTGCAGACACACTCTCCTTGACTCAGTATTTCAGCACATGACATACAGCATGAATCATGCGTCTGTCTTTGCCACAGTTTTCAATATTTGAGTTTAGTCTCTTGACAACTCGGCAATTCAAGTGTAAGGATGAAAACCCTGTGTTTAGATGGTTATTTTGTCATATTTAAACAAACCTGCATAGTCAAAATAAAGTCTGTGGATAATGACTTTTATTTTTGAGTTATGCATATAGGTGTATTTTGTTTTTAAGTACAAAGCATTTTAAGTACTTTTTTTTCTGCTCTCCTAGAGCAGAACATATTTATTATAGTGAAAATTTACAAAATAATGCTGGTAATAGTTTTATAACATCATGTACAGAACATATGGTATTTAATGGCTGTGTATCATACAGTAAAAGGGGAAAACAGTGATTATATGTGAGATTACGATAAATATGTATCAGATTAATTCAGAATAACATGTAAATTATACAGAAGAAATGTACTGAACCATTATTGTCCTCCAATGGTTGGTGCATAAACATGATAAAATAAACTACAAAAATATGCAGATAAATATAGAATCTGGGAAATGTATCCAAATATACAGAAATATAAAAATATACATAATACATGAAACAGTGCAAAATGAACCAAATATTTAGTAAAACACAAAAAGTCTCTGTGTGATCAAGACGTGGATCATGATGTGAAAATGTCAGTAAAGTGCAGCAGCAGTGCAATTAAACTGGTGTCAGATTTGTGTTAAACAGAAGATATTTAATATATAGTTATTTAATGTAAAGTGCAGGACTGAGTGAGCCTTGTATTCAGCTTCAGTTTAGCTGTTAAAGTCATTAATGAGCTGCTGATGTGTTTAATCAGACATTGAACTGATTGACAGCTTTAAACACTTTTGTCTGGGTGTGGAAATGTACTTCTGAAGATAGTGTCTGAGACGAAATAAACTTTGAGGTGTTGCCCAGAGTAAGCAGTGATAATGCAGTCATAGATCATAATTCACGTTATTTTCAGTTTCATCAGCGTTCAGCAGCTTTTGCTCAGTGGGTCGCTTGTTGTTAACAGACAGCTGGAACTGAAAGCTGAGAAATGCACAGCCAGGGTGTTGAAATGATTTACTCTTGAATATTTCATGTATATGCATATTTTCATGAGTATTTTCATGTACCTGTAAAATATTTTCATTTACATTTGCGATCCTTCCTCATCTGTATTGCAACTAGAAAGACAGCAATAATTCTGAGGTTATGAATTTGTGTTCATTTATTTTAGACATGATTGAATTTATTCACATGCAAGATACGTACAAATATTATGTCAAATACTATTTTATTTAAGCATAGTATATGTTATGGACATATACAAGATATCAATTTAAATATGTCAACTGTACAGATCCATTATTATCTCCAGTACTTGTTGCATAAATGTAGAATATGGTGAAAAGATGAATAATGAATTCATATACAATAAATGGTTATTTCGCTTTCGCCACTGGTGACGTCTATATAAACCGCAAGCGCAGCAGTGGCAGCACACACACCGCGAGCTGCTGTAGACAGAGCTCTGCTGCAGATCTTCAGAGAGCACTGACGTATTTACAGCAGCTACTCTTGATTTTGCACTTTTCTGATTCGGATACAACATCGGATTACACTGTAAGTGTAATATCATGATTTATTGCATACCTGTCTGTTGTTATATTCTGTTGATGCAGTCGAGCACAAGTTAAGTCACGTTTATTTCTAGCTTTATGCAGTACAGATTATTTCATTCAAAACATTCATTTCTGAGAAACTCTACTGAAGGCAATAACATCATTATTTATTACTAAACTCGTGAGATCGCGAACTGAACTGAGATGAGTGACAGCTTTCTAGTGATTGTAAAGTGAGCAGTCTTTCACACTTTCAATGCTATACAGCTATAATCCGCTGAACAAAGAAAAAAAAGTATTGTTTTTCATGCTGGTAAGAGGACCGACAGCCACTGCGAAGTTTTGGTAGTGATATTATCTAACATTACATATAAATGCGTGATTCAGTCTGAAGCTGCAGCTGATATAGTGATGCACGAGACAAAAACACGGCATGCCGAAATAGATATGCTCAATGAAAATACAGACTAATAGATCACTAGAAAAATATTAGTATCAATATATTTCTTAAATTCAATTCTAATTATTTGTAAAAGTAAATAATCTTGTCTCACTGTACACTGCTATTCTGGCTATTCTTGTTATGGTGCAGCTGTTTCTTAAACATTATATCTGCACTTTATTAGAAAACCCTCACTAATTCCAGATCATTTTCCAACTCACAGTAAAATTAAAACGTTAAGTTTAGTAAACGTGTAGCTGAAGTTCAGGTAAATGTAAATGTCCACCTGACTGGTTAAATTAAAATGTATGACTCTGCAAACAGCTAATTAATTGTTAAATTGATCTCAACATTGTGATTTCGTTCAGGAATAAAAAAAAAAATAAATAAATAAAGGGGTTACTACAGCATTCCTCAGATCTTGCTCTTCCAGCTTATACTCCATGAGTGTGCACATCGTTGTTGCCTGATAACGAAAGTGCTCGCAGTGGATCACGTAATTTCCTCAAAAACAACAACATTCTTGGCATTCAACATCCCTCCGTACACCTCGTAGATAAAGCAGGACAAGCTGTCCTTACTTCAGCGCAAGAAACACAAGGTGTGGCCGACCGTCGAGTGACTCAGCCTTTACACAGAACGGAGAACCTTCATGTTGTTTATATGGAGCTTTTTTGGCAGCTCAAAGCCAAAGGAAATGTGGGTCAAATGTGACTGTCACTGTTCATAAGGCAGAAATGTTCTTTCCTAAGATTACAGAGATCATGCAGTGTTGTGGTGCTCTAATGATGATTGACAGGCTTTTCTATCACAGGTTTATATTGAATAATTGTGTGCTTGTTGTTGCCCCGTTTAAAACATAGCCAGGTCTAATTTCACCCCAGATTCAAAAGAAAAGAAAGAAAAAAAAAAAAGAAAAAAAAAACCAAGTGATTAGCATTAAAATTAAGCATATTTTAATTGTGATTTTTTTTTTTTTTATGATAATAGAAATGTATCTGTGGATGTGGGTTTTCTGTCAGCTGTTGATCTTCTGTAATACTGATGATCTCCAGTAGAGAGCGACTCAATACAGCATGACACACTGAACAGATCTCTAGATCTGCATCACATTCATGAGTTTGTAGAGTCAGAGCTCAGACGAGTGTTTTCATAATATCTATGATCCAGTATTTCAGCACATATGACATACAGTATATGAACCCCACGACTGTCTCTAGATCTCAGGCCACAGGTTTAAGTCTGGCGTGTTTTGAAGTGTTCGAGAGTTTGGTCGTGAAAACATGACAGCTCAGCAATTAAAGTGTAAGGATGAAAACTCTGCGTTTAAATGTTCAAATGTATTTGACTGGTTTTCAGATCGTTTCTTCTTGTAAATAACACCTTAAGAAAGATGTTTTAAAACCGTTTTGTCACATTTAAACAAACCTGCGTAGTCAATATAAAGTCTTTGGATAGTGACATTTTTGTTTATTGTTTGTATTATGCATAAGTATCTTTGGTTTGTGATGCAGTTTTAAGCACAATATATTATTTATTCATTTATTTCAATCTTAAGCAGGCTTATTCTCTCCTGAAACAGATTTATTACAGTAAAATGTTTTTTTTTTTTTATGTTTAATACTTATTTACAGTTAATTCTAGACATCATGTATAGAAAAAACTGTTTTAAATTGGCTGTACCGTATCATACAGTAAAAAGCTGATTATATGTGAGATTACTGTAAAACTGTATCAGATTCCTTCAGAATAATGTGTGCATATGTAAACTGTACAGATGAAATAAACTGAACCATTATTATCCTCCAATGGTTGCTGCATAATTTACAATAGGATAAAATGATGATTAATTAATGCTTTAAAAAATAAACTACAGAATTATGCTGAATAATATAAATAAAATACGGTATCTATGAAATATATGAAAATATACAGAAATACAAAAATATACATTATACATGAATTGTAGTGCAAAATGATACAAACATTTTTGTAAAGCAATAAAACACAGTTATCAATTATGTGAGAAAGAATCCGTTCATAAGTCTTGATTGTTTCTGATCGAGTCTGAAAAAGGATCTGAACAGTCTGTAGTCTGGAGTGATGAAGATGATGAAGATGATGATGATGTTCAGTCTGTTTCTGGACGTCACTGATGTTGTGTGTTCTTGAGAACATCTGAATGAAACTTTACAGGCCTTTCTGGATCACGTGAGACTAGAAATCACAAACATATATTGATTATCCTCATTTTTTTAGATTTATAAAATAGGCCTACTTAAGTACCAAAAGGAAATTAATTTTTTTTATGTCAATGCACTGTTTTATTATTGTTGTATGCAATACCTTATTCCTCTGAAGCAGCTTACAATACATTACACCTACTAAATACACTGACTAGCTTGCAGTATATTTGGAGTAAAGAGCTTTTAGAAAGTTAAAAACCTTTAGAAATGAAACAAGTGAGTTGACAAAAAACAATTTTATTTAAGACCCCTACCACCCTCACAGAAGCAGCATGATATGATCAACACATCTCTGGCAGTGTGTGCGCACATCTATAGCCATTCATCCACATTTAAACCGAGTGGACAGTGAAACTGCTGTAAATACAGACTGATGAGAAGAAAATCAAACACAGCAACACAACTGTAGCTGTATAACTTTACAACAGTAACACTACTTTAACATACTTTAACATAAAAAGCAAAACAGCAAGCTCTATTTGACATCAAAACAAACATTCAGAGATGCTCTCTAATGTCACACAGAACGGTCTGCAGTGCTGCTGCTTCAGGTCCAACACCTGAAGTATTGTGTTTAATCAGGAGACGCACAGCTGTTCTTCTGTGGATTTATAGGTCATATTTTCATTTCATCACCCACTGACTTTCAAAGCTGCTAAAGTAACGACTTTCTACCTCGAGGATCTTGATAGAAATGGAGTGAAATGTATTATGTGTCTTTCAAATGTAGTGAAGTTAAATTCATAAGTTAGAAGAAGAAAAAAAGAAGTAAAATAGAGATAAAGTGTACTTATGTACAATACTCAAGTAAATGTACTTCGTTACTGTCCACCTCTGTCTGTGATTGCAGAAAATCTTGAATCATTCTTGTGCCGCTTTATAACAGGAGTGTTATAGTAAGATGATAGTAAATCTAAGACAAGTTTAAAAATGAACAAACACTTACAGTTTGGCTTTTTCTCCATACTCTCTCGTCTAACAGCTGTCTGTCTGTTTTTCTCTCCGCTGGTTTGTGTCTCATCTCTCTCCTCCATTTCTCTCTCTGTCCTGTTGGTTTTTGCTCGTCTGTGGTTTCTGATGCTCCAGCAGTTTTCTCTCCGTGTTTTCTTCTTTCTACACACTATTTGAATCTGTTTAAGAGTTTAATTACAGTCATCTTAAGTTTAGGTACAGCAATTTCACATCACATGCATTATTCTTAATCTGTCAAATTTGAGCAGTAAAACAAGGAATAAAGATGATTACTTTATTTAACATTATAACAAACATTCAATAATTTACAGATGGCAGATATTAAAACATTTTTGACAAAACGGAAGTCATTTGTATAAAACATAAAGCTGCTCAGTAAAGCAGTTATTTAAAAATAAAAAAAATAAAAATAAAAAAATCAGGTAGGCTACCTGTGTGAAGAGGAGAAATAAAGAACAATCTAGAATGTTTATAAAATCACGCTGAATATAGGCTACATTAAGACATAATAGATCCAGAGTGAGAGTCCTGCTGTCCGAGTCAACAGAAGAGAATTCCGTCTCTGTCCGCTCACTCACCCGACTGTAACCGATCACCGCGCGCGCACACCACCCTCACCCTCACCACTTATATACCGTGTGGGTGTGTATCATAGACTGTAAGGTGTGTATACACACACTGTTATCATTGTTCCCATTGGTCGGCACAGAATCGCACACCACACCCAAAAAAAGGGTGTGTCCAAATCAAGCAGCAACCTCTCTCTCTCTCTCTCTCTCTCTCTCTCTCTCACTCACACGGAAGTGACTAAAACTGCAATTCATCGACTGGCCGCTGGAGGCTGTCTCCAAAAGGGAGTTAATCCCATAGACTCTCCATGTAAAAGTTTATTTTTAGAGATATTTTGTCATAGAGTAATAAAATATATGTTTGAATATTTAAAGAACACCGGACTCATTGACAGAATATAGTTTTTATTTTATTTTTATTTTTATTTTTATTTTTATTTTTTATTTTTTTCTTCTGTAGCTTGCAGGCCCAAAGATGTAAGTCTTTCCCTCTTAAGGAAACTTTAAAAGCTTTATTAAAAGATCCTGTGGTGTGGCAGCAATGTGTGAAAACTCAAAATGTCCCTCCTACTGGTGTGTTAACTGATGTGTGTGATGGGTCAGTGTTTAAAACCAATGCTCTGTGTATGCAGTCAGGTGTGAGTTTAAAGCTTATTCTGTACCAGGATGCTTTTGAGGTAGTCAACCCTCTCGGCTCAGCAAAGAAAAAGCACAAGATTGTGGGAGTGTACTTTACACTTGCCAACTTTGAGCCATTCTATCGGTCAAGTGTTGATCATCTGCAGCTTTTGCTTTTGTGCACAGAGCAGGATATGAAATACTTTGGGCATGAGAAATTGTTTTCAAGAATGCTGTCAGACATGAGAGATCTAGAAAACAATGGTCTAGTCACTTCTTCAGGTCATACTGTACACGCAACTGTCTTGTGCATCGTTGGGGACAATTTGGGATCCCACTGTATTGGTGGTTATACTGAAAATTTCAGTACTTCCTCTCATTTTTGTAGGTACTGCTTGGTACCCAGAGAGGAAATTGACAATGTGAATGTCAGTTTTCCAGTGAGGACAGTTGAGAACTACAAAGAGGCAGTGCAGCTACTGAAAGACAGTAAGGAAACAACTGTAAATGGAGTGAAGTTTGATTCACTTTTCAATGGCCTTCAGTATTTTCATGTGTGTCAGCCAGGGCTTCCACCATGTATAGGCCATGACTTAGTTGCGTATGACCTTTCCATTTACATACAGCACTTCATAAAAGTAAAGAAATGGATGACTTACCAGCAACTCAATCGGCGAATCAGACAGTTCAAGTACCTGGGATCAGATGCTAGTTCAGTTCCTTCAGAAGTCAGTGAACGTGGTAACAAAATTGGTGGGCAGGCAGTCCAGAATTGGTGTTTGCTAAAACTCCTTCCCATCATTATTGGTGACAAAATCAAAGACATTCAGGACCCGGTATGGCAGCTAATGATAATGCTAAAAGAAGTAGTTGAGCTAGTCTGTTCCCCCAAAATATCTGCTGCCCAAGTTAGTTTTCTTCATGTCCACATTCAAGAATATCTTGAAACAAGGAAGCATCTGTTTCCCTCTGACAAATTGAAACCAAAGCATCACTACCTCCTCCACTATCCATCACTGATCATGAGGCTTGGCCCACTTGTTCACTTATGGACATTGAGGTTTGAAAGCAAGCACTCATATTTCAAGCGGTGTGTGAGGAGGACACAAAACTTCACAAATGTTTGCAAGAGTCTTGCAAACAATCACCAGCTACTTCAGTCCTACATGAACTCCAGCTCCTTCTTTCCTCCAGTTTTGCAAGTGAAAGACTCCTCCCCTTACCATGCTGAGCTATATAGCAGTAAGGTACGCAGTGCTATTGAGACAGGCTCGGTCACACCTGACTTTGTGTCCACAGAAGTGAACTTTAGGGGAACTCTATATAACAAGGGGTTCTTTCTATGCCTTAAGAATGACGAGTCTCTGGAATTTGGGTAACTTGAACTTGTTCTGATGAAAGAAAACAAAGATGTGTATTTTCTTGTGACGCCACACTCATCATCTTACATGCCAGAATATGGGCTCCATAAAATTGGTGAAGCTGCAAAGGATATTGTTTGCATTAATGCTGATCAGTGTCTCGATTTTTATCCACTGCCAGCATACAGTCTGTTTGCAATGAAAGTAATATCCCTGAAGCATGGTGTTTTAGACCTGTAGCTATGTTTCATTTTCACTGATCATTTATTTCCCCTTTTAGCCATGGATGATATAGCCACTCTTATTAAAGAAGTACTACCAACGTGCAGCACACCAGATACACTGCAACCCATTTTGGATGCCCTTCAAAACATTGGTGTGGAAACAGTTGATGATATGAAGCTTGTCCAGAAAGATGACCTAGCAGGAGTGCTCAAACCCATTCAAGCAAGGAAGCTTCTTGCACATGTAAACAGTAAGTAAGGCCCAATCCGTAATATGATAGATTGATGATGTTGCCACTAGTGGCATTTTGGGGCTTACTGTGTGATTGTAATGAAAACATTTCACTTCCAAAAGATAGCTCTTTAATGACTTACATAATGTGTCAGCTAGTCATCAGATTTAGGCTATAGTTTTAACCTTTAAATGTATTTTTTGGGATTGGGAATATAAGTGATATACCACAATATAAGTAGTGTATTTACACAGTCAAAATGTAATCTCTGTTAAAGACTGACATTGATCTTTTTTAATGGACGTGTCTCTGTGCTTATTAGGTGTCTTCTCAGCTTCAGGCCGCTTAAAGATGGAGGAATATTTCCCAGTCTCACCCCAAACAATTATAACAACACCTCGGGTTAGTTCAAGCCCAAGCCCAAACTCAAGCCTACCTGTTACTTCACCAGGCTCATTTTCAACACCGACCTCCTCTCAGTCTGATACTGACAGCACACATTCTGCTACACGACTGAGCAGTGACTGGCACTACAATTTTAAAATCCCTTGGGACATGCTGCCAGCTGTTTTGAGGAAGAAATTAGACAATCAGGAGCAGCCAACAGCCAGGGAAATGATTCGCATAATTTCAGGTGAAATCCTCGCCATTTGCCAAAAACCATTAAAGAAGCACCTTAATGAAATTGCACGAAAGATGGTCCTAGAATATCCAAAGTCTTTAAAAGACGTGATAGAAGATGAAGTTGTTGGAAGTGGCCATGATTCTTTAACAAAACAACTTCAGTGCAGAGTTGATAACTACAAGCGAAATGAAACACTGAATAAGCGCAACAGTACTCCTGCAGATGACACAAGCACTGTTCCAGAAAATAAGAAGAAACGGAAAGACTCCTATGGCTGTATAGTGTTGGAGTCTGTGCGTGTGAATATGGATGCACAGATGAAGAAAAAAAAAGAGATTCAAGAAATGTTCATGACAAATGACAGGAATGAAAAACGTATACAAGAGTTAATCTCAGATACCTTCATATCTCAGAGAAGTGACATAAGGTCTGGTAAGGACACACATTTCCTTAAAGAAGAATGGCCCTACCTATTCTCACTTGTCGGCATGAAGGAACACTTCAAACTTTTAACTGGTGTCCAGTTAAATGAGGCATTTGAAGAGGCCACGACAACTAAATTTGCAAGAGTTCTTGACTACTTTCAGTCTCTTCCAATTGAGAAGTCAGTCATAGCTGCAAAAGACAGAGCTGAAATCCAACTGAGTGGTGGACCTTCTGGTGCAGTGTTGATGCTACTTTCACACTTCAAAGAGGATTGTACAAAAATGTTCCACATCGTTGACAAAAAATGCATTGCAGATGAGGTTGAGACCGATCGCCTACCACCCACACCATGCATTATTGTATGTGGTAAGTGAGAGGCAACAGAATTTGTGTGCCCTACATGCAAATAGACACATTTAAAGTGATGGATTTTCCTGTATGACTTTTCACAGGAACGAGTCCTCTATCTGCAGCAGCTTTCATGGTGGCAGCAGACCAGGAGGTGATAATTGAACATTTGACGAGCTTCAATGATGCACTGGTCAGCATGTTCATCTGCTACTACATTTTCAACATGCACTACCCTGTGGAACTCGGAGCCACGCTGGAGTTTCTTCAAAGGTAAATATGCCATAATTCTCTTTTGATTGGGAATGTTTCTGGTTCTTTAAGCTAGATTCTTGTTTGTCTCTGTATTTATGCTGTAATTTATTACTGTGAGTTGACATTTAGTTGATATCAAACAGTGTTTGTATTTTGTACTACTCCTTTACCAACAGGTGCATATTTAAGATCAATCCTGACAAGGGCTCCAAAGTTGAGCGTCTGGAAAAGAAGAAGAGCCATGCAGTGAACCCGAAAGTCCTGACCCTCATAACCCGCAGAGTTTGAATGGAGTTCTTAATTGGTAAGTTGCTTATTGTCACTTTGCATTCTTCTACTTACTTTATTGTACATACATAGTGCATACATTTTTGAAAAATGAACGCTGAGTGTAGACAGCACAAGTGGCACAAATTTAATTTTGCAATTTAATTGGTATTATTAAATATGGATTACTATATCTATCTCTACAGTGTAGTTCATAGAAATGAAATGATCAATACATGATGTTGAATACAGACTGAAATCAAATATACACTACTATTTTTCACTTAATCACTATTACTTTTTTTAATTTTAGCAGCTATCTAACATCCTTGTCACACTACAATACTACAAACTACAATAGCTTACAAGCATTACAATAACTTTCAACTGCCATATAGAGAAAAAATAGTCATTATGAAGGGGAACATGGCATAATACAGAAAAAAAACAGATGATTAATTCAACTTGTGTACACCCATCTTGGTAAGATTAAAGCATCTCTAACATCTAACAACAAATATATGTTCTCTAGATCCAAGGAGGATAATGTGCATGGGACCTGTCTAGGAGAACCTGTGGAAGTGATCCAAAATTCAAGATAGAACACATTTTAAAAGGTTTTAAGTCTTTTACAGTTGGTTGGCACTATTGAAACTTATTTTTTTTGTGCGGGTTGTAATGTTAGATATTTAATTTATTTTATAGTTTTTTTGTTTTGTTTTGTATTTATATAAGTAAATTTAAATAAGAGTTCTGTACATGTTAAAGTAAAAAATTATCTGTTTAAAAATATTAACGTGTTATGTTTTGTTTTATTGTTTTTATTTGAAAAATTGATTTTGTTTTTATAGAAACAAATTTATTAGAGTTCTGTACATGTTAAAGTAAACAAGATTATCTGTTTAAAAATGTCAACATGGTAACTTTTGATACTGGACCCATGCCTAGTGTTTATGTTATGAATAAAAATTGTTATTGAGTAGTATTGAGTTCTGTGTAATTTTTGAAAACTTGTAGTATTGCAGGTTTGTTGATATTGTAGGCATTAAAGTAATTAAAAAAAAAACATGGACACAAAAACCTAAATTATGAACTTTTATTCATGTGACATAGGCATTTCTTTCCTACCAGGACACGGTTAATTCACTTCCACCCCCACATGATTAATGATCTTCAATGGCAATGAATACACTTTGACTGACTTGATTTGTGGTTATGCATTTTTTTCCAATTTTTACAGGACAAATCTGTAAACATTATATAACATTTTATGTAAAATTACATGTTACTCTGTAAAAATACAGTAAATGTCCTTGTAAAAGTGGAAAATTGTTGTAATACCAAAATACATGCAATTATCTGTAAATATAATGATAGAACTGTAAAATACAGCAAATATCTTTAAAACACAGGTATTGTATTGTATAATGAAAAAGCAGGAAAATTCTGTAAAAAAATACAGACCATTACCTGTAAAATTACATTTATTTTTAACAGTGTGATTCTCACCGTGCTACCAGCCCAGACCAGTGACCTCAGGTGTGATAAGACTATCCTCTCCATAGTCTTCATTATGTGTGATGCCTATAGTCGTTTAACTTAGTGGAACAACCCTTCTTTGGCACCGGAATCAAACACGATTTTTTCCAAAGCAGAGGTACTCTCTAGCTAGTGTTCATGGATGTATATGTGGAAACCTGATATGGGGGTTTTGATGAGGATATGTACTGAAAGCTGTTGCTTCCAATATATTATATATATATATATATATATATATATATATATATATATATGTATATGTATATATGTGTGTATGTGTATATGTATGTATGTATGTATGTATATATATGTATGTGTGTATATATATGCCTCCCTCTCTGATTCAATCATAGTGCATCTGTGAAAATAAAACTGTTCCAACGGCTACTTCCCTCTGTGGTGTTCTGATGGACACACCTGGTTCACTGAGATTTGAGCTAGCCCTAACAGTATAAGGTAGCCCTTCGCTACATGGTCAATCACTATAATAAATACATTGCATAATAAAATATAATACAACACAATAAAGTAAAATAACATTAACACACTGGGAAACAGGTTCATCCTTTTAGTTCAATAACTTGACTGGTCTGCAGAAAGCCAAGTCCTAATCCCATCTGAACACCTCTGGTGTGACTTTTAATCTTTAGCCAAAAACTCATCACCAAACACCAATGACTTGTATAATATTACATTATTTTATAATCATTTAATATTTTATCTATCCACTTTATTTGTTTTAATAAGGTAAGAAATATGTCTTATCACAAAACAGACAACTGAAAATTATTTCTGTACAGATGTCAGAAATACAAAAAAAAAAAACCACTTCCATTAAAGATTACAGCATTGTTTCACATTCAGCTATGTGAACACACAAAAAAATTGAAGGCATGATTCGAAAAAGTTAAATGGTCGTAAAAAAAAATAGTCACACTCATGGTCTTCGGTCAAAAATGACCGACCATAGGAAATGAATGGCAAATGGGAAAAAATAAAAAAATACAGAAAATTTTTGTGTGTACAATCTACAAATCCCCAACAATGCAGAAAAAACATTGCACAGCAATGAAGGGGTGAAACTCTAAAACATCTAGAGTGCAAAATCAACACATCCACTCATACACACGCACACACACACACACACACACACACACTTGTACACACACACCCCCCAATGAACTGGTGTGCCTGTAACACAGCAACTATGTAAAATAAAATCAATAATTCAACTACAATGCAGTTAAAAAGTGGACAACAAGGAATGGGTTATACTCTAAAACATCAAGAGTGTAAAACAGATACATCCACTCACACACACTCACAGACACACACACACATACACAATTATACACACTCAAATGAATTGGTATGGCTATAACCATATAGCCAAAATGAGTTGAGTGAAATAAGAGGTTGAAATCAGATCAGACCCTGAAGGATTAGGCTCTGATAAAGCATTCCTCTTCATTTTTGTTATGTTCATGTTTTGTGTAACAAAATGCTTTCTGTGTTCAGGGTTGACTGTAGTAATAATAATGCAAAAACCTATATAATAATAATAATAATAATGCAAAAAAATATAAACCTTGACAAAAAGTAGTCTTTGAGAATGCCTAAATATACATTTATATCCACAACCTAATAAAAGTAAACAATTATGTCTAAAAACAACTAGGGAATTCACAAGACTCTCTATAGAGTCCTATACAGGCAACTAGTGGTTACACCATGAAATTACATGTTTTTTCTTTCTTTGCTCACACCAGGAGGTGCTAATCTGCATTCAAAAAATTGGATTTTAAAGGCCTAGTGTCTATTTTTATCTGAAATACTGCATAAATTGAAAAATAATTAATAAAAAAAAATTTTGTACTATTTTCAATGGGAAAAATTTATCATAATTATTGCATAAATATTAATTAGTACCATAAAATTCTCTCAAAATACAAAAGAAAAAAAGGAAAAAATATTATTGAACAAAAACATATTAGATTGATTTTACTGAAGAAAAAAAAAATTAAATTTCAGGTGTCCGGCCACTTTTGTCCGTGAAGACCATGAGTGTGACTCCCAAATAAGGACTGCACAATTAACAGGATCGTATTACACAATCTTTGAATGCCTGATTATGAAGTGTCATTGATATAAGTGGCAGTGGGTTGTTATAGACAAGAAACGTACAGTTTTATACCACAGTTTTATATGACAGATTTGACTTACTTTACCTAACCTGAGAATAAATCAAATAAGGTAGAAGGTGTAGGAAATGTAGCACCATAAAACAATACACACAGAGTCATACATTTCTAAATCATTATTAAAAATGATTTGTTCAAATAAGTGCAAGCCAGCAATTTGGAAGCTAGCATATAAAACATAAAGCTGCTCAGTAAAGCAGCCTATTATTTATATATATATACAAATAAAAAAAATCACGTACCTGTGAGAAGAGGAAATAAAGAACGATTCAGAATGTTTATAAAATCACGCTGAATATACATTAAGACATATAGCCACAGCGAGAGTCCTGCTGTCCAACAGACAGAAGAGAAGAGTCTCTGCACTGCACCGATCTTATACTGTTGTGAGTGTGTGTGCGCGCGCGGGGATCGGTTTCTCCCATCGGTCAGCACAGTGTTCCTGTTTTGGAGGCGTGACGGGTTACCAGCGGTCATTACCGATTTGATTGGTTTATTTTGACCCGTTACATTTAGCTTACATATGGCCGCCAAATACATATATAAAAAAACAAATAACTACAATTTTAAAAATAAATAAATCAAATCAACAGCGTGCACTTACGCCCCGCGTCTAGTAAAGATCGTCTCTAAGCAGGGCATAATAAATCTGGGTTGTGGTTATGGAATCCCAAAGCACGAAATACACAATGTTGGTCAAAGAAAGTGATTAGATTTATTTAATACAAACAAGTGGAATTTAGAGTATCTCTTCAAGGTGTCCCAAAGGCCAAAATAACAAACAAAACCAATCTAGATAGGAAAGAGGATAAATAAATAACCTAGTCAAATATCAAAAGTAAAATACATTTTACTTCCCTAACTAGGCTACCTAACACAAAACAGAACCCAAACCAAAACGGCAGGACACCCCTTGCTCCACATTCTTAGAATACAACGTTAAGAATGAATGAATGTGATCTACAGATTTTACTCTACACTTGAAAGCAACAAATTTGATCAAGGAGGAATCCAGGAGCTCTCAACCCAACCCAGCGTCCTTATAAAGACCACGCCTCGTCTAAACCCCCAATGGCGATCGTATGGGCACAGGGACATCGGCATCCTATCAGAGATCAGACAGACAGAACAAGAGAGGGAGGAGACAACACACACACTGTTTTTATACATTCTATGACACACACACACATCCACCCACCCACCACAAATACTGTACAAGAAAGTCAGGTCGTAACACCCACCCTTGAAGCGTCTAGCTGCCGCAAATCCCACAGCCATCCCACAAAAGGAAGAAGAAGTAACCGCACCCTCACTACAGTATTTAAGCGCGCTGCAGGAGGATCGGTGCAGACAGAGACGGAATCTCTTCTCTTCTCTTCTGTCTGTCGGACAGCAGGACTCTCGCTGTGGATCGATATGTCTTGATGTATTCAGCGTGATTTTATAAACATTCTTTATTTCCTCTTCTCACAGGTAGACTACGTGATTTTGTTTTTTAATAATAGGCTGCTTTACTGAGAAGCTTCATGTTTTATACGAATGACTGCCGTTTTGCCAAAAAATGTTTTAATATCGGCCACCTGTAAGTTATTGAATGTTTCCCAGATAGCAACATAGTTTTGGCCCAGATGCAGCCCACATCTGGCCCGTGTGAAATCCATGCAGGCCAGATGTGGGCCGACACTGCTTGCTGTCTGGGTTGTTATAATGTTAAATAAAGTAATCATCTTTATTCCTTGTTTTATTGCTCAAATTAGGTAGAAATTAAGAATAATGCATGTGATGTGAAATTGCTGTATACCTAAAGTTAGATGAGTGTAATTAACCTCTGTGTGGTTTAACAGATTCAAATGGAGTGTAGAAAGAAAAAAACACGGAGAGAGAACTGCTGGAGCATCAGAAACCACAGACCAGCAAAAACCAACAGGACTGAGAGAGAAGTGGAGGACAGAAATGAGACACAAACTACTGGAGAGAAAAGCAGCCAGACAGCTGTTAGATGTGAGAGTATGGACAGATTAAAACCAACAAGTAAGTGTTTTATTCCTTCATTTCATTCTCTTTTTATTCGTGCCAGTCGTAACGGATTTAGTTTAACTGACTGTGTAGCATTTTGTCCCAAGCTCCTGTTAATTTCAGACCCGATCAAAACTTCGTGATATGATGTAATATAGATATTGATATAGATATTTATGTTGAATATTCATCTAATTCTAAATTATGGTGAAAACCAAAATATTGATGTGCTAAAATAACGTTTATGTTTTCCAAAAAAAAAATGCTTATATTGCTTAACTGGCCAACGGAGCGAACCAACCCCGTGACGTCACACACGGTGGTAGCTACTGCAAGATGACGGCGCCCGTGCTCCAAAATCTATAATAAAACATCCTTTTTTCTTTAAAATGGTTCCATTAATCTTGCTTGTAATATATTTTTTAATTAAAGTGGAAAACACTTTACTAAATAATGCAAACTTGACTGACAGCTTCACTTCAAATTCAATGATATAAAGTTAGGAGCTTTGTTTTTGAGTTCTGTCTGTATTTATCAGTTGCTACTCTATCAACAGAAGCTTTAGGAGCGCGAGAGATCAAACGTGAGAGAAAAAGGTCATATTGAGGTTTAATTAATAAAGTATTGTATATAATACTGGAAATATTGTATAATGTCCAGTGTTCTCGTAGGATATTTGTTTATTGCTTATGATTCGTTTGCATTGTAGGGTCTAATAATTAGGTTGAGCTGTTTTATATATTATATACTGTATATGTGTGATATATTCAGACGTCAAGAAAGTCTCACTCCAACCAGGCAATCAACTCATTTCATTACACAGAATGTTCTTGCAATTGTTTTTAATCATGCTGATAATTTTTAGTTAACATTATTATCTAACATTTAAAATTGGAAATGCATTCATCAACTCTTTCAAGTGTGACTTTTATAAACCAGTTGAATGAATGTAAATGAAAATATGAATTAATTCAAATAAATTTACATTCTTTATTGTCACTATAGCATATGCACAACAAGTATCAAAGTGAAAGTCTTGGATGCAGTTATGTTGTGACCGGAAAGACCAGAATCCACAAAACACTAACTGCATAGTATACATAATGCACAGGATTCTCATGTTTTCATTACTATACAAAATGCACAAGAACATAATATACAGAATGTTTAAAATTCATTATACGTTTTAAACTCTGCAATGATCCTTTGAACAGTTCCTGTTACAGTACAAGTTACAAGTATGCTATGTAATGGAGTGCAATATCAGTCTTTACAGGGATAGTCCATCCAAAAAATGAAAATTATCTCATTTACTCACCTTCATGCTATTCCAGATGTACAGTACATGACTCTTTCTTGACAAAGTTTTTTAAGAAAATAATCCATCTCTGTGAATCCACATCACACAAGTGAATTGTAACCCATGCACGTATGACAGTTGATCGGAACCGATTGTTAATAGTCAAAAGTTTATATTATTAGTGATTTTCTTATCTGTTGTTTCACTTCAAAAGATACTGATTTAACCACTAAGCTCAGATGGATTACTGTCACAGTCGTAAAGCGTCTTTAGGACTCACAGAGATGGATTATTTGCCTAAAAATCTTAATTTGTGTTTACCTGTCCAGTAGAAAGAAAATAATATGCATTTGAGACAGCATGAGGTGAGTAAAAGATGAGAGAATTTTTATTTTTGGGTGAACTATCCCCGTAACAATCATATTCTGTTGGTATGCTAAACCAAGATCAGCATAGACTAATAAGAATAAAGTGCAACCTCTTGTGTGCTTGTGAACTGTGTTTGCTTTAATCTAGATCTCCAAAGAAATGACAATATTTGCATAATATCAGGTGTCTGAAGATCAAGATCCCAGTCATTCAAAGGTGATGTGTCTGAACAGAATAAGACTCTTGTCTGATGAGGGCTCTCTGGTACATCACTACATCCTCTGGGTCAGCATCAGAAGTTTATGGAAAAGTTGCTCCGCTCCCTGGAAATTGAGAAAGGACATGTATCATAGTCTAACAATACAAACTGGTTTGAACTCCTGTGACACATTTCAAACTTAAAATATTTCAAACAAATAAATACACTATGTATGCAAGTATTAACAGTACTAAACACCTCAAAATTATGCACCATTTAGTTGCTGGAAACTATTTTCAGACATAATTATGTGCATGTATTAGGTTTTGCATTTGGATATTTAGGCATTATTAAAGACGACTTTTTGTCAAAGTTTGTTTGTTTTTGGCCCTGAAATGTTCATCTGACGTGACTATCATTATTATTATTATTATTACAGTCAAATCTGGACACAGAAAAAGCATGGTAAAAAGGCGCACATTGCTAAAGTTGACAGTGCAGTGATTGACAGCGCACTTGTAAAATAGCATCGGTCATTGTCAGATACAGTACATTTAGTACTGTACATTACTCGCTGTGTTTGGGGGTCTGAACTAATCGAAGCAAATATGATCTAATTGAAGACTGTAACTGTATGCAGATAACCAGGATTATGATGATGATGATTTTGATATCATTCATCTGTGCTATTCTAAGAAATCTTATCAACAATGTAGTGTAGCAGCAGATAAATACTGATAAAATAATAATAAAACAAATCTTTATATATCATTTTATATCATTAAAATAAAATGTGAAGCCGCTAACAAATGCTCACATCCACACTGGGTACGATTTCGTGCAAGATTCGGGGTACGATTTCGTGCAAGACGGCTAATGTTATTTATTTGTTGCGTTGTCCTTGTGGTTTGTGTTACGTTGGTAAGACTAGCAGACCTTTGAAAAATCGTATTTCTGAACATCGGTGTGCAATCAGACATCGCGATCCGAAAAGTCCAGTAGCTCAGCACTTTGTAAACTCGAGACATTCCGTTTCCACTCTTCAGTATATAGGAATAGAAGTAGTTAAGTGTCCACGGCGCGGTGGTGACATTAATAAATTACTTTTACAACGTGAAGCCTTTTGGATTTTTACATTAGATACTTTGTCCCCGAGAGGTCTTAATGAGGATTTTGATATTCGTCCATTTCTTTAAATATGGAATGCTTATCCAATTATGTGTTTTTTTTTATATAGCTCCAATAAAGGTTTTGATGGTATTGGTTGAATTTATGTATGTAGGCAGGTATTAATTAATCTTGTTGTATTGTGTATTGAGAATTGTATTTTGTCATTTCTTTGTTGTTGTTGTTTTTCTTTTTGACTGCGGTTACTTTGGTTTATTTATTGTTGTTGTTGTTATTATTATTATTATTATTTTGGGTATATTGTGTTAGGTCATGTGACCTTTTGCTCACATGTATAAATAGACGCATATCAGTGTTGTTCATTTGTCTGATGAAGAGCCTGTGTGCTCGAAACGTTACACCTTATGTGAATTTTTATAAATAAATTTTTCTTTGATACTTTTGGAGCTTAGGTGTTGCCGACTTTGCATTTTCAATACACATCCACACTGGCGCAACACTGACACCTTCACTTTCAGGTCAAGAATCTGTCAATCAAAAACTCAGTAGCCAATGGGAACACATCGGTGTTATAGCGCCGCCCCCACGAGAGATTTTTGACAGTATGGCGAAAACTCTGGAAGCGCATTTGTATGTACAGATCAGCGAATGAAAGAGGAGAAAACGGTTGCAAAACATGCAGTGTATTAAACATGAAGTCAAAGATTTTGACTGCAATTTATTTTTATTTATTCAGTTTAAATTTATATTTTCATGAGTTTCTTGAAAATTACCTTCTTTTTAATTGGCACAAAGGTAATTCCATATTATACAGCGTTGCACATTATAAAACCAAATCACACACGACATTGAGTTTATGAATGTCATGACCAGCGTTGTTGTACACAGTAAAACCTCCAGTGTTTTACTGGAGTGTTTTACTCACACTCAAAGTGTTAAAAAAGTAACACTGAAGCAGTGTTAAATTTAATGAGATTAACTTTAACACGGTCATCATCTTTAACCGCAACCCAGCACGGAGAGGTTATCGCGGGACCCCCAACACAAAGGACCCCCAGCAGTGTGTGCCCTGCGTCTTGTGTTGTGCAAGATGCGAGTGCAACAATGATAGATGTTCCTATGGAAAATGCAATAAATATGCATTCTTTGTGAACAGCTTGGGGCATTTTTGTTCATTTTGGTGGCATTTTTACCACAAGCCCTTATAAATTTCCCACCCTGGTACAGTTATATGAGGATAAATCTGATAAATATACAAATTTTTTATTTTTTATTTTCTAGTCTCAGATGATCCATAGGGGCATGCAAAGAGGTGAGATTCTCACATCAAAACCTTCAGAAGTTCTCAAGAACAAACACCATCACTGAGACACCAGCAGCAGAAGATCTGAACATCATCATCATCTGAGACTTCATCACTCCAGATCAGTACCGCCGTTCCCTATACACAGAGTACGCAGTTTGCGTAGGGCACCAACTCCCGGGGCACCATCCCAGTTACTCAAAAAAAAGAAAAAAAAAAAGTGACGCGCACCATTCCTCACACCTCGTGTTTTCGGCTGAATGCAAATGATCATAATTGATGGATAACTATGCCCGTGAAAAGACATAAGCTATCCGGCGCCAAGAAAAGGAAAAAAAAGATGAAAACGAAGCCTGTGCGTCACTTTCATGTAGGCTACATTCATAATCCTGTGAAACTTTTTTGGGTGTTGAGGTCAATAACGTGTTTTAATGTCGGTAATAATTTCACCACCACCAACGCGTCTAATATTCTCTCAGCGTTTCCATGTTCACTTACAAAAGATAGCCATGGTTTTAACACGAAAAAAGATAAATAAAAAAACATGATTCTTGTAGCCATGGGAACCGCAAATTAACCATTTTGTTACTTCAAATAATAATATACAAAGAAGTATTAAGATAATATTTTTGTGGTTATAAAAACAAACCTAAGCCAACAACCGCCTTTAAAATGACTTAAAATGCATTATATAAAAATAATGAGGCAACCCTGCTGAAAAAATGAATCACAAATACCATTACAAACATTACAAACCATTAAAAAACATTCTGTAGTGTGTTTTGGGACATATTCCATTAGGATTTAGAAGGCGACCAATTACCATAACCAGGAAAACCATTACAGATTATGTGATGGTGTCCATTGTTTTGTTTTTTTTGTTTGTTTTTATCAACATTACATGTTATTACAAATGCCTGCAAAGGGAGCCAAAGGCCTGGTCATTGCTGCTGTTACACTTACAGGACGATCGAGTCCTTGTCTAACAGGCTATTGACCCAACATTTGATTCAAATATCCGCTTAATCTCAAATTTTTGGCCACCTTTTTGGTATAGATCAGTGGTTCCCAACCACGCTCCTGGAGGCCCCCCAACACTGCACATTTTGCATCTCTCCTTTGTCTGACACCCATTTCAGGTCTTGGAGTCTCTACTAATGAGCTGATGATCTGAATCAGGTGTGTTTGATTAAGGAGACATGGAAAATTTTGGGGGTAATTTTTGAAAAGTCCTGGATTCTAGAGGTTTTTTACAGACTCATCTGATTACAAACACACTCCGCAAGAGCTGCTTTCTCAGAGCATCTGCTGATATCACTGCACTTTACTGTCATCGTTTCCACACCACAAACATTTGATCCGTGTCTGCGTCACAGAGACTCGGTTTTGTTTGACAAAATATTAGTTTCATTTTGTCTCATATTTCCTGCATTTTCATTTACTATGCGTTTTTTTTTTAATATTCCTGTATATTGTGATTTATTTAACAGATTCTATCCACCTTATTTCTATCAGAAGTGCGGTCACGTTGATTTGAAAATCACATGTATCTGGCTTCTGATCTCACACACTTCCAGTTACTTTAGTTGCACAAACTGCTTTTTATGCTGCTTGATTTTGTAAATCTGTTGCCGTTATTTTAATGAATTGTCATAAACACACACTGCTCTGAAATGCTAATTGTTTTGCGGTTTACTGCACTTTATTCTTCTAGATAAGTAAGGTGTATATTTCTCTGTATATTTTTGTATCTTTCAATGCCATTTATTGTATATGTATTTGTTAACTTTTCAGCCTATCCTTAATTAATGCAAAAATCATTGGAGGACAATAAAGATCCAGTATTTTGTTTGTAAAACTGACTTATGCAAAACTTATTTGTGTATTTTCCTCCATTCTCAAACTGCTTGTCATATGAAGGGTCGTAGTGATGCTGGAACCAATAACAGCATCTCAAAGCTGGGAATCACTAGAAAACACAGACCTCTAAACTCAATAATAATTTGTAAATATGTTCAGCATTCCTAAAGAAGTATTTAGTTGTTTCTAGTCATGAACTGACCAGGACTTATTAAAATTCAGCACACAGCGCCACCCTCAGACTGAATAACTGCTGAAGCTTCATCTGCTGTGTTCAGAATCAGTGACCAGACATTACACCAGACTACAGATTAGTTCCAGACTCTGATGAAGACTTTAGATGAACACAACACTGAGAAGATGATGCTGACCCTGAGAGGACTTCAGATGACCCCAGCTCTCAACCAGCAGAAAAACTGACCAATTCTCTCTGAAGCTGCTTTGAAACAACATGTATTGTCATATAAATGTGAATGTGAAAAAATTCTTAGAAATAAACCAGGTCTATATTTATGTGCAGGAACTCAAACATTTCAAGAATAAACAAATGAACACAATAAACAGACTCAATATTCCTCTTTATGCAGTCAGATAAAGTGTCTGGATTGACCTTTGACCCCTGTAACACAGTCACGTGTCTCCCTCTACAGACGATCATCAGAATCACAGCAGAGTTAAAGATCTATAAATATATCTGAAAATATTTTACAGCAACAGCAATGAAAACACACTTCAGCAGCTGATATGATGTTATCTACTGGATTCATTTAATAAAGAGTTTCTGAGAAATCACTAAACACAGACAGAAAAGTTTGTGAAACACAAAGATGTAAATGTGACTCTGATGGATCAGTTCTGCTGTTTTCATCTCTTCTGAAGCTTTGAATGGTTAATTTAATAATTCATTTTGAATAGTCTAAAGGTTAAATCTGCGACACAGAGCTGAAGATGTAAATGTGTGAAACACACCTGATTCACATCAGCAGCTCATCAATGACTTTAACAGAAACACAAGAGCTCAAGACTTTACACGAGACACACAACAGAGTCCATTACAGCAGAAGATCATCAAAGATTGATAAACTCGCTAGAAGTGATGATGTTTTACACAAAATCACCATTATTAATTGTCAGTTAACTAATTGCCATTTAATGAATTGAGCTGAAAGCATGTTACTTGTATTAAATATAATTTAAGACATTATTAATCAAACATGTATCAGTAGATGTGTTTTATACAGAATATTAACTGCTTTCATATTTGTCCACTAGATGGAGCAAATAGACTTAAAAATCAAAGGACTTTGGTTTCATATTCAAGACACTGTAAAGAGAATCAGAGATCTGAAGCTGAATCAATCTGTATCATAATGTCACACAAATCAGCATAAAGAGCCTCATCACACACATCTGATGAGTCTGAATCATATTACAGCATCAGTGTTATACAATCAGCTTCAGCAAACTGCTTCAGAGACGAGGAGAGAGATGATGACAAACTTGATAATATTTTTTTTTAAAAGGTAGTAAGCATGAATATTGTAATTAATATTAGATGAGTTTGTACAGTTAAATGCATGACAGTTAAGACAGTTTTAACATGTATAAAGTAACACACTATTGACTTTATTAATGTACAAGTTCTGGTGAAATCAGCAATACTATAAGACACACCAAACATATAATGATAAACAGAGAAATAATAGTGAAACAGGTCTAGAAATAAAAGCAGAAAGCATCAGTAGAATCTCTTAAATCACAGCAGATTGTTAGTAATTCACATTATTGTTGTTGTGCTGCAGCAGGGGTTAATGCACTTTCTGAAATCAAGGCTCCTTTATTTAGGTTTCACCGAACCTGAAAACAATCACTATAGCTTTTTACACATAAGTGTACAGCACACATTTAAACTAAACATGACAGCAATAATATTTCTTTCAAGAATATATTTCACCAGTTTATAGTTGTACACAGCAAATATTGTCCAAACGGCCCTCAGTGAATCTGGGTGCTATCGGGACCTCCAGGATCGGTTCTGGAGGAATATCAGCATCTTCAGGGTCTTCTCCATTCACCTGCAGGACCAGCGGAAGCACATCGAAGCGACCGGACTTTGGTTTCCATCCCAGCTGAATACACACTAATAGAAATAGTCAAAATGATGTTAAACAGCGGACATATATTTTTGTCACACACACTTGGAAATCCCAGGAGATCATTAGTCTCTGAACAATAATGCCTCAGTCACTTTGTGAAAGTCACAAACTACATTTCTTTCCCATTCTGATGCTTTTACAACTTTTGATTTTAAAAATGTGACTACTGTAATACACTAACAGCCGAGTGTCCTGCATCTTCAATAAATAATAAGCTCTGGTTTGTCCAAAATGCAGCTGCTAGAGTCCTTATACCAGGTGAAGAAAATATGAGACATTCAGAGACTTACACGGAGGAGCAGGAACTGTGATGCAAGCAGATGAGTTTCTCTCTTTCCAGCTCATCACAAGATAATTAAATACTTATCTTTAACCATTTTGTGAAGAGTATTATTCATTATTAATTTTGAACAGTGATGTGTACAGTTTTAAACATTATAGTGAAACTGAACAGTAAATCTATATTGCACAATAATCACTAAGAAATGTATAATTTAACTTTAACTATAAATTATATCTCTGTATTTTTTTAACAGATTTATGCACAAACAGAATAAAAGAGGAGTATATCTGAACCATCATAAACTACTTTAATGATGAGCTTTTTCTGTTTAATCAGAAATGTTTTCTTTTCCTTCTTTTGTTGAGTTCATGTTATATACAGGATCTGAATCTCAGCATCACTTCAGACACATTTACAGTTTTGTAATTATTTTGGCACAATTTTCACAAGCAAGTATTAAATGATAATAACTCTTAGTACTAATATTACAACAGATCATCAAAAGTGCATCAAATTTCAAACATTTAAGCATTTTTTAATTCAGTGTTAATACAAAACACAAAATCACAAAGTATCCTTTTCTCTACACAACAGAAGTGTTTTAAACACTGCCCCATGGGTGGGTAACATGCCCCCCAGTCTGACAAAGCAATATGCTTTAAACATTTACAGCAAAATCAGAGAACAGACAGTTCTAGCTTAAAATTAAGAAGAATAGAATCAATAATTATGAATTGCAAAATTATAATAGCCTATTTGGAAGAAAAAAAAAAAAGGTTTGCTGATGCTATCTGGCTAGCTAACTATATCTGATGCTAAATTGAGGTAATTATTAAAGTCCAAATATTTATATTCAACCAACTACAGTAGTTAGACTACATTTGATGGAAAAACTAGGATTTGATGTTCAGAACAGAATAACTACAGTAATTGCTCATCACCTCCTGCACGGGGGGCGTTTTACCCCAATGACTATGTTTGAGGAAAAAAAAATGTCATTCTGAAAAAATAATAATATTTTTCTTAAATAATACATACTCTCTATCTACAGGCCCTACTGTTCTCATATCATATATAACTGTGATTATTTTGGGAAAAGCAGTAGGGGGGCGTTTTCTCCCATCTACCCTAAATGTTTCATTTACAGTAACTGTCATTCATAATATTACTGTCAAATTTATTTGCATCTCTTCTCATTCAGTTTAATACATTCGTTATTTAATACAACTGATCTTAATAGTTAATCAGTGAATCATTTGGTACAGCTGCGGATTTCTACAGATTCTATAGTTTCTGTAGCACTTGTTATTAATTTCTGATTTGGATAATGATGATTAAACCAAATGTTTTTTGAAACAATGATTATGTGGACTGAAAATGTGTATAGCTTTAATGAAAGCAGGAGATCATGTTTTGAAAGAAAGACTAGTTTTACAAGTGTGATCAGTTTAGATTTTTGTAGTAAGAGTTTTGAAAATGTAAACGTACTTCTGAATCAGAAATGATATGATGATATACTGCTTTAACATCACTGGCTTTAATGAAACTGTATCTGTGTGATTGTAGATACAAATGGAGTGAAGAAAGAAAAAAAAAACACCCAGAAAACTCCTGCAACATCAGAAACCACAGACCAGCAAAAACTAACAGAACTGAGAGAGAAATGGAGGCCAGAAATGAAACACAAACCAGTGAATCACAAGAGAAAAACAGACAGAGACTTATTAGATGTGAGAGTATGAAGCCACTAAAGCCAAATCGTAAGTGTTTGTTCATTATGAAACTTTTGCAAGATTCACTACTCTACTATTCATCAGATTGACTTCAGACCATCTGCTCTTACTGATAAAGCTTTTGTTTTAAATTAGAAACATTATGCCAAATATAAATAAATAATAACAATATGTAGGCTATGTATATTTCTAGTGTGATCCAGATGGGCCTGTAAAGCTTAATTCTAATGTCAATAGTGAGGTGAGATTCTCACATTAAACCCAGCTGCTGAAGACCTAAACACCATCCAGGGGCCTGAAATAAAGAAATGCATGACAAACTAGTTTTAAGGAAACAGAACCTTTCACACTTCCGCCAGGTATGAGACATAATCCTTATTATTCTTTTATCATTTTTCTTTTGTTTTTATTCAGCCATTATCAGCCTTTAAAATGACAAAAAAATGTTTACCAAGCCACATCGCTTCAATCCCAGTATACATTTACCCAACTATTATCAAAAGTATTTCTAAATAAATACAACAAAATATCTCAAGAAAATCACATACAGACCATATCCTATCATAATCGTGTTTATTATCTTATATAATCTATAGTGGCTGTTGTCATGTTTATTTCTGCTGTGTAAAAGCCGTAACATGTGCTCTGCTGAAACTCACGTTGTTTGATGTTACAACTGCCTCTCAGTTCTTAAGTTACCAGGGGCACATTCCAAATATAATACACATTAGTAAAAGGATCTATTTAAATTTTTATTTGTCTATATACACTTTGGGTGGCCGCGGTACATTATAAAAGTAGCCCAAAAAACCGCAACCCACGGCTCTGTAATTTTTCCCTTGACTGTATTTTCAAAATAGCCCCCTTGTGCCGTTACCCTGGCAACACTGTGCTGTACCCTCATCACACAATGATAGATGACCTTCCGCTCTGCGATGACGGGAAGAAGTTGGGGTCAAACCTTATCAAACAGTTCATTTGCGTTAAATAAATATTAACGCGTTAAAATTTTATGATTAATCGCATACGTTAACGCGTTAACGTTGACACCCCTAATTTAAACAAAACTGAAATTTTAATTACTGGCCCCCCTTCACTAACAAAAATATAGTAAATGCTCCCAGTTTCAACCTTGATGCTACAACAGTTTTTCCATCTGCTACTGTCAGAAATGTTGGCATTACTCTTGATCCTGCACTGACTCTGGGTGCTTACATTAGTAAATTATCCAGAGCTGCATTATTCCAGCTTCGTCGCTTAGCCCAACTTTAATCATATGTTTCTCCAAAAGATGCTGAATCATTATGCTTTTATTACATCACGCCTCGACTACTGTAATGCTCTTTTTGCCGGACTACCATTTCACTCTATCTCTCGTTTACAATATATTCAAAATTCTGCAGCAAGAATATTAACCCATACTAAGCTATCTGCTCATATTACCCCTATCTTATTTAAGGGCGTTTCTTCAAATAGGGGGACTTTTAAGCCTTGTGAAGTTGAATAAAAAAAACTTGTTCAAAAGTCACGTAACACAGTCTCATAAGTTTAAATAATTTGTCTAGTTTTAAGGTCTGTAAGAGGACAAACAAGAGAAATTGATTACAAGAGAAATTGTTAATATTTAAAATTTTTCCGACCTGCAATGAACAAATGTCATTTCCACCACATCTCAATATACAGCTGTTATTTAAAAATAGAATAACTTATGCCACTCAAGAATTGTCTAAGATCATATTTGTAACTAGTTTTACCAGTTTTTCCACAATGTACAATAATTATACATTTGTCAAAGAGATAAATGAACTGCCCTAAGAACCAAATGCTGAACTGAACACCAGTGTTAATTTCACGATTTAAGACGAAAAATATTAAATCAACGAACCTTTTTTCTGTGACTAAGACGAGACGTTGACGAGCTAAAATTAATATCTGATGATAAAAACTATGACGAAATTTATGCCCCGTCTTCATTAACAAGACGAGACGGGACTAAAATGTTATTTGAGGACTACCGGACATTCAAAATACATCCTATAGGCTAAGTTAACTGTATTGTCTTTCAAAATGTGCGTCTCTGTCATTGGATTGCAATCAGATGAGGGGCGTTTATATCTAGTCTCAGTATGGCAGCCGCAGTGGACGGATAGGCTATACGCGAACTAGCGATCTGAAACAATGGCTACCTGGTCTCATGGGTTTTACGTACCTGGGTGCACTTTTTAGCGTGACATGAAATGCGTACCAATAAGTACATATCACTGCAGTTTCCAAAATAAATGAACACTTTCACACAAATTTACAGAGTTGCGATTAATAAAGCCTAATTTTCGCACAATTACTTGAAGAATATCATGCTATGACTTCAAAACAATATTAATATGCTGGGAGATTTGAAAACTGATGCTTTTGAACGTTAGCATCGCACATATCCAGCTTCATATCTATGGGTTTTCATAGATGATAAGTTTGTTCGGTAGCTCACGGAGTACGGAGACGGACGAGACGAGAAGCACCGGTTTGAATCCCGTGTAACTACGGTTCGACAAAGCAGTTAAAATCTGCATAAAAGAAAGTTCAAATGACACTGACAGTTGCATCAGCTAATACGTTTTTATATCAGTTTTGCATTTGTTAACACTATCGGGTAGGTTTAGGGCTGGATTTCTCTTGTTTGTCCTCTTACAGACCTTAAAACTAGACAAATTATTTAAACTTATGAGACTGTGTTACGTGACTTTTGAACAAGTTTTTTTTTATTCAACTTCACAAGGCTAAAAGTGCGCGCGCGAGAGAGAGCGCTTCTATCAGCGCGACTCCGCCTATCCCGCCGTCACTAACTTTAAATTAATCGACAACGAATTGTGACTCCCGGGAAAAACGGGACGTCTGGTCAGTCACCCTATCCCTAACCCTTCGGGTGCTGAGGCTATTGTTTCAGATCGTTAGTTTGCGTTTTGATAGCCTATCCGTCCACTGCGGCTGCCATACTGAGACTAGATATACAAACGCCTCATCTGATTGTAATCCAATGACAGAGACGCACATTTTGAAAGACAAGACAGTTAATTTAGCATATAGGATGTATTTTGAATGTCCGTAGTCCTCAAATAACATTTTAGTCTCGCCTCGCCTTGTTAATGAAGACGCTGCATAAATTTCGCCATAGTTTTTATCATCAGACATTAATTTTAGCTCGCCAACGCCTCTTAGTCACAGAAAAAGGTTCGTTGATTTAATATTTTTCGCCTTCGCCTTCGTCGACGAAATTAACACTGATCTAAAGCAACGTAATAAAAACAGCAATACGTACCAATATCTACGTAATAAAAACGTGCCAGGGTTCACATATTGAACCTGTGTTTTAGCACCACTCAGTGGACATTACTATTTCAAACTGCGGCGAAACGAGCAGCAAGGTACGTAAAACGGTGTCGCACAAAAAGTGCGCAGAGGTACGAATTTTTATGAGACCAGGTTGAACAATGGCCTCAGCACCTGAAGGGGTTTTTTTTTTAGGGATAGAGTGACCAAACGTCCCGTTTTTCCCGGGAGTCACAGTTTGTTGTCGATTAACTTAAAGTTAGTGACGGCGGCATAGGCGGAATCGCGCTGATAGAAGCGCTCTCTCTCGCGCACGCTCCACTTCTTCAGTTCTCATACAGCGCGCGATCAGCTCTCGGTGCTCAAATACAGACACAGCAGTTCAAATGTCTATTGTGTAAAATATCTCACGTAAATACAGTCAGTTATGGCTTAAGTGAGCGTAAACAGGTGGGTGAAAACTGAATGTGTGTCAGTATTACATGCATGCCTTCCGTCTTAAAGGGACAGCATTCCTATCCGTGTCATAAATGTTAACCAACAAAAGATGTTAAATAAATGTATAATTAAGTAAAGCTACTGTATCTGAAAAATGAGTTTAATTTGTATCTCTACCAAAAAATGAAAATTTATTCCAGTTTTTCCAAATTCAATCCTTGATTCAAATTGCTCATAAGCTTAATTGATTTGGTCTAAAGAGAGAAGAATTGATGCCCATTTTTGTTTGAATACTACATATAAAATAGCTACCAAAATAAATGTTGTTAACGGCACTTTGACTAAAAGTAATGACTAAAAGTTGACAAAAATACAATGAATTTTCGTCGACTAAAACTAGACTAAAACTATAAAAGACTGAAATGACTAAAATGTGACTAAGACTATTAAGCATTTTCGTCTCAAGATAAAGACTAAGACTAAATCAAAAATGCCTGCCAAAATTAACACTGCTGTACACCTGTCACACTCTGAAATTTAATATTGGTTTGGGTAAGAGCTTATTAGAAAATAAATAACTTGAATTTTTATATTAAGTAGAGCATGATCTCATAAATTGTGGATACATTTTTAATGTGTGATGAGAACTTTTTCAATATTTAAAAAAAATGTGTGGTGATGGAAATGACAATGAATTAATGTGAATGTAGAGAAACAGTAGAGATATTTATTAGAAAAAGTCTTAAACTCATCACACTCATTAAACTCAATTCACAAAGTCATTAAACATATCAATTGTACTTTGTAACCATGAATGTCATTTCCAGCACAGAGGCAGTGTGGTGGAAATGACATTTCTGTAGTTTTTTGTGAAAAAATTGAAGATAGCTTCACTGATTAGCTTTGAATTAATGCTTAGCATTTCATGTATGCAAAATACTCTTATTTAACTTAAAATATTTTGCTTTTTAAAAACACCCTTGAAGGTACAGTATGCTTGGAAATGACGTAGAATAAATATATTAACTGATCAAGCAATATTTAACTTGATTTTTCTTCCATTTGTTGTTGATGAAAATTTAAGTTTCCTCCATGTCCAACATGTGCTCTGATGTCACTGAACATTTCCATAGAAATCACCGAAACAATCTTTCACACAAACGTTTTAAAGGGACATTACAGTGCTGTGGTGGAAATGACACCAATACTGTGCAACAGCTATATTTTGTATAAAAAGTCATATTGATAGTGGCCTCACATTAAATACTATAATGTATTTTAATTATTTTACTAGTGCTTAATTCAGGTACATTAATAGTTACCAGATAAATCATATTTTTAAACTGTATTTTCATTGTTGAAGTTTAAAAGTCTGGGTGTGCGACAAGGAGAAAACAGTGATTTTGACACCTATAAGGAGGTTGAAAAGTATGAAAAAATCATAATAGAAAGGTAGCAAAAAGTTTTTAAGGTGGTTTTATTGTTAGTTTGACAAAGAAAGAGGAATTTGTCCAAAATTATATGTATTTTTAAAAATATGACCAAAGAACATAAAAGTGCCCATAGTCTAAGAATCACTCTTAAACTCTATTGGCTACCTGTATCATCCCGCATTACTTACAAAATTCTTCTGCTTACTTTTAAATCACTCAATGGCCTTGCTCCCCCTTATCTCTCTGATCTACTGTCTCCTTACGTTCCGCCTCGATCACTTCGATCATTAGGATGTGAACTTCTTACTGTACCTACATTTCGTCTATCCTCAATGGGTGGATCATTTTCCGTCATCGCACCTAAACTATGGAACTCTATACCTCTGGCACTAAGGTCAATAACCTCTCTCTGTATTTAAATCACAACTCAAAACCTACTTGTTTACCCAATACTATCAGTCATATCATGTTCTTTAGAAACTCTTCTCGTCCTATACTACCAGCTGTAATTTTCTCTAAGTATTTTCGTTCTGTTTATTTTTTGTTGCATTTTCTATTCTTTGTTTGTTACTTATTGACATTACCTTTTTTTTTTTTCTATTGTTACTTATACTATGTCTGTATCTCTATTTTCTGTACATAATTGTACCATGATATGCAACTGCAATCATGTCTACAGGTGACTGGGCAACTGTCTACTGTACACTTAACTGATTAAGTGATTGTGAAAGGACTGTTACGATTATGTGAATCGACTGTCTATTGTGTTTCTGCTTTTGTACAGCGTCCTTGAGCTTGGGAAAGGTGCTATATAAATTAAACATATTATTATTATTATTATTATTATATAATTAAATTCAGTTCCAGTTCAGATAAATACATAAAATCAGTTGCTTAAAGATGAATCTAAGAGTGAGTGGTGCATATGTAACTGTGTGTGTGTTGGGGTCAGGGGTGGGGGATTTTTGGTTACAGAATCCGCATGACTATAATGCCACTTCGGTTATATCTCCAGACCTGAGCAAATCTCCAAATGAGTTGTTAAAACAAGACCTTTTGTTTTGTTAAATCTCGTGACCTAGAGTCACTGCTGGCAGGAAAAAGGAAAACATTCTCACCACACACTGAAGGAAACACAATTAGCAGCAAAACACAATTCTGCAAAAGTTTCCAGTCTTTCTCATAATATAAGTGACTGCTGCAAACCATTTTACCAATCGCACAGAGACCTTCAGAATGATACCAAACACAAAGGGGAAAAACAACAGGTTCACAAGATACTGTATATAATATGTGGTATTTAGATATTCTAAACTTAGATTATTCTTGAACTTTGAGTGAAGCTAAATGAGCAAGCAGAGAGGTTTGGGCAAGGCGGTGTCATTTGTGTCCCTGCAGCACAGAAGCAGTCATAAGCAGCACAGGTATATTTGTGGCAATAGCCAACAATACATTGTATGGGTCAAAATTATACATTTTTCTTTTATGACAAAAATCATTAGGATATTAAGTAAAGATCATGTTCCATGAAGATATTTTGTAAATTTCCTACTGTAAATATATCAAAACTTAATTTTTGATTTGTAATATGCATTGCTAATGTAGTAAGTTACTCTCTTAACAATGAATGAGAGAGACAGAGACAAGAGTTAGTGATTGCCCAAGCGGTCCTCTTTGTTGTCTGAGGATGCTGCAGTTGTCACGGTAACTCTACTCTCTCTCAACTGCCACCAGGAATTCGGAAAATGCAGCTGGACTGTCCAGTGCAAACTCATTATAACACATTAAAGCAATTTAAATTAAACTTATATACACATGTAAATAGAAATAGACATACATAAGTACATAACAAAATATATACAAATAATTTAATATTTTTATGACACAAACTCTACGTAGCAGGGTGGTCACACTAAGAACTTCATTTGGACAACTTTAAAGGCGATTTTCTCAATATACAGGTGCATCTCAATAAATTAGAATGTCGTGGAATTTATTTCAGTAATTCAACTCAAATTGTGAAACTCGTGTATTAAATAAATTCAATGCACACAGACTGAAGTAGTTTAAGTCTTTGGTTCTTTTAATTGTGATGATTTTGGCTCCCATTTAACAAAACCCCACCAATTCACTCTCAACAAATTAGAATACTTCATAAGACCAATAAAAAAAACATGTTTAGTGAATTGTTGGCCTTCTGGAAAGTATGTTCATTTACTGTATATGTACTCAATACTTGGTAGGGGCTCCTTTTGCTTTAATTACTGCCTCAATTCGGCGTGGCATGGAGTCGATCAGTCTGTGGCACTGCTGAGGTGGTCTGGAAGCCCAGGTTTCTTTGACAGTGGCCTTCAGCTCATCTGCATTGTTGGGTCTGGTGTCTCTCATTTTCCTCTTGATAGATTCTCTCTGGGGTTCAGGTCTGGTGAGTTTGCTGGCCAATCAAGCACATGGTCATTGAACCAGCTTTTGGTACCTTTGGCAGTGTGGGCAGGTGCCAAGTCCTGCTGGAAAATGAAATCAGCATCTCCATAAAGCTTGTCAACAGAAGGAAGCATGAAGTGCTCTAAAATTTCCTGGTAGATGGCTGCGTTGACTGTGGACTTCAGAAAACACAGTGGACCAACACCAGCAGATGACATGGCAGCCCAAATCATCACTGACTGTGGAAACTTCACACTGGACTTCAAGCAACATGGATTCTGTGTCTCTCCACTCTTCCTTCAGACTCTGGGACCTTGATTTCCAAATGAAATGCAAAATTTATTTGATTAAATTTCGTTATGTATTTTATCAAATAACTTGAGTTTGTAAGAAACTGTTTAATTTTCCAAAAATATTTTTAATTATATTAGTATAATGTAGCACATGCTGATCAGAGGGATGTAATGCCAGAGTAAAGTAAAGCCACAACTTACACAACAGATCTTTTTTCCTGACAAAATCAATATAATGCAATATTTCTATCTGCTGAATGTAAGCTTTTAACTATTAACTAGTTACTGCCCAACACTGATGAGGATGATGATCTCCATGGGGGGAGACACCCCCCCCCCCATGATTGTAAAGCGCTTTGGGTGTAACAATAAAATAAGTGCTATATAAATGCCTCATTCATTCATTCATTCATTCATTCATTCATTGATGATGATGATGATGTTTCATATCAAGCAAGTCTGCATAATCTCCTAATTGAAGAATATGTGTAAAATAATGGATCAGTCATAAATGCATTAGTCTCATTATCAAAGCTGCTAAAAGTTTGTTTGCTATAAGTTCTGTCATTTCACACAAAAAGCAAAATCAATATTATTATTTGTGAGTTAATAACTGAATTTTAACTGAAAATTGTGCACCTTTAAATAGATGGCCGATTCATCCCCACACGAAGCAGATGATGGTGATGGTGAACTATATTTGGGGAGTGTAAGTAAACAACTTTTAGAATTTTGAAAAAAATGTATACATTTTTTTTGAGAATTTGACTGTAGATATATATAATTACAATATGTACAATAAAAAATGATATACAATATATATAGCCTATTCTAATATTCCACATTTCTTTATCTGTGACTCCTTTCTCATTACATCACGTTAGTGTCACCAACATCAAAAAAACAATGTTTTTACCTCATTTTATATTTTTTTACATTTGAATACAGACTTGAACAGACTTTTGAGAATCAACACAATGAGATTTAGTGTGAATTTCCTCATATTAACTGGTAATATGTTTATTTCAAACTGGATTTGCTTGGGCTGCTGTTGTTGTGTCTGATATTGAGCGCTTTAGCTTTAGACACTCGTCAGGTTAAACTCATGTGGTCCATGTATGACTCTCTCTCAGGAAGCATCTGTCATCTTCCTGTCTTTGATGTTTTGGTCAACTGTTGAGTGTTTTGTGAAGCTCTACATCTCAGACACAACAGCAGATTTCAGAGCAGCAGAGACTCTTTCCAGCTCATCACCGGTAATTAAAACCATTTTATCTTTAACACTTTATTCATTTTTTGAACACCAATGTAAATTTGTATTGCACAATAATCATTGTGCAAAATAAATAAATAATGATCAAACTTCATTTTAACTCTAAATAGTAGCTACTTTGCAACAGAAATGAATGACAGAACATCTGTGGAGCATCACAGACTGCAGGAATCACGAAATGACGAGCAAAGAGGACGAGAGACAGAAGAGAAGCAGAGCAAGAGACGAGTCAGACGGAGCAGCATTAATAAAGACACACCAGACTGTGAGTGTTTGATCTTCAATCAGTGGTGTAGGGGGGAAAACGGGGCCCCCGCGAACCACAAGTCCGAGTGTTTGGGAGGGTCACGTCGCAATATTGGAAATATTTCTGTTTTAAACCATGAAGGCGAGCCAATGGATATCACACAAGCAACGTGCAAACTCTGCACAAGAGTGAACATCTTAACCTCAGTCAACAGAAAGTTAAAGACGGAGCTTTCGGCATCAGACGCTGCTTTATATTCTCTCGGAGACGAATGTAGTTCAACATATGCTGATAACAGTATATAACTGTCTTAGATTATTCCCTTAATATTTCTCTTGTGGCCCGTACAGTAAAAAAAAAAAAAAAACACACGAGAAGAAACGTATTTCGCGTTATTTGAAAATCAGTGCATGCAATAAAGCTGCGCTTAATTTTCATTGATGACTGCAGTGTTAATAATTGTAATTATAGGCCTATAATTCATTGTATAAGTTAATAGACCTGTTTTATTACCCTCAGCGCGTCAGTCATGTGGTGATGCGCTATGAAATTATTGTGGGGCAAATGAATTGTAATTTAATAATAAAAGTAACCTATAATAATAGGCCTAATTATAATAAGAATGTAACAAGCCTACATTAATTAGAAATGCTAAATCCTCTTAATATTGCCAATATTTGATGCTTTTGACAATATGGCTATCTTTAACACAGTTGCAAGGGACACTTGAGCTTAAAGTCTTGCTCTAATCTTTTAAAAATAAAATATTGGTGATTTGTAAATCTGTTGATCCTTATGTGAAAATATCAGTGATCGGTTTCTGCTTCAAATGTCTGACTAGTTTTACCAGTAAAACTGATCCTGAACATGTATCCACTATAAATTAATGTATGTATGTATGAAAATAATCAGATGTTTGTGATTTCCAGTTTCTCATGATTCAGACAGACCTGCAGAGATTCAGTTTAATGATTCACAGAGAGACGCTCACGGATGAGGTGTGCCTATTTTTCAAATAGGCTATTATAATTTTGTAATTCATAATTATTGATTATATATTTTTTTCATATTAAGCTAAAACTGTCTGTACTCTGATCTTGCTGTAAATGTATAAAGTAAATTGCTTGTCAGACTGGGGGGCATTTTACTCCATCTATGGGTCAAAACGCCCCACAAATCAATTTTTTTGTTAAAAATCTAATAACATGAAAACTCTGGACATTTTTCATACTTGTTTCACAGAAAAAAAAATGACACAGTCCTCAAGCTGTCAATGACATACAGAGAACAGATGTAGAAATCTGATGTTTTACTGACGGTTCTGACTGAGTCTCTTTTTAGAAAGCAGCAAACAAACTAACAAAAACAAAAAAAAAATCTAATAACGTGCTCATAAGATTAATCATAGTCAAAAGTTTGACTATTTACTAAAAAAATTTAATTTTATACTACATATAATATAATTTTATACTGTAAAATACAATACTAACAGTAATATCTTTTTTTCATTTTCAGATGATAAACCATCAAGCTTTTATTAAAGCAGAAAACAGCAGGAAGCCCTTAAAGCTTCTGTTTAGTTGGCAGCAGCTTTATAAGAGTTTCTGGAGAAACAGAGCATGACGTGCTCAGAGACCGACTGAGAGACCCTAACCCTAACCCTTTTTTTCACCTTGATAAATAAGTCAGTCTGTGTATTTTTGTCTGACCGGTTCATCCTAAGCTTGTGCTTTCAGATGCATTAAAGCGTCTCAAACCGAGCTGCTCTGAAAACACCGGATCATGATCTGCTCACGGTAAATGAACACAGATCAATGAAGTGTAAATATTTATTTCAAATATCAAATCGCAGCCTTTGCCATTTCATAATCGCACTAAGCAATGTTGTTATTTAGATTTTATTGTGATTTATCATGCAGCCCAAGACTAAACTGTTCTTTTTTCCCACCATAACGTACATTGGCTCATTGTTCAGTGTTTGATGTTTGTACCGAGTACATATTTAAAACACTTGATTTTCTGACTTCATTTGGTGTGGTTTTGTAGATTTTTGGACATTATACATTATTCCATATTAGTATACACAGTATTCGTAAGTGAATTTACTAATAACAGCATCAAAGGTTGCATACATTTGGTTGGTTCTTGAACTTCAGAGTTCATATAATCTGAGTGTCTGTGAATGTATTTGATATTTGTAAATAGAGTACATGTTTTTTTTTTCAGAATTTGATTGTTTTACAGTAATCATTAATGTAATCACTGTCATTACTGTAGCTATGTACTGTATGTTAAACTTGAGTTTAAAACAAAACATTAAGGCAGCTTTAACTTGCCATTGTAACATATGTTTTGTCTGTATGTCTTCTTTATTTGACCCAGTTTGTAGTTTGTTTCTTTGATTGTTGAATTCATTAGTCATTCCGTTGGTGTTTACTAATTATCTCTATTCCATTCGTTGCATCCATACATTTAAAGCCTGAGTTCTCCATTAGTCTCTGTCCATGTTTGTTTTGTGTTTCTCATGATCTACAAGTATTTATTATTAAAGTCTGTTCCAGAGTAATTTCCTTCTTCGTGTGATCTCTTTTTGAAAGCAACAGTGACAGTGATGTAGACAGACTTATTTATACTGTTAAAAATACACTGTAAAAATGTCTAAAATATTATCTGGCTAATCATGAACTCTGTTTTATCCACCATTAGAGTTAATGCTAGATGTATAGGTATTCAATGCTTCGAGTAAAAACAAAAAATACATTATTTAAATGTATATTTACATATTACACTTTTTTTTTCTGAAACTTTAAATTTTGAACTCACTATCACATTTTACAGCAAAGCACAATACAAATGTATGTAATACTAGAGATCTGCAAAGCATTACTCCATGTACAACCTTCATATCAATATTTAAATAAGTCAAAGAGACATACTTCTGTTTCAGGTACCAAAATGGACCCTTTAGGTACAAACATGTACCTTTTGAAAAGGTACCGCCCCAGTTACTTCTGTTTTTTTTTTTTTTTTCTCTTCACTGTTTCCACTTTTCGCGGGAGATGATGATCACGTGATTGAGTGCCAGACAGTGAAGTGTCTCTCTCTCTGCTGGAGATCATCAGTATTACAGCTCAGAACATGACATCTACATCTACAGTATACAAAATACAGTTTTTTACAATCGCTAGGACACATTTCTCAATACTAAAGTCACTTTTTCAAAACTCTTCACACACTTCTCCTAACCAACTTTCAGCTTGGCACAGCAAATTCCAAACTGCAAGAATTTGTATATACACATTTGTATATATTGTATTATAGAGTTGATTAGGATTCCTATGTACTGCCTTTGGCAACAGATTCTCATCCACATCACATCGTATGTCATCTCGGGCAATACACCTAAGAATCTTTTGGCATGCCTGATCCATCCCTGGCAATCTTCTGCTGATATGTCCAGGCATGCTGCATTCATTGCGTCCAGGAGTGACATTTGATCACGAGTTTGGTGGTCATAAACCTTCCACCTCCATGAGGAAAATAATTCCTCTATGGGGTTGAGGAATGGAGAGTAAGGTGGAAGGAAAAGTGACATCATCCTGGGATGGGCTGCAAACCATTCTGGTCCATATTGGTTCCTGAGTTGCTTGACTTGGTCAGAGTTCCTCTCAAAAGGCACAGTGTACAACTGCTTCATCCTGACCTGATGTTTTTTCAGGACTCTTGAAATAGTCATTATGCTTACACTGTGAATATTTGCAAATGTAGTGTTGTCTGTCAGTACTCTGGCTCGAATTTCTGTGAGTTTTATAGCATTGTTACTGATGACCATGTCAACGACTGCCGTTTCCTGCACATCGGTGAACATCTTACTTCTCCCACCATTGGGAGGTAAACGCTGGGTCCTACAGCAAGAAATGCATAAGCAATTACACACAAGTAGGTTTGGAGGAGATGGTCTTGCAGAATACAACTTACCTGTTGGTTTGCCGGAAAACTCTAACAATAGATGCCACTGTTGAGCGTTGAAGATTTGGCTGCACTCGCAGACCTGCCTCTCTCATTGAAAGACCAAGATTTATTACATGACCAATTATAGTTGCCCTGATCTCATCTGAGACTACAGCTCTTGATCTTCCTCTTATTCTTCTTCCACCACGCATACGTCGCCCTCTTGCTCTTTCAGCCACTTCTCTATGTCCGGCTTGGTCCATGTTTATGTCACAATGCAAATTATTCAATGCAAATACTTTTTATAGATGGTACTGAAATTATGTAAAGGAGTAACACATGTAGGTCTTCAGCTACAAAAGGAATCACCTGTGGTTGGTCCAACGGTTTTGATAGCATTTCATTTTCTTTTTCTAAATATATTTAAATGAAATATTATTGTAGAAATGCAGAAAATTGCTGTTTTATTCAGTTTTGTATTATGAACTCAATTTTAACAATTTTGAAAAGAGTATGTAAACGTGTGCAAACTGGGCTGTAGGTACACAGAGTTTTGACAGTTGTTGTGTCGAAATGAGAAAAGAATTCATGGTATTTGAAAGAAGTAGTCAATGTTATGCCAAAGCAATGAAAAATGATCCACAATTAAGCTCACACAGACAGCTGTTGTGCTCACTGCGTGAAGAGTTTTGAAAAAGTGACTTTAGTATTGAGAAATGTGTCCTAACGATTGTAAAAAACTGTAAACAAAGGAGTGCAGATACAGTGAAATTCAGCAATAAGAGCTAAGAAAAGTTCATTATCATTACACTACTGTAAAGTGATCTTACAGTAGATGAAAAGCACCAGAAGAGATTCAAATAGTTCAAAAAAAGAATTGAATATGAACAAACAATACGGTATACTGTCAATTACTGTACAATACAAAATAAATAAATACAGCATCCTCTGCCATACGATTGTCACGTGTCGTCGGGGCCAGGGAAACGAGGAGCTTCAGAACAAATGACTTTATTTACAATAACACCACTATTTACAATAACACAACAATCTACTGACATTACATGACTTTACTATGACAACACAAGACCAAACACTAAGACAAGGAAACACAGGGCTTAAGAAGGCTGGGGAAACTAGATAATTAACACAACACAGCTGGGGACTAATTAACTAATGATAACATAACGAGAACAGGAACTCCAAATAAGGGCACGAGAGGAGGGGGAAACAAGTCAAGTCAAGTTCAAGTTCAAGTTGAGCTTTATTGTCATTCCGCTACATGCGGGGCATACAGTGGAACGAAATGTCGTGCTTCACAGGACCACGGTGCTACATAAATACAGGCATACAGCAATGAAGTAAGACAATATAAACCTATACACAACTATCCTACTGATAGATTTTGACTATAAATATGCTATATATAAAAAAAATAAAAAATAAATAAATAATTTTTTTTTTTTTTTACCTATACATAAACTAAAAAATACAAACTATACGAGTGCTTCAGATAAATACTGTACATGTGCGAAGAGAAACATAGTGAGTCAGCATCTGGCTGGGGAACAGTGCAGGATGATTTGTAGTGCATGAGCATGTAAACATACATATATTACTGAGTCTTTTTGTGGGATTTGTGTACACACAGCAGTGTGTGTGAAAAGTGACTAGTGCGCATAGAGGAGGAGAGTGTGTTACTACAGGTGGTTTGTACAGGCCCACTCACCGTGTGTAGCACACTTCAATTGCACGTTACATGTTACAGGAGGTAGGGGTTTGTATGGGGGTTCAGAGAGGCGGGGTGATTTGAGTTCAGGGCTCTCACAGCCTGGGGAAAAAGCTGTTGAGCAGTCTGGCAGAGCGGGCTCTGATGCTCCGGTACCGTCTTCCTGATGGTAGGAGCTGGAAGAGACTGTGGGAGGGTGTGTGGAGTCCTTCACGATACTATTGGCTTTGCTGGAGCATCGTGTGAGGAAAATATCCAGGATGGAGGGAGAGGGGCACCGATGATCCTTGCAGCTGTGTTCACTGTCCGCTGGAGGGTCTTGCGGTCTGCTGCAGTACAGTTCCGTACCAGACAGTGATGCAGCTGGTCAGCACACTCTCAATGGTGCCCCTGTAGAAAGTGGTGAGGATGGGTGGAGGAGACTTGCTCTTTTCAGCCGGCGGAGGAAGTGTAGGCGCTGTTGTGCCTTCTTGGAGAGTGACATGGTGTTGGTGGACCAGGTGAGATCCTCTGAGATGTGCACCCCCAGGAATTTAGTGCTGCTGACTCTCTCCACAGGCGAGCTGTCGATGGTCAGTGGGGGTGATCACCGGTTTCTTCTGAAGTCCATCACAACCTCCTTTGTCTTACTCGCATTGAGGGACAGGTTGTTAGCACCACACCATTTCGCCAGCTGTGCCACTTCCTCTCTGTAGTGTGTTTCATCGTTGTTACTGATGAGGCCTACCACAGTTGTGTCATCAGCGAACTTGATGATGTGGTTGGAGCTGGACTTGGCAGTGCAGTCGTGGGTCAGCAGCGTGAAGAGCAGCGGGCTGAGCACACAGCCTTGTGGGGCACCTGTGTTCAGTGTGGTAGTGCTCGAGGTGTTGTGGCCGACACGGACTGACTGAGGTCTTCCGGTTAGAAAGTCCAGGATCCAATTACAGAGGGAGTTGTTAAGGCCCAGCAGGTTGAGTTTGTAGATGAGCTGTTGTGGGATTATTGTGTTGAATGCTGAGCTGAAGTCAATGAACAGCATTCTAACATAAGAGTCTTTGTTTTCTAGGTGGGTAAGACAAGACGTAGAGACAAAGTCTGACAACGATGACAGTTTCTAGGGTAAACGTTGCCCCTGAATTCAACAGTTATGAGTTTGTGGGTGTACAACATGTGCTGCAGGTTTTACTGTACAGAACAGTGAAAAATCTGTCCTGTGATTATACTGTATGTGTGTAGATGAGCCTGTAGGTCAATTCCCACGTGCTCATTCATGCAGAAGAACACGGTCAACTATAGTGCTGTGTATTTCATCAAGAACAAATGTCCTTTGACCCCGTCCCCTTCATTTTTCTTTCCCCTTCTTCTTTGTCTCACACCAGGATTCATTTCCCAAAACACACATCACCTGCGCTCTTATTTACATTATCTTCAGATTCTGACCGGTGTGTCATCAGTTTTAGTACTTAATGTTTACACACAGATAAGTGTGTGCTATCTGAGTTCATTGTGTGATGCTTGAGGTAATTATATTGTGTTCATCTATTTTCTGAATGAGAGCATGTGCAAAATGAGGCCTTTTTTAGTGTAGAGTTTTTTAGAAAAGATTAAGCAAACTGGAACGTGAGTGAAAATAGGTGAAATGTGTTAAAAGTTTTAAGAAATGTGTCTTTGTTTTGAGAAACATACCCAGTCACCAAACAAAACAAAAACACACACACACACACATACATCGCATGACTTTACATCACTTTTTCTTTTTAACACTGTGAACACTGTGAACATGATCGTTTTTACATAAATTAAAGAGGTGCTTTGACACTCGAAGCTCTTTGTGTTTCTGCATCCCACCGCCCTCATCATCTGTGTGGAGGTCCCTCATATGAGGATCATCAGATACAGGAATCAAGTCAAGTCACCTTTATTTCTATAGCGCTTTTTATACAAAACTGATTGCGTCAAAGCAGCTTTACAGTGTCAAACGGGAAATACATGACATTAAAAACACTGAAAAGCCCTGCTTTAGTCAGTAGGGCTTCTCACCTCATCTAGTTAATGTTGAGTCAATCTAAACCCAGTGAATGCAGTCCTGGGTTCTCTTGCTTCACACTCATCATCATTTACCTTCATTAGCAGTTAATCATGTGGATTCACAAAAACAGTATATCAGTATATTACAGCTCAGAACATCACATACACATCTATCAGATCAGACTTCAGTAGAGATGAAATGAAATCAGTAAATGTTGTGAATTATGGGAGTAATGTGCATCAGCCTGAAGATTTTTATAAATGGTAACATTATTATATTGTGTCCTTAGATTAATGATAAAGAGATGATTCATTCAAGCACAGCAGGCCTATTACACTCACTCTTTAATTTATACTGATTTTAATTTAAAAACCATTATATTTATATATATAAAAACTATATTATTGTGATGAGAATCAAAGAGAAATCCATAATCCCACATCCTGACACATTTCAATAAAGATAATTTGGAGGTTAAATTTAATTAACATGACCATAATTTATTAATGGTACCGAACATATGCTTGATTTTCATGAAAAAGGATCATTTGAATTTTAGGTGAAATTAAACCTGGTCATTTTTTCTCCATGTAAGCTAATACACATTCACACATATAAAAACATTAGAGAGAGAGAAAAAGTATTTTATATCCTATAATCCTCTTCATTAGCTTTCTGCATTTCTGACACTGAATTAAAAGTGATGTTTTGTGGCTATAACCCAGTGTCCCTCAAATAAATACAAAAATATATATATTTGTATTAAAATAATTAGTGAGTAGATACAGTGTATTTAGGTCTATGTGTTCTACTCAAGGCTACAGAATATCAGCTGCATCAAATAAATCGATCATTATAAATATATTAAATACAACAATGTGTTATATTTTCTATTTTAATACACAGAAGATTAGCAGTTGTTTCCATCTCTGTCCAGATTTTCTAAATCAAAGGCCTTTAGTTTCAGGTTGCAGATTTTCTCAAATCATCCTCAACGTTTGAAAAAGAGTAAGTGTTTTTATAGAAACTATTTATAACCAACAGCAGATCACCTGCAAAAGCCTGAAAATGTTGCTTTTTTTCAAAAGTATTTATGTCATATCAGTGGTATCAGAAGACGTTGTGTCATTATTCACAAACAAAATATCACAATAATGAACATGCATGATATTATCATGGACAATTACTGTGAATAATTATTTATTCAGGTTTTTAGAATGCATTTTAAGAATACTTTTTCAGTCATCTAGTTAAAACTCGGCTGTAATGCTGCGTGTAAATAAGCACATTCACATTCTTACGGCAGGAAAGCAAAGCATAGCATCCCGTAAACAAAGCAGCTGCGCTACTGTCTGCTTCTGCTTCTGTCTCTTTAAATGAGAGAGAAACTGACCAAGTGCGGTGTACCATACTCGAAATTTGTGCCCTGCATTTCACCCATCCAAGTGCACACACAATAGTAAACACACACACACACACACACACACACAGAAGAGAGGACTGGCCATTCACAACCCCCATCTACTATCCCTGCCAGTACTGAGACTCAACCCCGCGACCACTGAGTTACAAGTCCGACTCCATTAGGCCACGACTGCCCCCACACAAATACAAGTATAACACAAATCTGAAAAAAATCTCTCTGAAATAAACCAAATCCAGATTTATATGAAGAAACTCACACATTTCCAGAATAAACAAATGAACACAATAAACAGACTCAATATTCCTCTTTATGCAGTCAGAGTGCTGGATTGACCTTTGACCCCTGTAATACAGTCACGTGTCTCCCTCTACAGACGATCATCAGAATCACAGCAGAGTTAAAGATCTACAAATATATCTGAAAGTATTTTACAGCAACAGCAATGAAAACACACTTCATCAGCTGATATGATGTTATCTACTGGATTCATTTAATAAAGAGTTTCTGAGAAATCACTAAACACAGACAGAAAAGTTTGTGAAACACAAAGATGTAAATGTGACTCTAATGGATCAGTTCTGCTGTTTTCATCTCTTCTGAAGCTTTGAATGGTTTGATCAGAATCCAGATCTCTTTCATTTCCACTCAATTCTGTTCATGATTCACTCCAAACCTTTGCTCAGTATTTCATCTGTGCTTCTGCTTTTGTGTATCGATGCTGTTTCTGACAGAAGAATCACTTTTATTCTCAGCTTTCTCATGTGCTTCATCTCTCATTTCACACACAACATCTCTCTGTTTCTCCAGATTTACAGCAAATCAAGAGAAGCACTTCTGTTCTTACCAGAGACTCTTTCTGCATTCATCTGATGATGATGATGATGATGATGAGGATGATGATGATGATGTTTCATATCAAGCAAATCTAATCTCCTGAGTGAAGAATATGTTTAAAATCATGAATCAGTCATTGATGTATTGCAGTGAGTCTCATTATAATGAAAAGCTACAGAAATGAGTCAAATAAGGCAATTATTTCTGTACAGAAGATGTGTTAGAAAAAATAAATTGATGCATTCCTACTATATAGAACATACCTTTTTAATTACCATGAAGTAAATATTAAAAGAAGCATCTGCTCAGTGAATATTTGATTTCAGACGCAGTCATATTGTTTGTAGAGTTTCAGATCTCAGTCTAAAGGTTAAATCTGCGACACAGAGCTGAAGATGTAAATGTGTGAAACACACCTGATTCACATCAGCAGCTCATCAATGACTTTAACAGAAACACAAGAGCTCAAGACTTTACACGAGACACACAACAGAGTCCATTACAGCAGAAGATGATCAAAGATTGCATAACATTGCTATATGTTTTGATGTTTCACACAAAATGCAAAATCAGCATTATTATTATTTGTTAGTTAATAAATGAATAACATCCACTGAATTAAACTGACAGAATGTCACTTGTATTAAATAGAATTGAAGGTCTTTTAAATCAAATATGTATCAGTAAATGACTTTTATTGTTATCATGATACATATTAACTGCAGTTATCATCTTTGTCCGCTAGATGGCTGGATGATCAAACTCAAAGGTGTTTAGTTTCAGGTTAAAGTCAGTGAAGAGAATCAGAGATCTGCAGCTGAATGTGGATCATAAAGTCACACACATCATGAGGGTGGGTTAGAAATGCCTGACATTATGTGATCATCTAAATCACTGATCATGTTCACATAAACATGATGTCAAGGTTTATCTACTGAATGTAAATGGGACATATTTGAGCAGCAGAAATGCAGAATTGTTATTGCAGTTGGAAAGAACAGTTTTAAGTGAGTGCAGACGCATGGAATCATGTCAGTTCAGAAGTGTAACAGAAGTAGATGTGTGTGCCTTAAGATGCCTTGTGTTTAATAGTATTTAGTGCTATACTTGGTCTTGGTTTTATTGGCCTCGAAACACATTTGCTTGGATTATGGTCTTCAGGGTTTGGTCTTAATGAAACTTTATGTTTGTTCTTCATCTCTTCACCTCCTTTGAGACGGATGAATCTGGATTTATCAGCTTCATGAGGATAAATCCAAAGAGAGTAGTATTTAATTTTTTTTTTAATTTTCAGTTCATTCCTAGGTCAAGTACTCCCTTGTTTGTCACCATGGTTACTGATTACAGCTGTTTCTAGTTCGGTTAGTTCACATATTCACACTCCTGAGATTCTGCTGTTCATCGTCTGGTTTTTGGCTTTATTTTGCCCAGGCGGGTTTGGCGTTGTTCCATGTATTTGATGGTTATCTTCAGCTTCTTGTTTTGTGTGTGTGTGTGTTTCTATTTTATTTATTTATTTTTGTGTGGTATTAGAAGTACTTTAACTAATAATAAACTGATCAAGATTTGTTTTAGATGAGTTTATGCATCAAAGTTTGAAATCAAATACTCAAATCAGTTTTTAGAGTGGTTTCACACTGCTGTCTATAATCCAAGACAATCAGCTATAAAAATCCAGCCTTTTGTCCTGATCTTTGACTCTGTTTCTTACTATTTCATATTCAAATGTATCTAATGTTCAGCACAGAACACAACATACTGTACATCAAAAAGCTTTATGTGCTTGTATGAAATAAATAATGATGACTGATGTATCAGATTATATTTTTATATGAACATATTTTTGAATATCAATGTCAGCAAATAACTGTGTCCATCTGTCTGACTAAAAGTGCTCTCATCCCTTCTATGTGTCATTCAGATAATGCTAGTGTCAATTTTATTTCAGTAATTTGCACATCATTTCTCAGTTAAATTGCAATATCAGCATTATATCAGCCGTCAGTCAGAGAATCTGTAGATATCAGGGGTTTGTATCAGTCACTGTAAGATCTGGTGGTGGTGGTTTTTCACTTGAGTATACTGCACGTGTTACACTTCCTTGTCTTGAGTAGGACGTTCTGAGCTGTTGAACTGTGGAGCAAACAACACACAAGCAGCCAATCAAAGACAAACTTCAGTGAAAACCAAGCCTTCTCGGTTTGGCATGTGTCCTATATTAAGATATCATATATCAAGAGAGCAGCTTAATATCATTGTCCCACTTGGTGACTGGTGCAGGTTTATACTGTTATTGTTTTCTTTATATAAAGCCATGGAAGTCAAACATGCAGTGTGAATAATAAAGGCCTGAAGGCAGTCTAAATGAGACCTGCTGTTTCTTGACTTCATTCATACTGTTTATATATTTACACTGTATGTACTACATATTAAAAATATACCACACAGCAAGAAATGTACTTTTGGTTAAATGTTCAGCTGTACTTTCAAAGGTGTTTTTTTTTTTTTTTCTGTACAGTTAATGCATTGTTAAACTAGTAAATGTTCCCAGTTTAGGCATGCAAACATTTGTGGAAACAGTTCAACAATGCATGTTATAGCAAGCCTTGGTTATGCATTTCTCAGCTTTCAGTTCCTCTCCAGTTGTCTGTCAACATCCACTGGGCAAACATGACTGTGAAGATTATGATTTATGCATTTTCTCTGCCTCAGGACAAAGCCTTAAAGTTTACTCTAAGATACTATCTTCAAAAGTACATTTTCACTCTGAGGATAAAAATGTTTAATTTAAATGTGTCTGTGATCAAACTCATCTATAGCTCATAAATGACTTTAACAGATAAACTGAAGCTATTCACAAAAAATGTTTTGTGCATTTCATACACAATGGTAATTCAAAGTGATTTATATATAAAAGGAATTAAAATAATCATTAAAAAAATAATAATCACAACAACAAAAAAAAAGGAATGTAAATATTGGCACTGGCACTAATAAAGTTTGGGTTCCTTAATTGCCACTGTTGCCTTTTGGCTTGCTTAGTTTGGGACACTTTCCCCCGGTTTCACAGACGAGGTTTAAGTCTAGTCCCAGACTAAAATGTAATTCTGAGCTGTTTCAACTGAAATAAACTTGCACTGACTGATCTTAACATACAGTATCATCCATTTTTATTTTAATACAAACATGCATTTTAGATTTTTATAGAAATATGACAACAATCACGTTTGGAAATATTAATGCATAATTTAAAGACATAATCGCATGAAATCAGATTAAAAAAATACAAATTTTTAGAAGAGAACACAGCATCAAAGTTGTCTGAACCAATGAGCATTAAGCTGTGCAGTCGGTGGAGAGCAACCAAAGAGTATAGAAGACCATGGGTGCTTCTCAATATCCCACCTCGCTTCCTTGCTCCTCTGTCCTCCATCCTACGACCCGGAAACCGATCGAGCTCAGCCATATTGTAAGACATCTCAATTCTCTAATTGCACCACAAGGAGCCGAGTGAGGAGGCTTCCTGAGAAGTCATGAGCGAGGTTACTAAACGTGACTAAACATGACGCACATATAAATTTTCCTCCCCCTTCACATAATAATTTACATTTATATTTTACCTTTGCAGTTTAAATAAACCATACATGTCATATATTTCAAAATCAAATCAAAATCCGCATCGGATCACAGTCAGAAGTTATTACAAATACTCAGTGGTGATTAATAGTAGGCTAATGTATAAGTAAAAGTGTTGTATTAATCTCATTAATTAACATGTGTAGCTTGAAGCTAATTGTATCTATAATTTCTCTGTTACCCATATAAGATTATATCCCATTATGTGTTTTATCAAAAGAAATCATATAAGTTCATAAGAAAATGTTTCATTCTTTAAAAAGATTTTATACAATTTATATCGGGATCAGAGGGATGTAATGCCAGAGTAAAGTAATGCCACCACTTACACATCTGTGTTCAGAATCAGATCATCTTTTCTCCTGACAAAATCAATGCAATGGCAATATTTCCATCCGCTGAATGTAAGCTTTTTCATATTCCAACGATGGACGGGGGACGATCCCTCACGTTCAGACACCTTTAGTAATTTAGGGCACTACCAGGATGCCTTCAATAACGTCCGCGGCTGCCGGTAAGTGGAGTTCTCAGCGGAGCGATGTGCTTGTAAACTTATATTATTGGATTATTATTATTTTAGGAGAACGGCGTGAAGAGATCATGCACAGCTGTTGTTTATATTGCTGTGTGTAGCCTGTGGAAGCAAGGTTAGCTGCAGTAAGGGGCTACGATATTTTTTACAATACTTTAGAATGTATTTATTCATTTTTCATATTTGTATATTATTATGGTTTAATCAAAATTTGAAATGTATAAATGTATTATATTTATATTTTTATATTGTTGCAGTTTCTAACAATAGTAGTATTATGTAGTTAGGTATTTTATTATATTTTTAGTTATTTTGTAATAATTTTAGTTTTATTGTATTTTAATCGAGGTCTTCGCTGGGGATCTGTCTCTGGGGGTCATCTGGATGTCCTGGTCTCCGCTGTCGATCAGGGCTGCAGACATCATCTCTTGGTGCTGATCCACCATCTGATCGGATACGAAACAGAATAGGAAAGAAACAGACAAATATTAGCGTAGATGCCATTCTACTTACGATGTAACGAGTACATCGTGTGTTATGGGGAGTGTTCCCGGTTCCGGTTGATCTAATTAATGCAGCCTAACAATCCTTTAACGGATTTGAATAATATAAATGTGTTAGTGTGTTATGTGTAAGCCAGGATAAAGAGATGGGTCTTTAATCTAGATTTAAACTGACAGAGTGTGTCTGCCTCCCGAACAGTGTTAGGTAGATTGTTCCAGAGTTTGGGTGCTAAATAGGAAAAGGAGCCCGCAGTCGATTTTGATATTCTAGGTATTATCAAACGGCCAGAGTTTTGAGAACGCAGTGGACGTGGAGGACTGTAGTGTGATAAGAGCTCGCTCAAGTACTGAGGAGCTAAACCATTCAGGGCTTTATAAGTAATTAACAAGATTTTAAAATCTATCCGATGTTTGATAGGGAGCCAGTGCAGTGTTGACAGAACCGGGCTAATATGGTCATATTTCCTGGTTCTAGTAAGGACTCTAGCTGCTGCATTTTGGACTAACTGTAGTTTGTTGATCAAGCGTGCAGAACAACCACCTAATAAAGCATTACAATAGTCTAACCTTAAGGTCATAAACGCATGAATTAGTATTTCTGCATTTGACGTTAAGAGCATAGGTTGCAATTTAGATATGTTTTTGAGATGAAAAAACGCAGTTTTACAGATGCTAGAAATATGGCTTTCAAATGACAGATTGCTATCGAACAGCACACCTAGGTTCCTGACTGATGAAGAAGAATTGACAGAGCAGCCATCAAGTGTTAGATAATGTTCTAGGTTATTACATGTGGGGTTTTCAGGTCCGATAATTAACACCTCTGTTTTTTCAGAATTTAGCAGTAAAAAATTACTCATCATCCAATTTCTCTCTCTCACTCTCTCTCTCAAAATGGGCATATTTGAGAAAAAAAAAGTCGAGTAGTTGTTTCACTGAATATAAGTGTCAGTCATTTAACATTTCTATCGTTAAACAGTTGACAAACATTGATGATTGATGATTAGCAGCTTCCATTTTTCCTTGCTCTCTTTCATTAATCTGACGCTTTGCGGCGCATTCAGCATCTGTGAACGTTAAACCCCGCCTACTTTGATTTGATTGGCCATCCCGCTGAGGCAGATCAGACTGAAAATGTTACTTTTAAAGCTTATTTGTCATCCTAACAAGAGCACTGCGTAATGGAGAACAGCAGATCAGTGCAAGAATTTCAAATATTGTAGGGGACGTGTCCCCCTCAATGTCTATGGTGGTTACGGCCCTGGGATAGGGTACTTTCCCGCCAAGCTAAACGAAATACCTCTAGTTTAGTTTTCCTCCAGCTGCGCTCCATTTTCCGGACTGCTCTCTTTAGGGCGCGAGTGTGCTCATTATACCACGGTGTTGGACTCTTATCCTTAATCTTCCTTAAGCGTAAAGGAGCAACCGCATCTAAAGTGCTAGAAAAGAGAGAGTCCATAGTTCCTGTTACATCATCAAGTTGTTCTGAGCTATTGGATATGCTGAGGAACTGAGATAAGTCAGGAAGATTATTTATAAAGCAGTCTTTTGTGGTAGAGGTAATGGTTCTACCATATTTGTAACAAGAAGTTGGCTTTACAGCTTTAGCTATATGGAATATACAGGAGACTAGATAATGATCTGAGATATCATCGCTCTGCTGTAAAATTTCAACGCCACTGACATCAATTCCATGTGACAGTATTAAATCTAGAGTATGATTTCGACAATGAGTAGGTCCTGACACGTGTTGTTTAATACCAATAGAGTTTAGAATGTCTATAAATGCTGATCCCAACAAATCTCTTTCATTATCAACATGGATATTATAATCACCAACGATTAGGACTTTATCTGCAGTCAGCACTAACTCCAATAGAAAATCAGCAAATTCTTTAATAAAGTCTGTATGGTGCCCTGGTGGCCTGTATACAGTAGCCAGTACAAACATCACAGGGGATTTATCATTAACACTTGTTTCTTTGGATAACGTTATATGAAGCACCATTACTTCGAACGAATTATACTTGAAACCTGGCCTCTGAGAGATACTGAAAATATTTCTATAAATTGTAGCAACACCTCCCCCTTTACCTTTTGGACGCGGTTCATGTTTGTAACAGTAATCTTGGGGTGTAGACTCGTTTAAAGTAATGTAATCATCTTGTTTTAGCCAGGTTTCTGTCAAACAAAGCACATCTAGTTTATGGTCAGTGAACATATCATTTACAAAAAGTGCTTTTGAAGAAAGGGATCTAATATTCAATAAGCCAAGCTTTATCATGTGTTTATCTGTATTATATCGTTTTTTTATTTGTTGAACATCAATTCAATTGTTACTATCGTTGGTTTGGACATTTTCTGTATTTTCTAGTTCGGGGAACAGACACAGTCTCTATAGAGTGATATCTAGGTGAAAGAGTCTCTATGTGCTGAGAGTTAACTGACTTTGGTGGCGTGAGGCGGCTAGCAGACGGTCAGTTTAACCAGTCTGTCTGCTTCCTGACCTGGGCCCCAGTTAGTCAAGTACGAACTCTAAGACTACGTGTAACACACTGGATGGAGAGGCTCACGAGGATGAGTAAAGTAAGAGCTTCTTTATTTCACAAACTGATGGCAACGTCAAAAGGTAAGTGCAAAACTCAAAGTTCAATGAAGCTCAATAAACTGAGGAAATAAATAGTCCTTATCTTCTTCTTTGTGGAGGATCAACACATGGAAGACATCTATGGAGTCACAGGCATCCAGCAGGTGAGTGATGAGACAGACAAAGAGCTTGTAACCTTGAGGATGCTGGGAAATGTAGTGCGGTTCAACTGGTGACTGTGTCACTATGTGCCATGATATGTGAATATAAATAAATAATGTACTTTTTTTTTTTACTTAAAAATGTAATACTATACATCTAGAATTAACTGTAACGGTGGACAAAACATAGTGTCAACTTCATAAATGATAACGAATAGCCAGATAATATTTTACACATTTTTACAATATAATTTTCACAGTAAAAATAAGTCTGTATACATGATTGTCACAGTAAAGATAAATACTAGTAGATCAAGAAGAAACACAATCAAACTAATGTGCAAACGAAGATGGAGAGAAACTAACGGAGAACTTAAGAGTTTAAATGCATGAAACAAAGGGACTAATGAGAAAATGAGTAAACACCAATGGATTCAACAATAAAGAAACAAACTAGAAACAGGTCAAATAAAGAAGACATACAGACAGAGTATACATGTTATAATGACAATTTAAAGTTGCCTTCAGGTTTACAATCATACAGTAACATATAGTAAAAAGCTACTGTAAATATCAAATAAATATCAAATAATACATATACAAATATCTAATAAATTCATACACATTCAGATTATATGAACTCGGCAGTTCTGAAGCACAAGAACTGATCAAATCCTTCAATGCATTACTGTTGTTAAAGTACATTCCCTTATGAATCCTATGTGTACTACTATAGAATAATGTAATATCTAAAAATCAAAATGCTAAATATATACACTGGTGTCAAAAGTACTCACATTCATTACTCAGGTAGAAGTATAGATACTAGGATTTAAAAAGACTTCTGTAGAAGTTGAAGTATCAACTCAAGCTTTTTACTCAAGTAAAAGTGTAAAAGTACTGGTTTCAAAACTACTTAAAGTATAAAAGTAAAAGTAATGTAAGGAAAAAAATGCCATTAAGGACAAAAGCTTAGGCCGTGCCACAGGGGCCTATTGTGCACTACCCCACCTCCTCAAAAAAACATTTTTCTAAAGGCCATAATGACTATAATGTTATATTAAAATGTTAATGTTGAAAAATTTGGGTTGCACTAGGCTACCTGTTTCAGCCACATATATGCCCATTAAAAATTAACGCATTTTAGTACAATTCAAATACATTAAGGAACCGTTTACAAATTTACGTTACGGTGAAAAAAAAACAAAAAAAAGTTTAGTGTAGGGCTGCATGATAGATCAAAATAAAATCTAAATAACAATATTGCTTAGTGCAATTATGCAATAGCAAAGGCTGCAATTTAATTAATAAATATTTACACTTCATTGATCTGCGTTCATTTACACGTGAGCAGATCATGATCCAGTGTTTTCAGAGCAGCTCGGATTGAGACACTTACAATGCATCTGAAAACACAAGGTGAGGATGAAATGGTCGGACAAAAATACACAGACCGCCTTATTTCCCAAGGAGAAAAAAAAGTCGTTCTTCAAAAGTGTGCAAAAATGTACAGTTCCAAAAAACAAATCCAAAAATATAATCCAAAAGGAAATAAAGTTGTTTTTGGTATGAATGTAATTTGGTCCTTCATCTTCATCTTCGTCTCATCCTTCTTTTTCTTCATCATCGTAATTTTTTGGTGGAATTGTCTTGTGCATTACCACCATCCTCTCTGAATAGTTAGATAAAACACAACCAGAGCTAAAAATGTATTTTTACAGTATGAAATAAAATTATATGGTATAAAATAAAAGTATTATATTCTAGTAAATACTCAGTCAAACTGATTAAGCCTAAGTTTACAGCTCTTAAGCACATTATTAGTTTTTTTTTTTACTGCTTTCTAAAAAGAGACTGTCAGGACTGTCAGTATAACACTGGATTTCTGCATCAGTTCTACAGTTTGAACTCAGTTTGAACAAATAATTATTTGTTTGCTGTATGATATTAATATCTCACCTCCTATGTGAGCATCTCTCTGTGAATCATCAGAATGAATCTCTGCAGGTCTGTCTGCATCATGAGAAACTGGAAATCACAAACACAAACATCTGATTATTTTCATGTGGTTCATGTTAACACCGAGTCTTAAAGGTCATAAATACTCACAGATTGGTCTGATTTTACCAAAGCTGTTCAGTCTGACTCGTGTCTTGCTCTGATTCTCTGCTGGTTCAGCAGATTGACTCTCGTCCTCTTTGCTGCTCATTTCGTGATTCCTGCAGTTTCTTACAGTCTCCATGCGTTCTGCAATTGATTTATATTGCAAAATCTGCAATTTAGAGTATGATATTTATCAATGATTCTTGTGCAATACAGGTTTACATTGCAGTGTTATAAAAAACTTTTATAAACTGTTAAAGTTCAAACAGATTTGATTACCGTTGAAGAGCTGTCTCGACTGCTGCTCTGAAATGTGTTCTTGTGTCATTAAAGTTTCAGACACACAGTGGAAAGTCACAGGCACACCTTCAGGTAACAAGTCTGTTCAAGTCTTGGCTATTTTGTTCGAGAGGTTTTGCAAGTGAGTTTAAGCTGAGGAGTGATTGAAATGCATAATCCAGTTTGAAACACATATATATTGTCAGTTAATATTAATAAATTCACACATAAATCTCATTGTGTTGGTGAATATTAAAAGTCTAAACATTCAAATGTAAAAAAGATTAAATGAGGTAAAGAGTGACAAAAGGTGATTCATTTTGGCATTGGTGACACTAATATAATGAGAAATGTGGAATACTATTTCTTAAAGAATATTTCTATTTAAGGTGTATAATAATAATAAAGAGAAAAGAGAAAACACTGTCAGGACAATATAACACACTAATACAACATCCGATTTTTGCATCAGTTCTGGTTACAGTCTGTTTAGTCTCTGTACAGCAGGGCTCCTCAAATCTGGCTCATGAGATCCACTTTCCTGCAGAGTTTAGCTCTAACCCTAATCAAACACTGGGTTAAATACAAATAAAAATGCTGGGTTAAATACAACCCAACTTGGGTTATTTGACAACCCAGCGCTTGGTATTGGACAGAACACATGCTGGGTTATTTTGAGTTAAATGTTTTTACCCAACATGCTGGCTTGCTTTATTTAGGTCATCTATTGTTTAAAAATTACTATATTACTGGCTTAAAATAACACAGAATTATAGAGGCAACAGCAATAATCAAAAGATGAACATTTATTAATAAGCAAGGACACCCATGGACAAAAAAATATAAGACAAATTGAATGTAGAGTGAATACAGCATTGTTTACAATATTACATTTAAACACATTTAAAAAGCATTATATAAATAAAAAATTAAACATTTAAAAGTAGCATTTTAATTCAAGTGTAATGCTAATGTAGTGCTAATTCTCGTGCCGGTGTGTCGCTGAAATCTGAGCCGATGATGGGCTGCTGTTCGCCGGGGGACGGCAAATGCATCAGCAGAAAAACTTTTGATTTGTGTAAGACGCCAAGATCATGTGTGGACTCTGTCAGCACTGACAGCTTATAAACTGCATAGATTTATAGTGAATTATTAACTATTATTAACTATAACTATTTCACTTCCTTTTATGTAAAGCACTTTGAATTACCATTGTGTATGAAATGTGCTATATAAATAAACTTGCCTTGCCTTGCCTTGAATTAAATAGAGATATTAAAGTATCCCAATGTGTAATTTGGGAACTATTGCTCAACAATGCATTGCAGAGAAAATATGAATCTGCTTCTCCCTTCTAGATTTAGGGCCTTTTGTTTTAATTTGAGTTGGTTCAGTATTTGCAGTATTTGTCTGTCTGCACACACATCCACGCACTGCAACACCTGCAGCCTGAAGGCATGCACACTAGTGACGCCAATGTCCTAATGCAGGTTAAGGTGTTAAAAAGTACTCTCAAATTTAACTTTAAATATAGGTCTACTAAAGCTTAAGAATATTAAATACTGTATTTAAACAAAATATGCATTCAGTTCACTGTTACTATGCTCATTTTGAGCATACTGTTTAAAAAAATACCTAAAATATATATTTTTTTAAAAGTTCAAATAAATCACTTTAACTGAAAGCATTAGCTATATTTATATTATTTTGGTCTCATCTGACAGTTTATAAACTGATTAGAACTGTGATGAACTTAATTAAAAGTGTATAATCTATAAACTATTGCTCAAACATGCATTGAAGAGAAAATGTTAATGCGCTTCTCTCTAGATCACCAGCATCTGCCTTCAGGTTTAGTGTCTTCTGGATTCATTTCAGTTTGTTTCAGTGTTTAACAAAGCTCATGCTATCAGGAGGAAACATAACGGTTGATCCTAGAGGTATTTAACATGCAAAACAGGTAGTACCAGCACAGAGGTTCACACAGAATAGATTAAAATGTAGCATGTCTCTGCCTGTGTGTGGAAAGCAATGGTTTCCCCTGAACTCCTGTTCAGTAAACAAGCCAAGTGTGAAGAAGAGAGACGCAGAACAATCCAGAGATCTTACACTGTTTACATCACTGCTGAGGGATTCTCATGCTGTCTGCTTCACTATTATTTCTCTATTTCTTATATTTTTGTGCTTATCGTTGTGTTGCTTCTAAGAGTCAGCGGTTTGTTACTGTAAGTTTAAACTGTTTGTCTTGCGTAACCTTTCAACCAGTTTACTGTAGAAACTATTGATAGTCATATTTTCATATTGTTTCAAACTGTTGTTGTCAGATTTGCCATCAGCTGTCATTTTCTCTAAAACCAGTGATATCCTCATGAAGCTGATTATAAGCGCATCAGATGTGTGATGAGTCTAATTATGCTCAGTGTGACATTATGATCAACATAATTCATCTTCAGATCAGATCTCCTCTCATACTGGAACCTGGAACTAAAGGCCTTTCTACTGGACAAAGATGGAAACAACCATTTCCATCGTCAATGCATCACAATACATTTAAAATACCATTAGTTACACATTTTTATTTACAGTGCCTTTAATTCTGTTTAATACAAGTGACATTTTTGATAGTTAATTCAGTGAATGCCATTCAGTTATCAGCTCACAATCAATAATGATGATTTTGCATTTTGCGTAAAATGTCAGCAAACAAACTTTTAGCAGCTTATGCTATAATAGACACTCTTCTGTTTTTAAACAGTAGACCTTGATGTGAATCAGCTGTGTTTCATCACACATTTACATCTTCAGCTCTGTGTCGCAAGTTTAAGTTTAACTCTGCTGTGATTCTGATGATCGTCTGTAGAGGGAGACACCTGACTGTGTTACAGGGTCAAAGGTCAATCCAGCACTTTCTGACTGCATAAAGTAGAATATCGAGTCTGTCTTCATTTTTTTTATTTATTTTTATTTTAGGAATGTTTGAGTTGAGCTTGATTTAATTTTTGAACTTTTCTTTTTGAGTCTATCATACCATAAACAATCATAAAGAACATTTTTTTGTGTGTGTGAATTCAATAAATAGTGTAAAGAAAGTGTAAATTGATTTTAGTAATTTGTATATTATCTGACATCATTAAATTACAATATCAGCATTAAATCATCCATCGTTCACTGGATCTTTAAAAATATACTCTTGTATGTGTTATCAGTCTTTTAAACACATTAGTGAACTTATTCAGATCAGCGTGTGTGTTATTGTAAATCCTGACCGCAGCAGGTTGGAAAGACTTTCAGAAATGTTCGATTGTTGTGAAAGATGTTGTTTGGAGATCACTGGAGGACTCTGTGGCACATAATGAGTTTGTGACTCTGAAGATTCAAACTGAAATCATCTGACTGCAATCAGAGCTGCAGGGACATGCCTGCTGTTCCTCCGGATGAGAGGTGTGTGTCTTTACCTCTTTCACACACTGTGGTCTTTGGACTCAGAAATCTGCGTGACGTAAATCTAGAGCGCTGCTGAGATGAATGAATGCAACACTGAACACCAAACCAGTTCCTTGTTTTTCCATCTAAAGACCCTTGAATGTTCTGGAGAGTCTGTGAGATGATGATGATCCTCATTCAGCTTCATATCTGATCTCTGGCCTCTAATTTCTCTGATTTTGAGTCTGAGATGATGGTGTTGTTCAGGTGGTCAGCTGCTGGTATCTGGACTCTGGGCAGTCGTGGCCCAATGGTTAGAGAGTAGTAGCTGTAACCTGAAGGTTGTGGTTTGAGTCTTGGTACTGCAGGAGCTGTCAGGAGTGAATGACCAGCGCTCTCCTCCACCTTCAACACCACAAGCACTGAACCCTCAACTGCTCCCCGGCACCACAGCAGAAACAACTGCCCACTGCTCCGTGTGTGTGTGTGTGTGTGTGTGTGTGCGTGTGCATGCGTGTGTGTGTGTTAACTGCTCACTGCTGTGTGTGTGCACTTGGATGGGTAAATGCAGAGCACACAGAGTACTGGACACCATACTTGGCCACACGTCGCTCACTTTCATGTTATTAAGGTCTTCAGCTGCTGGTATCTGAACGTCACTGATGTTGTGTGTTCTTCAGAACATCTGAATAAAACTTCACAGGCATCCGGGTCATTTGAGACTGAAATCACAAGATATATTTAGATATAACTAAGAAATATGTATATATTAGTGCTGTCAAATGATTAATTGCATCCAAAATAAAAGTTTTTGTTTACATGATATATGTGTGTGTACTATGTCTATTTATTATGTATATATAAATACATGCATGTATTTAAGAAAAATATGTTATGTTTATATATTAAATATATTTATAATATAAATTATATGAATATAAATATATACAGGTAAATACATGTACATATTTCAAAGTATATGCTGTATGTGTGTGTATTTATGTATACATAATAAATATACACAGTACACACACATCATGTAAACAAAAACTTTTATTTTGGATGCAATTAATTGTTTGACAGCAAAAAAAAATAAATAAAAAATATATAAATGTATTATTATTGTTTTGGATTTACAGATTTTATGTTATCAAAATAAAACATCAATCAAACAATCACACTGTAAGGAGTGCGGCGGGGCCGAGAGCTAGAGCCCTGCATTTCGGCCCGGGCCCGACGGGCCCCGACTTTTTTACGTCCCTAGGGCCAGGCTTCGGGCCAATTTTCACGTCATAGTTCAGACGAGGGCCGGGCCTCGGGCCTGTTTTAGTTTTCTCCTTCATTTTATATTTTAGACATCCATCAATTAGTGATGAAAAGAAATTGCGCGCTGGTGGAAACAACACGAGACGGTGTTTAGTGTCAGCGCAGCTGAAGAGTTCTGCGTTCAAATACACACAATAAAGCTTGTCGTAACGCCCCAGCAAAGTAATTACCATGAATGTGTCCGGGGGAAATAGTAAGGAGATATTTGAATTACTTACTAATAAACTAGTGTTTTCTGTGTCAGTGTTGCAAAGATGAAGATGATGATCCATCTCCTCATTAGACGCGCTTTAGAGAGAATTGCATCTTCACGGGTTATGATTATAATGAATGAGTTTTTGTTTTCGATTTGATTTATTTCGTTAAGTAGTAATTTAAAGCTTTCTATAGATATATTTATCATGTCTGTGAGGCATGTATTCGCTGACTTTCGGTTCATTTTTGTGAAGCGCTCTGTTCAAGACGAGACGGCAGAAAGCGTATCTTTTTCTTAAAAGCAGGATGTTTTGTTGATGTTGTGCACACAAATAGAAGTAGACCCTTTACAGTTCCGAATGATGTATTACTCTTACCTTTATGAGCAAATATTACGGCCTATTTTAAGTTGTTTCCATTGAAAAAAAAAAATGCAATTGATTGCGCTGGCGCCTCCATGTCCTGCGCTTTAGCTTCCACTCTCCGCACAAACTATTGGATGCAGAGCACATTTATCTAGGTTTAACCTTTAAACATTGTTATATGCTTGAACTGTTTCTATAGATTTTATTTTAGGCAAGTCGTGATGATTTGAGAAGGCTATATTGATCAAACATGCTATGATCAGCCAGCCGCTGGCCGCTTGGTCGTTACTTTAAGAAAGAAATAACTTGTTTAAAGAACAAAAAATGCTCCAAACGTTTTTCAAAATTAACTTAATTAAAAAAAAAAATTTTTAAAAGGAAAAAAACCCCGAAATATAATCACTTTGCCATTACATACAAAACTGAACTATTTTACTGCTGAAACATGAGCCGTTTTGGGAGAAGGGCTCGGGTCGGACTCGGTAATTCTGATAAGCTGTCGGACACGGGCCGGGCTAGGGCCTGAGCATCTCGGGCCAGGGCCGGGCTAGGGCCTAAATTTGAGGCCCGTGCAGGACTCTACCGAGAGCTGTGGGAGCGGGGCGGGGCGGGGCCGGTGGAGTTAATGATGATGAGTGACACCTGCTCCACTCACCGGTCTCACCCCCCCACACACACACACACATACACAGAGAGAGAGAGAGAGAGAGATAGATATATAGACAGATAGATAGATAGATAGATAGATAGATAGATAGATAGATAGATAGATAGATAGATAGATAGATAGATAGATAGATAGATGTGTCACAAACACTATAAATATATCTGCTTACAGCTGCATTTACAGGATAACATCTGTGAATAATTTTGTAAAGTACTTATTTTTTCTTTTCTTTTACTTTATTAGAAATAACATATGTAGATGGTAATATCCAAATGCTATACCAAGGCATACAATGAGGTTAAAGCCATTTTGATTTACATGACGGATTGGATCCAACATTAAAGGAGTTTATTATAAAACTGTTATTAAAACGTTTCTCAGAAAAGAGACCATTTACAAAAAGTTGGGGATTTTGTAGGGTCGTATTTATTAATATTTACATCTGACAATTTGGTTAAAATATGTTGTATAAAATATGTTGGTATGTTTTAAGTTTTTCTGCATATATTTATGTCTGAGTTAGTTCAAAACATAACAGGCACAAAGAGTTTAACTGGAATGAAACCGAATGTCAAACATCAAACTAACTTTACAGCCGTCCATATGAGCACTGGGTGAGGGCGTTTATTTATTTATGTCAGCATTTAATTAATTAATTAATTATTTATTCATTAATTTATGTATTTCTACATTTATTTATTTCAGCATTTAATTAATTAATTAATTATTTATTCATTAATTTATGTATTTCTACATTTATTTATTTCAGCATTTAATTAATTAATTAATTATTTATTCATTCATTTATGTATTTCTACATTTATTTATTTCAGCATTTAATGAATTAATTAATTATTTATTCATTTATGTATTTCTACATTTATTTATTTCAGCATTTAATTATTTATTAATTTATTAATGCATTTATGTATTTCTACATTTAATTATTTATTTATGTGTACTTAAGTAATTTCTCGTCCTCCTTAGAGTTTGACACGTGTGAAGATAAATATTAAAGATAAAACAGCATGTAGTTTGACTGACAGTAAAAGTCATATTTTGGGGTCAGAGCTGGAAACAGACCGGATCAGCTGACGCTGGTGATCTTGGGGATGAAACAGACAGAGACTAACATTAACATTGATGCCATTCACTTTGGTTTTATTATGTGTTTTTAGGTTCCAGTAAACAAAAACAACAATAATGTGGATGAAGGGAATTGTTATATATAGGTTTGGTTACTGTAGGACACTAATCCACCCAGTAATGCATTATAATAAGACATATTCATATAGCTTGAAGCCATGAGGCATCAGTTTAGCCTCCAGCTCCGGTTCCTCCAGTTAAGCCACTTTGTTCCTTCAACCTGTCAAATTTTGATTTATTGTCACTGGCATCTTTGACTTGCTCCTCAGGTGCAAAAAGAAAAATGAAAGTTTTAATTGAAACTACTGTAGTATTTAATTCACATGACACTGTTTTCATAGAGCTGCTTATTCTGGAAACTACTGATTACTGAAACTGATTTTTTTTTAAAAGTAAAGTAGCTCTGAAGCAGTTTGTATTCTGTGAAGAGCTGTACAAATGAAAACCTAATTAAATGATTATTTAATACAATATTTACTCAGTTCACTAAGAATGAGAAAACAGATGATGTTCATTATGGCCATCTGACAAACAGGGATATCTGTACCGACTCTGTCAAGATTTTCAACTGACAAATAAAAAAGAAATGACACCATTTTTAGGACAAAATTATTCGCTGACATTAATATTCTCGAAATGGCCAAATGTCATCTGATACTGTATATCAGTCTGTCATTATTCATTTTATACAGTAATTATTAATTAAGGCACCTGCGCTCGGTCACACACTGCTTTTAGCACCTCATGCTCCATCTAAATATCCACCAATATTCTCTGAAATAATCTCCACCAGATCTGCTGAGGCTATTACAGCGTTCACGGATTCAGAAACTGCAGACACTCTCTACAACAAGATTAGATTTAAAAAAGAAAGAAAGCTGACTGGTTATCTTTGTAACAATTTCATTAATTTTATTATTTTTTTAAGTTATAAACTAAACCAAAAAATATAAAAAACATTTTTACAAAAATATTGTAGTATGGTTTACAAGAAAATACTAAATAAATTTCAATCTTTCTACTTCAAAATGTCAGGTGTAATTCAGTGTTACTCGCTGTTTGTGATAATTTGTGAAAATTGTTTCTACACCGTTTTTCTTTTCATTGTAGTTGGTATAAGACCAATATTTGTTTTAAATGAGTTTAAGTACTCATAAAAATTTGTAGTAAAACTACTCATATTTATGGGATTGTCTGCACTTCATGACACCAGACGGCTTTATCTGAAATTATGATCACACACATAAAGCAAACAATCAGCATTTTGTTTTGCATGTAACCATAAATATACAGACAAAAATGTAAAGAAACGGTAAGACTTAATAAGATCTCATATTTAATGCATTAACATTAATTGAGCAATACATTTGTTGCAGAATTTATTAATCTTTGTTAATATTAGTTAATAAAAATACAAATGATTAGTTCACATTAGCTCAAGTCAGTTAAATAACAATAACAGATAACTAGATTTCAATAAAATATTAGTAAATCCTAAAATTAACATTAACAATAAGATTAATACATGCTTTTGACATATTTTTCATTGTACATTCATGTTAATAGATATAGTTAACTAACGTTAACAAACTGAATCTTACTGTAAAGTGGTATTGAAGAAATAAGTAAAGAGACAAAAGATAAGCTTCTTACTGTATCATTAGTTATTTTTGAAGCAATGTTCATACAAAAATATTCAGAAATTCATAGTAACCCAGAAACTATGTAAACCACAAATGGAAATGAGTAAAAAAAAAAAAAAAAAAAAGAAATCCTCCGTGTTGAAAGAGTTTCTGGCCACATATGAAAAGCTAAAGACCAGTGCCACCCGGAATGCTGTGAGACAGAATATGAATATGCACGCGCTAATAGGCCTCTATAGCTACACCACACTGTACTGAAAGCAAAACAGAGCTTTTGAAAGAGCAAAAGTGATCAAACAGAAAATGACACATTGTCCACTTAAGTGGTCATTTTCAATAAGAAATATTAAAAATATTTAATGTGCAGAAGTAGTACAAAAAAAATCATTCATTTTGTTAAATGTACAGCTGAAGAGGGTAAATGTGGTAAATCTGTAAGCGCAACTCAAGACCACACGAGGGAGCTGCAGGTGCAGATTTATTTATTTTATTTTTTTTTTTTTTCTGGTTAAAATTATGTGATACAGTTGCTATTATATTAATTTGTTAAACTGAGGTGTATTACGGTATGTATTTTGCATGCTACAGATTTACAGGAAGGTCTGTGGCTGTATAATAATGCTTTTGGCCATTAAGAAACACCTCCATTTCTGTGTCCAGCAAAAAAAGTGTCTTTTTAAATCCATTTCTTAACACTGCAGAGTAGACTCAGGGTGATCAATTATGTAATTTAATAATGTCTTGTCATTACTGTTACCAAACTGGCTTAGTATAGACCTATCCATTCCAAGGTTATGTTAAACATTCATTTTCTCATTAGGTTCCTCCTCTTTCTGATAAGCTTTAAAATGAGCACTGAAACAGACGTGTTATCTTATTTACCTGATCAAAGATGGATCTGCAAAACTCATTTCAGAGAGTTAAGTCGTTTTACGACTCTTCTTTTTTGCTGCAAGGAAACTAGTGAGACCGCCGCGCAGCTATTTGTCGGGTGCAGATATGTGACCCTGAATGACAAAACCAGTCTTAAGTGTCAGTTTTTAGAAATTGAGATTTATGAATCATCTGAAAGCTGAATAAATAAGCTCTCCATTGATGTATGGTTTGTTAGAATCAGACAATATTTGGCTGAGACTATTTGAAAATCTGGAATCTGAGGGAGCAAAAAAATCTAAATATTGAGAAAATCACCTTTAAAGTTGTCCAAATGAAGTTCTTAGCAATGCATATTACTAATCAAAAATTTAGTTTTGATATATTTACGGTAGGAAATTTACAAACTATCTTAATGTAACATGATCTTTACTTAATATCCTAATGATTTTTGGCATTAAATAAAAATTGATAATTGTGACCCATATAATGTATTGTTGGCTATTGCTACAAATATAAAATGAAAAGTGTGGAATGTTGAACACTTCATTTTTAAAAAAAAAAACTTTTTTTATTGCATATGAACATATGTAACAAGAAGTAAACAACAAATACAACATTGCATATAAATGTCTCGTCTGAACCGCCAGTGACGAACATACACCCCATCATTTAGACAACCTATCAGACACCAGAAAGAACAAGAGAGAGGAGAAAAAACACACGACACAACACAGCAAATACCAAAGACACAAACCGTAACATATGCACATTCACAGTTCTGTCTATATGGACATTTTTTATTTTCTGTATATTTGTATTTTTAATACTGTTGCTATTTATAATTTATTGTCTATTCTCTTCATTATTAGTGTTTTTATTACCTTAATTATATGTTGTCTGCACTATGTTTGTACTTCTGTACTGGAAGCTCCTAACAAGACAAATTCCTTGTGTGTGTAAATCAGCTCTTTCTGATTCTGCTGTGGATGTGATGTTCTGAGCTGTAATACAGCTGATGTCCAGCAGAGAGCGACACTCACTGTCTGTCTGTCACTCAATCACGTGATCATGATCTCCTGCTGCTACACTTTCAGACTGAAGGATCAGAGACACTTCCTCTGCTTTACTGTAATAGTGAATGTTTGGGACTTTGACCATGAAAACTTAACAACTGAAAACAAATGCTGCGTCCCAAATGACACACGGTACACTATGTACTTATGCACTATGCATGTAGTGTATGGATTATATTTTGTCATTAATAATCTGAGTCCATTCAAGTGCATGAAGTGTTCAACATAATTTTATCAACAAATTTAAACAATACTGTAATATGGCATATAAATGTAAAACCAAAAAAAAAAAAGCTCTCAGGACTTCTAATATTATCTGCAAATTTGAAATAGACAAGTAAACTGTACCGTCTTCATTGTTTTATTTATTTATTTATTTTTAGTTTTCTTTCTTCCTCTGGCTTATTATTATTTTACTTGTAATCTTGTGTACCGATGGCATTTATATGCTATGTTGTATTTGTTGTTAACTTGTTGCTATATATGTTCATATGCAATAAAAAAAAAAAGTTCAGTGTTCAACTTTCCACACTTTTCATTTTTCGGTTATTTTCAGTGTGAACACACTACTCGCAATATTTATACTTCAAAACGTAAAACTATAGAATAGTGCATAAGTACGTGATTTGGACACACCTAAAATTTACAAAATCAACAGTGAACACAAAAAAAAAAAACAGAAGTTTGTCTTTGACTTACTTTGACTGTTTTTAAAATTGCTTTGCTGTAAAAATGTAATAGTGAGATGAAAATTGAAAGTTTCAGGGGGAAAAAAACTAATATGTAAATATAAATTGATAATGTTTTTTTTTTTACTTAAAATGTAATGCAGTGTTTTTGAGACACTGGCAATCAAAGCTGGGCAATTCAGAAAATGATGTGTAAAGATGAACAGCAGGTGTATTATTTTCAAATGTTTAGATGTATCTGATTGATTTTAAATTGTTTTAAATTTTAAATTGAAAATATGTATATAAAAAATAGAGCATGATTGCCTTTTACATGAAAGACATTGATTTGATTTTATTCTTATATCAATAGTTAATGTCTTCACCTGAAATTAGGGTAAAGAATATATTTTTCTGAAGCTTTGACAAACTAATCCTTAGTGACTCAAGACTTTTCAGAACACATTCCAGTTAAATTATATCATTTATATAAAAAACTATATAAACCCATGTTTATATAAATATAATCTGCTTCTTCACTTGTTTCTGTAGTTAATCACTTGTCTGATTGTGGTATAGGCGTCGCCATAGTAACATATTTTCTGCCAAAATTTTTGTTGTTTCAAAAATGTTATAATTTTTACACATCAAAATTAACCCATACAGTACCTGCACAGATGTTATCAAATTGCTTTCTGATTTTTAACCATTACTGTGCTGCAGCCTTACAAATTCAACAATGCCAATAAAAAATAATAATAACAATATCTGTTTTTTTTGTTTTGTTTTTTTAACACAACTGCATAGACATGAAAAGAGTGTCAGTCGAGTCACTCCTGCTCCTGGTTATGTGTTGTTGTTTTTTGTTCTGTCATGCATTTGTGTTTTGATTTTGGATTTTTTTTCTTTAAATGTAGTTCTTAATATTTTAATTTAATTAAAATATGCCTTGCCTTGAGTCTAAAATTAATTACTATAGTTGAAACATTTATTTTACTTGCTTTATATTTCAATCTTTCAAATGAAAGATAAAGTACAAGATTTTGGACCAGGTTTATTCTCTCATGGAGTAAAAATTATTTCTTTCTAAAAATTGTTTCATTCATATTATTACAGTGAAGTTTTGCACTGTAATTAAAGTTTTATTATTATTTAATAATGAAGTTTTAGAACATCATGTACAGGAATATTGTATTTATTGTGTGTATAATGAGTTTGTTTCTCACTCGCTCATCTCTGGTCATCAAAAGAGCAGCAATGAGACGAAGCACATGGAGAATTCCTTTTTGGTCTTTCTTGTGATTTACATACTGGTCATGTTTTAGTCATTAGTACATTAGGTTGTTGTCACAAACACTGTTGTTGAGAGTCCTCATACTCACCAGCAGAGGGCTCCTCACCTGAGAAACATGTCACATGACCCCAACCTATGCTAAAAATAAAGGATACTGTTTTGCAGACTGTGTTTTAGTGATTAGATATCTAGTGTCTGCAGCAGTGTTCAGATAGTAATATAGTATTATGTTCTGAACAGCTTCAGTTCAGCAGTTGAAGCTACTTATGAGCTGCTGATGTTTTATTAGAGACTTTTAAATGTGTGAAACGAAAATATGTTGTGGCATGGAAAATATGTTCTTCATGGAAGCATTGATGCCATTTTTTTTTTCATTGCACAAAAGGTTCTTAAGATTATTAAAATGTTCTTTTAAGAACTGATCGCTGAAATGTTCTTTGGAAACCTTATTTTGGAGAACTTCTGAAACTAGACGAGACATTAGAGATGACTGTGGCTGTAATGCGAGATTACTCTGGTCTGGTCTCAGGAATAAGTCTCCATTTGCTCTCAGTGCTGTCTCGAGACACAGCTGTTATATTAAAGGTTTCATCTGTTTTTATTTCTTGTGAGCAGGAAGAAGGCGGTGAACGCCTTCATGAGGCTGGGAAAGTCTCTCGTCTGAGTCAAGGCAGGTCTGTTTGTATACAATCACTTCAGAGGCTCCTCCCCAAGTGTCCGCCGGGTATAAACCGATCTCAGCAGCATCAGACACTACTGTGATGCCGGACGCGCGCAGAGGACATTAATATTAATGTTACAGCAGAGAGTCGACCAACACGAGTACAATAATAACGTGTGTCACTCATCCAGAAGAGAAAGCGTCTTGATCTGTGATTGTGGCTGTGATTCTCTGTTTGATTACTGAAGGCTGCTGTGGATGTCTGTATCTCGTAAGTCTGCTTTAAACGTATCAACTGTTTTATAAGAGAAGTCTTAATAAAAGTAATACAAGTAAAGAAATATGGTTTTGAGTGAATTACTCTGATGACTGTACCCTTTAATCTTATTCTTTAATCATGGCTCTGTGTTTATATTTATATACTGTAGTTAAGACCGGAGCTAGTTGTTACATTAGGTTTTTAACTTAACTTACTGTAAGGCTTTGAGTAACACACTTTTGTAACAGCCGTGTATGTAACGTGTATGTAGTACTATTGGAGTATTTTATACTTTTTTATTATAACCTGCAATATCTTGATACATCATTATTAAATAAATAATTTAGATTCCACTTGGGGGTATCCAAACTAAATCTGTCTTGAATCAGGGGCATTAAGGGACAGTGCGAACAGCACAGATCTCTGAAACTCTACTCCACACTATATACTGTTTATGTAGTTCAGAACTTCAGTGTGAAACTGCTCTGATTGAAAGGTAGCCAGCAAAACCAAAGAGTTCTGATACAGTTAATACAAGATCACATGTACCAGAGTGGGGATTTAGGTTTAATTTTCCAGTTTATTAAAAACTTTATCACCAAACATTTTTATATTGATATGGATTATATATGGCTCATTTTATTTTACCAGAAATATTTTAATAGCTTCCACTTAATGCAAGATATGAATTACTGTCTTGATTTAGAACCATTAAGGTGAGGAGAAATGAATATTGATTGTTTTCTTTATATTTGATTTTTATTGTTTAATTTAGATGGAAATTGGAAGTAAACACATGAACAGATGATGAGAGAGAGATGAAGACACAAAGCAGTGAAAATATGACGCTCATCAGATGGAGCAGCTACAGTGATATAAGACCGAATTGTAAGCAGACAAAATTAACTTCAATATGACCTTCTACTAATGTATGTATGAAGATAACCGCTGTGTGTTTTATTCCCAGTCTCTGATCCACACACACCTGTGAAGAGCTGCTCTCATCAATCACAGAAGAACAAACATGATGTAAGACTAAATGAAGTCCATCAGTTTCAGTATTGAACAGCATGTGTGATTTTATTAATTAATCTTGTTTCTCTTTTGTAAACCACAGAACATTAAAGTCTCTTCTGGACTCTCCAGCTCCTGACAGCATCTTTACATTTACATTTATTCATTTAGCAGACGCTTTTGTCCAAAGCAAGGTATAGTATAAATGAGGAATACAAGAAGAAATGCCATGAGAAATGCTAGTAATACAAATATTCAGCAATATACAGAATAGTGTAAGCTAGAAGGATGGATAATAATAGGTAATCAAATCTGCTGGTCATGTTCTTTTGAATCACTGATTACTGTACGTATTGCATTGCTGTATGGCATTATATGGAATATAGCATGGTAGGGAAAGTATGGAAACTAACCACCGAATTAAACCTTGAGGATGTGTCACATAACGGGACACAGCAATACATAGACGTTGCACCTTAACGCCGAAGGCACTTGAAGCTTCTTGAACTCATTAATAAAATGTTATATTTTAATATAATATACTAAAATGTTGTTACTACAGTTAATAAAATATATAATATAAAATAATTACTTGTAATCGCTAGATAATCGAAAATTTGACAGAAAGACCGCGCTATTACCACAGCTTGCTATCAGAGAACGCTAAACCGGAAGCTCGCCTACAACTGAGATTTTAGCGGAAACACGTAGGCGGTGGGCCGTGCATAGAGTCCATTCCTCTGCCAGCTTCTGTTGGAGGCATAAAGCGCTCTAAACACAGTTGTAGGACACTTCAGATTTAACGTTATCACAGCTGCTTAACATCACCTCAGTAACGATAACATGCCGGATGCTTCACGGCACGCGCAGTAACAAATACACCGCATCAACAACAATTAAAAGTTAATAAACTTATTTATAAAGCTGAAAGTGAGCACACTGTAACACATAACTTACCTCCACGTCGAGTGAGATGTGACGGTGTGCTGAAAATGTCAAATGCGACGGCTCCGACATTCATTTGGCAATCAAGATAGCAACTGTTACAAAGTTAACGTTACAGTTTGTTACATTTAACAAAATATAATTTACCACGGAAGTGTACGGTTCCTCAAACCCGAAATCCAACTTTAAAATGAAATTTTTACCGAGACTATCTCCGTGAATAATGGCGTCTGCTCAAGAACTGTTTTCGCGCCGATAATCGACTGAGCTTCTTGTTCCCACAATGCAAAGCGTAATTAAAAAAATACGGAAAAACACCTGTAAAAAACAAATACGGAAAATTCCTTCAAATTATTACGTTATATTACGGAGCCCGGGAAGTCACCTGTAGGAGAAAAAAAAAACAATCCGTGCCGACGGTTTTGCAATCCGTTCCCTCAGTTTATAAACCGTACTCACGGATTCTTAAACTGTTCCCACGGATTAATAAACCGTACCCACGAATTTCCACTCCGTGCGCTCAGATTTTGTAAACCGTACCCTCGGTTTTTGGATCCGTACCCACAGATTCATAATCCTTTCCCACGGGTTTGTAAACTGTACTCACGGATTCATGCAGCAAGCTCCTAGGTAGCCTACGTGTTAACAAATCATATTGTATATTGTTTTATTGCATATTATTATGTGGAATAGGCCTACAGCAAATTGTAACGGACACGGGTTGAATACAACGATTTAATAAGAAAGTTGTGCGTCAAAATCTTGTTTAATTTGTGATCATCTTAGACTTGATTATTATTGTATAATAAACCTGGCATTGTGACTGACTTTGGAGACATTTGTTACTCTTTTGTAAGTCGTTTTGAATAAAAGCTTCTTCTAAATGCATGTAACCTAAATATATAACAACAACAACAATAACAATAATAAAATAATAGTTATTATTATTATTTTAATTTATAGGCTAAATAAATGAGTGCACTTAAGACAGTAAAATGTTTGTCATAAAATAATTCATGAATGCTTTATTTTTAATAACATTTTACAGTTTTGGAAATGTGTTTGTGTACTATTCATTCTAACATGAAGACTTATTTTGGTGATTTTATTATACTAAGCTATTCCCCCCAGAGTTAGATACTGTTAATGTGGATGTGCCAGAACTTTCTTCAGTTAAATAAGGAGAAAACTGAAGTCATCGCATTTGGAAACAAAGATGAAGTTCTCAAGGTGAATGCATACCTTGACTCTAGGGGTCAATCAACTAAAAATCAAGTCAAAAATCTTGGAGTGTTTCTGGAGACAGACCTTAGTTTTAGTAGTCATGTCAAAGCAGTAACTAAATCAGCATACTATCATCTCAAAAACATTGCAAGAATTAGATGTTTTGTGTCCAGTCAAGACTTGGAGAAACTGGTTCATGCCTTTATCACCAGCAGGGTGGATTATTGTAATGGTCTCCTTCCAAAGAAGACCATTAGACAGCTGCAGCTCATCCAGAACGCTGCTGCCAGGATTCTGACTAGAACCAGAAAATCTGAGCATATCACACCAGTCCTCAGGTCCTTACACTGGCTTCCAGTTACATTTAGGATTGAATCGTTTTGGGCCTAATTTATGCCTTACGCACGGAGGGCCCAGAGGCAGCCTTACAATATCTTACTATTTATAGCTTTATTATTATTATTACTATTATTATTTTGTCATTACTATTACTACCATTATTATTATTATTATTATTATTACAATTTGTCCTCTTCCTGATTCCCCAACCACCCCCTGTCTCGGATGAATAAATTTATTATCGTTATTGTTGCTACTATTACTAATTACTATTTAATACAATTATTATTGATATTTGTCATCCTCCTCACCCTCCAACTTTCCCCTCATTTCTGATTAATTGAGTTAATTACTATTATTATTATTACTGTTATTATTTATTTATTGATATTGTTGCTGCTACTATTAATATTATTACTTATCACCTTCCTCATCCTCCATCCTCAAATTTTTGTTATTAATGCTATTATTACTATTATTATTACTGTTATCATTACTATTATGTTTTGTTTTTTGTTTTTTTTACTTTTGTCATGTCTGTTGTACTTTCCTTTATTTATATACTTCCACCCCCAACACTTACACAAACGCACACACATGTTCGTTTTTGTGAAAAGTGGGGACATCCCATAGGCGTAATGTTTTTTATACTGTACTTACTGTATGTGCTATTGTCCTACACCAACCCTACACCTAAACCTACCCCTTACAGGAAACTGTGCATTTCAACTTTCCCCAAAAAAACCTCATTCTGTGTGATTTATAAGCGTTTTGAAAAGTGGGGACATGGGTCAATGTCCTGAGATGCCACCTTCACCTTGTAATACCTGCCATACCTTTGTCATTATACACAAATTAATGTAACAACTCAAATGTGCTTTAGAAATAAATTGAATTGAATTGAATTGAATTGAATACACATCTATGTCCTGACTTTTCACAAAAACGCGCACACACACACACACACACACAAACAAATCATGTTCGCTATCATGTATGTTTTGTTGACCTTGGTTATTTTGTATTTGATTTGTTACCTGTAAGTATCTGTATGTTTGTTTGCATAAGAAAAAAATATAAATAAATAAATAAAATAAACGCCAAGGGTTCACACAAAACAAGGGGAGTCTGCTTTTAGCTATTATGCCGCCCGCAGTTGGAACCAGCTTCCAGAAGAGATCAGATGTGCTAAAACATTAGCCACATTTAAATCCAGACTCAAAACTCATCTGTTTAGCTGTGCATTTGTTGAATGAGCACTGTGCTACGTCCCAACTGATTATATAAAATGTATAATAAAATCACCAAAATAAGTCTTCATGTTAAGAATGAATAGTACACAAACATATTTCCAAAACTGTAAAAATATTTATTAAAAATAAAGCATTCATAAATTATTTTGACAAACATTTTACTGTCTTAAGTGCACTTATTTATTTAGCCTATAAATTAAAATAATAATAATAACTATTATTTTATTATTATTATTGTTGTTGTTATATATTTAGGTTACATGCATTTAGAAGAAGCTTTTATTCAAAACGACTTACAAAAGAGTAACAAATGTCTCCAAAGTCAGTCACAATGCCAGGTTTATTATACAATAATAATCAAGTCTAAGATGATCACAAATTAAACAAGATTTTGACGCACATCTTTCTCATTAAATCGTTGTATTCAACTCGTGTCCGTTACAATTTGCTGTAGGCCTATTCCACATAATAATATGCAATAAAACAATATACAATATGATGTGTTAACACGTAGGCTACCTAGGAGCTTGCTGCATGAATCCGTGCGTACAGTTTACAAACCCGTGGGAAAGGATTATGAATCTGTGGGTACGGATCCAAAAACCGAGGGTACGGTTTACAAAATCTGAGCGCACGGAGTGGAAATTCGTGGGTACGGTTTATTAATCCGTGGGAACAGTTTAAGAATCCGTGAGTACGGTTTATAAACTGAGGGAACGGATTGCAAAACCGTCGCACGGATTGTTTTTTTTTCTCCTACAGGTGACTTCCCGGGCTCCGTAATATAACGTAATAATTTGAAGGAATTTTCCGTATTTGTTTTTACAGGTGTTTTCCGTATTTTTTTAATTACGCTTTGCATTGTGGGAACAAGAAGCTCAGTCGATTATCGGCGCGAAAACAGTTCTTGAGCAGACGCCATTATTCACGGAGATAGTCTCGGTAAAAATTTCATTTTAAAGTTGGATTTCGGGTTTGAGGAACCGTACACTTCCGTGGTAAATTATATTTTGTTAAATGTAACAAACTGTAACGTTAACTTTGTAACAGTTGCTGTCTTGATTGCCAAATGAATGTCGGAGCCGTCGCATTTGACATTTTCAGCACACCGTCACATCTCACTCGACGTGGAGGTAAGTTATGTGTTACAGTGTGCTCACTTTCAGCTTTATAAATAAGTTTATTAACTTTTAATTGTTGTTGATGCGGTGTATTTGTTACTGCGCGTGCCGTGAAGCATCCGGCATGTTATCGTTACTGAGGTGATGTTAAGCAGCTGTGATAACGTTAAATCTGAAGTGTCCTACAACTGTGTTTAGAGCGCTTTATGCCTCCAACAGAAGCTGGCAGAGGAATGGACTCTATGCACGGCCCACCGCCTACGTGTTTCCGCTAAAATCTCAGTTGTAGGCGAGCTTCCGGTTTAGCGTTCTCTGATAGCAAGCTGTGGTAATAGCGGTCTTTCTGTCAAATTTTCGATTATCTAGCGATTACAAGTAATTATTTTATATTATATATTTTATTAACTGTAGTAACAACATTTTAGTATATTATATTAAAATATAACATTTTATTAATGAGTTCAAGAAGCTTCAAGTGCCTTCGGCGTTAAGGTGCAACGTCTATGTATTGCTGTGTCCCGTTATGTGACACATCCTCAAGGTTTAATTCGGTGGTTAGTTTCCATACTTTCCCTTTGGACAAGGAAACAAGTAAAAAATGGATTCACTATATCCGACGTGAGGATTTTAATATCACTCCTAACACAAGTCTGCAGTCGTCACTTCAAGAGTGATGATTTGATCGAGCCATCGGCTCCCACAGGACGCTGGCTACTGAAGAAAGGTGCAGTGCCCACTTTGTTTGAGTGGAACAACTACTCCACTTCAGCACCAAGGCGCACCGGGGCATGGCAGAGGAGAGAAGTTTCCCCTCCACTGAACGAAGATCCTGTGCCTGTGGACCTCCAGCATGAGGAGCATGATTATTGTTCATTTCCCGTTCCTGCGGCTGTCGATCTTTCTTTAGATCAGACTGAAGATCTCCGAAAGGAAGTGGAACAACTGAGGAAACAGGTGGAAGAACTGTCTGTCCGTCACAGATTTTGCTTGGGCAGATTTGCTGCATCAGACGATGACATACGGTTCTACACTAGGTAAGATTTAAAACTTATAAATAATATTATATCATTGTTAGGATGCTGTATTATAATTTTCTGGTCTTTGCATAATACAGTATGTCCATGTAGATATTTTATTTACATGTCAGTAAACCCGTATACTATACAAGTAAGCTACAATACAATCTAAAAGTAAGATAAAACTGTTGGTCATTTTGTGATGTGTATTATCTCAAACATGTCCCACATCTTATGTAGGTTTGTGACGTACAATCACTTGATGGCGTTCTGGAGACTCATTGAACCTGCATCCCACAACATGGTTTGTGTGACCAGAGCAAGGGCAGCTACAACTAGGAGTGAAGGTGGAGCATCAGGCAATGCATCTGTAATTATATATTTTTTTCATTTATCATTCCTTTCTAATTTTGTATATTATACAGTACATTAAAACAAAATTTAAATGCTGCAAATGCTACTTTCTCCATGTATAAACACGCATATAAAAAGTTTTAACAATTTTTTAACCGAGGATGAGTTTTTTCTCTTCATGGTTCATCTCTCAGTTGGTCTGACACAAAGGGATCTGGCTCACAGATTTGATATTCATCAGTCCACCGTGAGTCGAATTATAACAACCTGGGCAAATTTTCTTTATACCGTTCTTGGATCAGTGCGCATCTGGATGTCTGAGGAGGCAGTCAAGGCTCACATGCCAAAGGAGTTCCAGGACTATCCAGACACACAAGTGGTGATCGACTGCACAGAGCTGCGGTGCCAAACTCCATCCTCTCTCCTGCTTCAAAGTGAAGTGTTCTCCTCTTATAAATCCCACTGCACCTTCAAGGGGTTAATTGGCATGGCACCACATGGCGCAGTCACCTTTGTGTCATCCCTGTATGCAGGATCCATCAGTGAGCTTCTCAAGCAGTCTGGGATTGTGTCTCTGCTGAAACCTGACATGGCTATTATGGTCGACAAAGGTTTTCTCGTGGATGACTGTGTGCCATGCAAAGTCTACAGACCTGCTTACCTGTCAAAAAGAGAACAGATGTCGGCTGATGAGGTAAAGGAAACTCAATCCATTGCTCGACTGAGGGTCCATGTTGAGCGTCTCATCCGCAGGGTGAAACAACACAAGTTGTTTGATACAGTCATCCCTCTTTCCATCACAGGGAGCATCAACCAGCTATACACTGTTGCTTGCCTCCTTGTGAACTACCAGAATGGCCCCTTGGTAAAAGCATGGGCAAAGGATTAAAGACTAGACAAGACACTTGCTGTAGGGGACAGAACAATTTGAATTTATTTGTAGAGAATATAAATATGTTGATTAAATGTAAACAATTTTAATAATGTGTCTGTAAATAAATAACTTTGATACAGCATTTCTGTAAACATGTAAATATAAATAACTGATAGTGTTTCTGTAAACATGTAAATATAAATAACTTTGATGCAGTGTTTCTGAAAATTTGTAAATAAATAACATTTATACAATGTAAATCAACTTGAATTTCTTTTTTTTTTCTTTTACATTTTTAAGGATCTTGGCAGGTAGAAATAAAAAAAGAAATGGTCAGCCCTCTCTCTAATAGTTTTAAACATTCTACAGTCTTTGTAGATGCGCTGGATCATCATGTCATCCTGTGCGTACACAACAAAATCACACCAGTCCAATCCCGAGATCAGCATCTGACCTTGCACTTGCCAGTAATAAGCATGCTGTTGTTTTAGCTCTGGTGTGCCATTCTGCAGCTTCAGGTAAGGGCAGTCAACATAACTCTTTAGATTTGGGCACTTTATCTCCAAAAGGCCAAAAACCTGGTGCTCTGTGGGGTCGTAAACGATACCATCAGGAGAGGAGCCAAGCCAAGGTGCATCTGGGTGAATTAAGAATCCACAAGGGTAGAAGTTCACTCCACGCAACAGACAGTATTCCTCCACCGCTGCAGATTCCAGTTCAAGGCCTCTCTTCATGTCTGCTGTCTGGCGAGTTCCCTTGTGGATTCTTTCAGCCAAGTGTTCAGCAGAGTTCTGCCCCCTTACATGGCAAACCTCTCTAAATCGGGACGATGTTACTCGTGGCTTTCTAACGGAGTGCCAATCCATTGAAGCACTCTGGTCTTTGGTGGCATCCTGAATCTTGTGTGCCGTTTCCAGAGTTACTGCCAGTGACTTCATGTGCAGTAGTTCATGTTTGCTATGTACAAATAAGCACACAGATGGGTCAAGGTTGTAACCATCTAGAGGCAGAGGTGGTCGTGGTGGGGCATCTTGATGGGGAGTAACGTTGCGTGTTGTTGCTGCTGGCTGTTGGTATGACAGAACACTCCCAGCCTGAACTTTACCGAAAGCAGAATCCACCATCCAATCATCACTGGACATCCCCATTGTGGTGACTAAAGGGGCTGTAGTGCTGGTAAAGTCCTTATACACCTCTGCCACTTGCAGGACTGAGAGGTCAGGCAAGTCGCTGGAAACACCTTTATACAAGGTACTCCTGAAATGAAAATTAGTAAAAAATAATAATAATAAAAAATAGTATGAAAAATAAGTTGCACATTTTTATAGACTCAGTTACCATTCTTTAATTGTATGGAGAAAAAAGATGCAATGAAAGTGAATAGTGACTGAAACAGCCATGCTGCCTAATATATGTTTTTGTGTTAAAAGTAATATGGGTTTGGAATGACATGAGAGCGAGTAAATGCCATGACTTTGTGAACTCTCTCTTTGTCCATATAGTAAACAATCTTAAACAATCCCATATTATACTTCTACATTAAGTAAGTAACTGATTGCACTGTGCACCTTAAGCCATCTGCGAGTTTCCTTTCTTTAGGTCGTGCAGATATAACCACCATCCCACTGACAGGACCTGGCCGGACTCTAGGAATACCAATAGTCACTTTAGTATGAACCAGTGTTTGCCAGACTTGTTCCTGGAGGCCCACCAACAGTGCATGTCATCTGACTAATCTGACACACAAGTTTTAGGTCTTTTAAAGAGCAATGAGTTGAATTTAAAACAAGGTCTGTGTGCCTCCAGGAATGATGTTAGGAAAGCAATCATTTAATATAATTCATTCTAAAAAGTTTTGAAAATTCACTTAAACTTACCATTGTTCGTGGTTTGTGCCAGCTCTGCTCAGTTTCAGTACAGCTGCGAACTGGAGGAACTGCACTGATGCCAAGCTGAGAGTAATGTGTAGTCTGGTACAATAGTGCAACAATATGGTTGCACAGTGCTGTGCCAGCAACACAGGAACAGCTACACTGGGACAGTATGACAGGTTTGGAGTCCTTTAATGTAATCTGTAAAGATAATTAAACAATGACATAGTAAATGGATGGCCCCAAATGAAACAAATATCTATCTATTTATCTATATAAATAAATATATCTATATATATAACAATCTTTCAAAATCAGTATCTTTCTTTTAAAGTGCTAAATTTATTTACTGAATAGACTTATGTCTGCATTTCTAAACTTACTGTATAAATTAATAGAAATTTAACTTAAAATAAAAAGTTTAGAAAATTTAAACATTTTAAAATATGAACAATAAATCCATCCTTTATTTCTCTAGTTTTGTCTCCCTACTCTCAAACTATGTGGCTTCTCTGTCTTCCTCATAGATCTGAAACAAGTCGCCCTCACGCTGATCTCTCCTGTCACCTGATCCTTTTCAGAGACTGAAAAAAATGACATAGCTTTAAAGGGTCATACAGATCGTATTAACATAATATCATTAGCGAAATTATAAAAACAGAAGATCTTAAAAAGGTTAAGTAAACAAGAGTATGCACTGTCACAAACGAAGCTAGCTAACGTTAGCTTGTTAGCTTGAGAATACGTACCTTCAAAGTTGTCGATATAGGTCGAAATATACAGTTTGAAGCCCTTCTCCTTTTTACTTGAAGGAGTGACCGATGCTAATCTTACAATTCGATTTACATCGTTCACTGTAATCCGTGGAAGTTCTTGCAAGCAGGGAGTGTAAAATGCCATGCTGAGAGCGCTCATTGAAACGGTAGGAAAAAACTGCTTCCGCTGCAGCACCAGAAGTTGCGGCGCAACTGACACAAAACGCGGAAGTAGTCGTGCATCGAGTCCATTGACAATTCTGTCAACTGTACCGAAACGCGAGCTAAAGTCTTGTATCGCAGCGTGCAGCAGATGTGAAGAGAAGGTCAGAGAGAGAAGACGCAGTACAGCTGAATCACTCGCGCTGTTTTCAAATGACTGGTTGTGTGAATTTATTTACTCATCTAACCTACACGCTATATTGAATAAATGTTTTGCAGGAATTTCCTTCATTTTAAAGTCGAAAGCTGCGGGAATATATGCGCAATCCCACACCGAAATTCAGGACCTGATTAAGTATAATTCAACTGTACATAGAATTGTGAAACATGACTTTTCCAAAACTTTCTGGGTTTATTTATTTTTCCAAAACTTTACAGGACTGGAAATTGTTGTTTTAAAAGTCCATGACTTTTCCAGGTTTTTCATGACCGTATATGAACCCTGAATGTGACGATCGGGTGCGGTTATCAAAATCAGACAAAAATATAGGTGCGGGTGGTTGGCCATGTTTTCCAGGTACCGTTATCTTGAGTCCGGTAGAAGTTTGTCTCTGTATAGTACATTTCGTTCTTTTAATCAACTTTTCAACATTGTTTTTCATGTGGTTGTTTTAAGTCTCGCCCGATGTGGCCTCACAATATGGCGGCACCCTCTTGTTTACATCCGAGAATGCACTGCGCAGTGACGTCGGTTGCCAAGCTCTATATAACACTGTTTAAATTTAGACTTATATTCACATTCAAGGGACATTTGCACGCACATCATATCTGATTCTGAAGCTCTCTGCTGCCAGCTCATTATCATACGAACCAATCAGAGCCGTTCAATGGCTCTGGAACCAATCAGGTTTAGTCTGTGTTGTTTGAATTTAAACACAAATAAACGTGTTTTTTTTTTTTCTTTTGTTTGTTTTTTTTTCTCATTTCAGATATGATGTTGAAATCCTTGTGGGAATTTCAGAAATGTATATTAGAAAATAAAGGCGTCAAGCTTGAACAAGTTTATAAACACCTAGCTTATTACAATTAATGTATCATGTAATGAACAACAGCCTAATCAACCAAAGTAGCATAACCCACATTAAACAACATATTTTAAATACTGCAATGGTTAATAATATTTGACAAAGGTTTGTACATTGTAAATGTAAAAAAAAAGTTTTTCAAAATATCGTACTTTTCCAAATATTAAAATTATAAATACATAAATATTTAAAATATAACCATGTGTAGGCCTACTGCAATATAAAGTACATTAAAAACCTACTAAAAGTGTAATCATTTTGTGTTCTTACACAAAGTACACATAAAATATATTTTAAGTAAGAGTAACATAAGTGTGTTTTTTGTAAATACACTAAAACGTCACTAAAAGTATGCTTGTGTTTAGTATATTCCTTAAAAGTGTAACTAAGCATATATTTAATACAAAAGTACTTCTAGTATACTTTTTAGAAATATATTAAAATGCAATTCAGTATATTTTAATGCACTTCAAATAAGCATGTTAGAATACAAATGTATTATAAACATACTACTTGAATTTCAAGTACATTTTAATACATTTAATACTACGTCTTTTTCACCTGGGTCAGGGTGACGGCAAATGACGATTTCCTCCTAGAGCTCGCTCTCTGCATCTAGCTGCAAAGATAGACATTCACACACATACGCAGAGAACACTTATCTGTACTTCAAGGTTGCCCTGAATATTATCAAATATGGTTAACTACACACACACACACACACACGCACACACACACACACACAATGAGATCAGCTTCTTAGAGAGTAAAAAGGCAGACTAAAGCCATATTCAACTTATTTTCTAACATGCATAAATGTAACTTTGATAAATAATTATTCAAGAAATATTATAATTAACATTATTATGAGGGCCATTGTAGATCAGCAATCCATTCCTTCACTTTACCAATACTCTCGAAGCTTATGCAACAGCGTGTAGCTTGCTTAAGCACGGCATGTTGCAGTAGTCAGACCTAAAGAAATAGCATTACCAATAACCAGATGACCCACAGCAGCAAGCATATCTCAAGATAATTAGATGGCCTTAAACAATAGCTTAACTTTGCCTCTTGCTGTCACAAGTTTACCTGGATACCAGCACTGCAGAAACACCTGATAGCCTAGCGACGGCAGGTCTAGCAACAATATGATACTGGACACTAGATAAGTCAAGTCAAGTCAAGTTGAGCTTTATTGTCATTCCGCTACATGCGGGGCATACAGTGGAACGAAATGTCATGCCTAACAGGACCACGGTGCTACATAAATACAGGCATACAGCAATGAAGTAAAACAATATAAACCTATACACAACTATCCTACTGATAAATTTTGACTATAAATATACTATCTATAAAAAGTACCTATACAAACTAAAAAATACAAACTATACAAACTATACGAATGCTTCAGATAAATGCGGTACATGTGCAAGGAGAAACATTGAGTTCAAGCAGCTGGCTGGGGAACAGTGCAGGATGATTTGTAGTGCATGAGCATGTAAACATACATATATTACTGAGTTCTTTTTGTGGGATTTGTGTACACACAGCAGTGTGTGTGAAAAGTGACTAGTGCGCATAGAGGAGGAGAGTGTGTTACTACAGGTGGTTTGTACAGGCCCACTCACCTGTGTGTAGCACACTTCGAATTGCACGTTACATGTTACAGGAGGTAGGGGTTTGTATGGGGGTTCAGAGAGGGGCGGGTGATTTGAGTTCAGGGCTCTCACAGCCTGGGGAAAAAGCTGTTGAGCAGTCTGGCAGAGCGGGCTCTGATGCTCCGGTACCGTCTTCCTGATGGTAGGAGCTGGAAGAGACTGTGGGAGGGGTGTGTGGAGTCCTTCACGATACTATTTGCTTTGCTGGAGCATCGTGTGAGGAAAATATCCAGGATGGAGGGAGGGGCACCGATGATCCTTGCAGCGGTGTTCACTGTCCGCTGGAGGGTCTTGCGGTCTGCTGCAGTACAGTTCCCGTACCAGACAGTGATGCAGCTGGTCAGCACACTCTCAATGGTGCCCCTGTAGAAAGTGGTGAGGATGGGTGGAGGGAGACTTGCTCTTTTCAGCCGGCGGAGAAAGTGTAGGCGCTGTTGTGCCTTCTTGGAGAGTGACATGGTGTTGGTGGACCAGGTGAGATCCTCTGTGATGTGCACCCCCAGGAATTTAGTGCTGCTGACTCTCTCCACAGTCGAGCTGTCGATGGTCAGTGGGGGTGATCACGGAGTTTCTCCTGAAGTCCATCACAACCTCCTTTGTCTTACTCACATTGAGGGACAGGTTGTTAGTGCCACACCATTCAGCCAGCTGTGCCACTTCCTCTCTGTAGTGCGTTTCATCGTTGTTGCTGATGAGGCCTACCACTGTTGTGTCATCAGCAAACTTGATGATGTGGTTGGAGCTGGACTTGGCAGTGCAGTCGTGGGTCAGCAGCGTGAAGAGCAGCGGGCTGAGCACACAGCCTTGTGGGGCACCTGTGTTCAGTGTGGTAGTGCTCGAGGTGTTGTGGCCGACACGGACTGACTGAGGTCTTCCGGTTAGAAAGTCCAGGATCCAATTGCAGAGGAATTGTTAAGGCCCAGCAGGTTGAGTTTATTTATGAGCTGTTGTGGGATTATTGTGTTGAATGCTGAGCTGAAGTCAATGAACAGCATTCTAACGTAGAAGTCTTTATTTTCTAGGTGGGTAAGAGCCAGGTGGAGAGTGGAGGAAATTGCATCGTCCGTGAGCGGTTCGGACGGTATGCAAACTGGAGCGGTCGAGTGTGTTGGGAGGCTGGTTTTGATGTTGTGCATGACTAACCTCTCAAAGCACTTCATCATGATTGAGTCAGTGCTATGGGACGGTAGTCATTTAGACAGGACACAGGTGATTTCTTTGGTACCGGTATGATTGTTGTGGATTTGAGACATGTGGGGACGACTGCCTGGCTCAGCGAGGTGTTGAAGATATCTGTTAGGACATCTGTCAGCTGTGCAGCACAGTCTTTCAGTACACGGCCAGGTATGTTGTCGGGACCCGCAGCCTTGCGTGGGTTGATCCTAGATAGGGACTTCCTTAAGTCGGCTGGAGACAGACAGAGCGCCTGGTCGTTGGGAGGTGTGGGCAGTTTTTGTGCAGGTGTGTCATTCAGCATTTCAAACCGTGAGTAAAAGTGGTTGAGTGTATCTGGGAGGGATGTGTCATCATCACAGGCCTGTGGCGGGGGCTTGTAGTCTGTGATGGTCTGAATAGCTTGCCACAGGCTCCGTGTGTCACTGCTGTCTGTGAAGTGATTGTTGATTTTTTGAGCATATGACCGTTTTGCATTTTTGATGCTGCGGGACAGATTGGCTCTTGCTGTTTTGAGGGCTGCTTTATCTCCTGATCTGAATGCTTCATCTCTGGTCTTTAGCAGCCCACGAACCTCTGCTGTCATCCATGGCTTCTGGTTGGCGCGTGTGGTGATGGTCTTGGTGACTGTCACATCATCAGTGCACTTTTGGATGTAAGCAGTCACTGTTTCAGTGTACTCCTGCAGGTCTGTATGGTTGTTGTAGGTGGTTGTTGTAAAGGGTACTCTTTAAACATGTTCCAGTCTGTGTCCTGGAAGCAGTCCTGCAGTGCTGAGGTGGCATTGTCTGGCCATACCTTGATCTGTTTGTGAACCGGTTTGGTGAGTTTCAGAAGTGGTCTGTATGCTGGGATTAGCATAACAGAGATGTGGTCCAGTACCGAGGTGGGGCGGGGTTCGGCTTTGTATGCGCTCTTAACTGTTGTGTAAACAAAGTCCAGTGTGTTATTTCCCCTTGTTGCAAAGTTCACATGTTGGTAGAACTTTGGCAAAACTGTCTTTAAGTTTGCGTGGTTGAAGTCACCGGCTATGATGAAAAAGCCGTTGTGCATTTTAAAACTTAAATTTTGTTAAAGTTTTTTTGTTGTTGAGAAAATCATATTGTGAAATCAGTATTTCAAAACTGATTTAGCCTCAATTACTAGCTGAAAGAACTGTTGCTAATAAATAGAACAAAGACTTGAGACTTGACTTGTACTTGGACCTCAGAGACTTGTGAACATGTCTGCTACAACTACACTGATATTTGTATACTTACTACATAAAGTATACTTAAAATATACTTGAACTTTACTTAAGTATACATAATAAAATAAGCTTTAAGTATACTACTTTTTGGTAATGGAAATTTTGACAAACAAAGAAATGTGCTACTTGGTTCCAGTTATTCAAAAAGGTTAAGTATTTGTAAGCTGTACAATGTATTTATCTATTTATGTGAATTATTTATGCTCTTGGATTTCTGTATAGTGTGTATATTAAGTCCTGTTACTAATGTGTGTTACTTGAGCAGGTTTTCATGCAGCCTGTGTGGCAGATTCAAGCAGACATTGTATAATTACCTTCTCATTAGAAGGTTTTGCACTATTCCCTTATAAAATGTGCTTCACAGTACAACAAGGTGTTTGTTTGCTTGATTTAAATTTCTGACGTAATGATGAGATTTCATTGCTGATTTGAAATGTCATAGAGCAGCCTCAGGGCGTTCACCTGACTGATTTCCCTTAATTTATTTTCCTATAAATCACCTGATTACAGCAGGTGCGTGACTCATATCTGCTATCAGTGTTGTTTCACCAGTTTGCATTGCTTTACATTGTGTTCACATCATAGCAACTGTATTTGCATCAGGTTGAAAAGGTAGATGCTTTTTTAAACATTTATGTCTTGTAATTTGAAATTAATGACAACAAAGGAAATAAATAGTGGTTCATTCGCACCATATAACTTTTGCTTAACATTTTGGTGATGATTTGTCAGTAGATACATTATATTAGTGTTGTCAAAAATAATGATTTTCAATACACATCAAAACTTTACATGTGTTCCAACATTTTCAGCAGTTCGGTTTACAGTTAATGATTTGAAGTCCAAGCACTTTTGTCTTGCCAATTTTAACATTCAAGTACAAGAAGATGTGAAAGAAAGAAATCAATTATTCACATGCTGAACTGAGTTCTCTTTACCTTCTTCTTGAATATGAATGGATAAAAATGCACAAAATTATGTCATAATGTCCATTTTGGTGAATATCAAAAAAAAAAAAAAAAAAAAAAAAAAAAAAAGAGTAATTTATGTCTTAAAGGGATAGTTCACCCAAAAATAACAGTTTTTTTGGATTGCTTAAGCACGATTTTCAAAACAGGGCCCGTGTTTTCAAAACACTACACACAATTAGCACAACCACACACCCAATTAGCAAAACACTACAGATCCTTTGCATAATTAAACACTCTTGTAAAAACTATACACTTCTGTTTAAAAACCACACTTTGTTACCATATGAAACACACGTTTCACATTAACTATACTCTGTTTGCACGAGTTACACTCTACTGTGATAAACCTAAAACACTTTTAGCACTTCTACTTCCCTATGATTAGAGTAGGCTACCATCAACAAAGTACAAATATAATGTAAATCCACCAAACACTACACAAGACCAATGTTGCAGACTGAAGAAACTCATTTATTTCTCAACACGCCCAAAATGTTGACATGGAGATTCATAATACTGTAACAAAATGTCACTTTACGTATTGTACTGTAAGTTTACTGTAAATCGGGAGAAGCCGAATATTCACCAGAAGAGGCGGACAGCAGCTCGTAAGTGTTGCGATACTTAGTCATAGATCTGTTGTTTAAATTATTTACCTGCTGTTGGGAAGGAATACTTTCGTTTCCTTCTATTTCTATTCTGCATTTTCGTTGAGGTTTCGTTGTTTGATTGCACTTTCTGTTAATTATAATAATTTGCACCTCGGCTAAGAAGGAACCTGGATCATTTTCAGTGCTCCTTGCTAGCGAAGTGTTAGTTTCGTCTTGAGTTATTTGCACAAGGCTATTGGCTGGGCCAATCAGAAGCCGGCCACAGCTGTTTTCACGGTAGTGTGTTAGGCTGTATTTATCAGAGGTCCGGCGCTGACGCGGAAGCATCAGCGGAAGCGTTCAGCCTCCTCGTGTGAAGACAGACGAGGGTAAAGACCATCGACTTTTCCTGCGCGACTTTAACCGAGCAACAACACCGGCGACACACTTAAGTATCTTTTCTTTTTCCCCTTCCCTTACACACTCTCCGTTTCCATCCTCTTTCCTGCCACCTCTATCATGTGTTTCCAAACTATCGGTTCTCTCTCAACCACGCTCTAACGTCCCACGCAGACGGCAACGTAATCCTGCTAACCTGCGCCTTATCTCTACCTCCTTCACTACACCTCTTTCCTTCTCTGTGGGTCTCTGGAATTGTCAGTCAGCTGTCAACAAAGCTGACTTCATTTCTGCTTTTTCTTTAAAATCCACGCTCAGCATCTTGGGCTTGACTGAGACCTGGATTCGTCCAGAAGACTCAGCAACCCCAGCTGCTCTCTACTAATCTCTCTTTCTCTCACACCCCGGCAAGTTGGCGGGGTGGAGGCACTGGTCTGCTCATTTCTAACAATTGGAAATACTCAACCCGCTCTTCCCTATGCAATTACAACTCATTTGAATCTCATGCCATTACTGTATCAGCTCGATAAAACTCCAGATCGTGGTCATTTACCGTCCCCTAGCCAAATTCTAGCCACCTTCCTAGAGGAGCTGGACGGGCTGCTGTCCTCTTTCGTGGAGGATGGCACTCCACTCTAGTCTTTGGTGATTTCAACATTCACCTAGACAAGCCTTATGCTACAGACTTCCATGCACTCCTAGCTTCGTTTGATCTCAAACGCCTTACCACTACTAGCACGCACAAATCAGGCAACCAACTTGACTTAATTTACACACGCAATTGTACTGCAGATAACATTCTGGTACAACCGCTACATACCGGACCATTTCTTCATTACATTTACATTACACTTTGCTTCTCCTGTGCCACCAACCCCTACCAGTTACTTTTAGACGAAACCTGCGCTCCCTTTCTCCTTCCCATCTTTCCTCTGTGGTATCCTCCTCTCTTCCTTCACCCACCCATTTCTCATCTCTGGATGTAAACGCAGCTACTGAGACTTTATGCTCTACCTTAACCTCTTGTCTAGACGACATTTGTCCTCTCTCCTCTAGGCCCGCACGGGCTGCTCCTTCCAACCCCTGGTTATCCGAGGTTCTTCGTGAACATCGGACTACACTCAGAGCGGCAGAGAGAAAATGGCGCAAATCAAACGATCTGTCGGACCTCAGTAGGTACCAGTCTATGCTCACATCCTTCTCTGCTAAAGTCCACACTGCCAAATCCTCACATTTCCGCAACAAGATCGACAGCGCTCCAGACATGCGTAATCTCTTCAGAACATTTAATTCCCTCCTCTGTCCCCCTCCACCTCCTCCCTCCACCTCTATTACAGCTGATGACTTTGCCACTTTCTTTACAGACAAAACTAGATCAATCAGTGGTCAGTTTTCACCTCCACGCACACAGGACCCTCACCCTACCACATCCACTGCTAAAACTCCCATCTTTTCTTTCTGTCCACTCACTGAAGCTGAAGTATCCAAGCTTCTCCTCTCCAACCATCCTACAACATGTCCTCTTGACCCAATCCCCTCACACCTTCTCCAAGCAATCTCACCCACACTCTTACCTGCACTCACACACATCATCAACACATCCCTACTCACAGGTAACTTCCCCATTGCGTTCAAGCAGGCTCGGGTAACCCACTGCTCAAAAACCTACATTAAACACTTCTCTTATAGAAAACTACAGACCTGTCTCTCTCCTTCCGTTCATAGCGAAAACACTTGAACGAGTTGTCTTCAACCAAGTCTCACTGTTTCTTTCACAGAACGACAAACTGGATGCTAAACAGTCAGGTTTCAGGAGGGGCCATTCAACTGAGACTGCGCTTCTCTCGGTCACTGAAGCCCTGCGAATTGCAAAAGCCCATTCCAAATCATCAGTCCTCATTCTGCTGGACCTATCTGCCGCTTTTGACACTGTCAATCATCAGATACTCCTGTCCACCCTCTCATCACTGGGCATCTCTGGCATTCCACTTCGCTGGTTTGAATCCTATCTCACTGGTAGGTCTTTCAGGGTGGCCTGGGAGGTGAGGTATCCAAAGCACATACACTGGTCACTGGGGTTCCTCAGGGATCAGTTCTTGGACCCTCCTCTTCTCCACATACACTACATCACTGGGTCCCATCATACAGGCACATGGATTCTCATACCATTGCTACGCTGATGACACACAGCTCTACCTCTCTTTTCAACCAGATGATCCAACGGTAACTGCAAGGATCTCAGGTTGCCTGGCGGACATCTCGGCATGGATGAAAGAACATCACCTGCAGCTCAACCTGGCAAAGACTGAGCTTCTTGTCCTCCCTGCCACTCCGACTCTACAGCATGACTTCACGATCCAGTTAGGTTCATCAACAATAACCCCATCAACTTCGGTCAGAAATCTTGGTGTAATCTTTGATGATCAGCTGACCTTCAAAGACCACATTACAAAAACTGCTCGATCTTGCAGGTTTGCACTATATAACATCAGAAAGATCAGGCCCTTTCTGACAGAGCATGCTGCACAACTTCTTGTCCAGGCCCTTGTCATTTCTAGGCTGGACTATTGCAATGCTCTTCTGGCTGGACTTCCGTCTAATACAGTCAAACCTCTACAAATGATTCAGAATGCAGCGGCACGACTGGTCTTCAACGAGCCCAAAAGAGCCCATGTTACACCTCTCTTTATCTCCCTGCACTGGCTACCAATCACGGCTCGCATCAAGTTCAAGACACTGATGCTTGCATATAGAACAACCACTGGCTCAGCACCCGCTTACTTGCACTCTCTATTAACAAACTACATCCTCCAGAAATCTGAGATCTGCTAGTGAGCGGCGCCTCGTGATACCATCACAGAGAGGCGCAAAATCACTCTCTAGATCATTCTCATTCACCATTCCTGGCTGGTGGAACGATCTTCCCACCTCTATCCGGAATGCTGGATCCCTGTCAATCTTCAAGCAACAACTGAAAACTCATCTCTTTCGACAGCACTTGACTTCATCCTAAACTTAAAAAAAAAAAAAAAAAAAATTATCTTTACTTATTCCTTCCTTTGGTAGTTTGTATTTATTTGAACAATGTCTGAGACTTGGTGTTGCAAGCACTTCGTATGTCTGATTGCCTCTTCAAGATTAATCGCTCGATGTATTCCCCAATTGTAAGTCGCTTTGGATAAAAGCGTCTGCTAAATGACTAAATGTAAATGTAAATGTAAATGTAAAAAAAAAAAAAAAAAAAAAAAAAAAAAAAACTAAACATTGTGTCTTCGCCTAGCTGGATCTGGCCAGAGAATTTCATCAACATCGCAGGCAATGTTGTCATTAGCAAGACACCTTGGAAAGAAACGTCTTGAATGACGAATCCATCCTTGCATTGCTGCTACCTCCATCTGGTCACAGGCCTCCTCCATGGCTTGGATGAGGGGTACCTCAGCCTGGAGACGGAGATCATATACCTTCCACCGCCATGCCGAGAAAAACTCTTCTATAGGGTTGAGGAATGGAGAGTATGGTGGAAGATATAGACGTGAAATGTGGATGTTGCTGAAACCAGTTCTGAACCAGAGCAGAGCGGTGGAAAGACACATTGTCCCAGACAACAATGTATTGCATATGATCGATTTGATTTGCTGCTGTTATGTTTTGCAATTGGTCCAAGAATGCAAGTATGAGTGCTGTGTTGTAAGGGCCCATATGGGCATGGCGGTGGAGGACCCCATTCTGTGTAATGGCTGCACAGAGTGTTATATTACCCCCACGTTGCCCTGGGACATTGACTATAGCCCTGTGGTCAATGATGTTTCTTCCCCTCCTTCGTGTTCTCGTCAGGTTGAACCCAGCCTCATCTACGTAAATGAACTCATGCTGGATCTCCTCTCCATCCATTCGTAAAACTCCCTGAAGAACAGTGTCAGGCAAAATTGTATAGTTCAGTGTAGATCTAATATACATATTACAGTACAGTAAAGGATTATGAGACAGTATGCAAGATCACACTGCTAAAGTGAATACATACCTCTGCATAATCATGCATGATCGTTTCACCCTTTCGAATTGCGCTCGAAGGCACTCGATATATTTGCTTCATTTGAATATGTTTTTAGGATGCGTGCCAGTGTTGATGTTGAGACCTGATGGATATCGTTGAAACTGGCATGGTTATTGACAATGTTAGCTTGGAGCTGATTGATTGTGTTATAGCATTGTTGGCCAAAACCATGTTTACCATCTCCCTCTCTTGCTGTTCTGTGAACATAGGAGGCCTTCCCCCTTGTCGTTCCTGACCCTCAATCCTATGTAGAAAAAAAAAAAACAGTATACAATAGTACAGTAATTTCACAGGAAAAGGTAACAGAAGTGCTGATAGTGCATAGAGTACAGTACTGTAAGCAGTTACTGAAACCGTGCAGATGTTTTTGATATGATGATATTTTTACAATACCTATTTTCCAGTCGAAATGTTCTTATCACACTTGCCACTGTGTATCGGCTTAGATTTGGCTGTACTCGCAGTCCAGCCTCCCTCAGTGTCAGGCCGTGGTTGACAACGTGGTCAACCAGTGTTGCGCGGATCTTATTTGTCAGATTCGGTCCTCTTTGAGCACCTTCTTGTCTTCCTCTTCCTCTTCCTCTTCCTCTACCTCTACCTCTACCTCTACCTCTACCTCCAGCATGGCCTTCATCTCTTCCTCTTCCTCTGTTGATTCCTCCTCCTCCTCCTCCTCGTCCTCGTTCTCCTCCTCATCTTACTCTTTCTCTGACTCTTTCCATTGTGCTTGAAGACCGATGAACTCACCTGCTGCTTTTTATAGTGCTTATACACCTGATTGGTGTGTCTACAATTAAGCAAACAAGTGTTTGCACACCTGATGACTGTTGAACCAATTGGTTGGACGGTGCGGTAATTTGACAGTCAGTGCTTTGGTATTGCAAGGAAGTGACTTCATGATAGATTTTTGTGTGTAATGTATGTTAAGTGTGTTTAGTGTTTTACAAATCACTGTGTGTAGAGTTTTGCAACAAGTGTGAGGTTGACAATGTGCTTATAGTTGTGCAAATATGGGCTGATGTTTTGCTTCTTGAGTGTAAGTTTTTGCTAATAGTGTACTACTTTTAATTTTAGTGTGTAAGCAATCCAAAAAAACTGTAAAATTGTATCATTAATTACTCACCCTCATCAGTGTTCAACTGTAATTTTATGAAGCTATGAGAATACTTTTTTTGAAAATACTTTTTTGCTAAAAGAACAATATATTTTTTACAGCATTTATTAATGTTTGTTGATGTTAATCAAAATGTTTACGTTAATTTACAGTGCATTGACTAATGTTAACAGATAAAACTTTATATTTTAATGTTTTAGTTTTGAACTTAATATTAACTAACACTGATATATGCTATATAATTTTTATTCATGTTAATTAATATAGTTAATGTTAATAACTGGAACCTTATTGTGAAGTGTTACCAAAGTTTTATATACAGTATTGTGTGTGTGTGTGTGTGTGTGTGTGTGTGTGTTCAACCCAGCCGTGAGACTGGGTTGGAAACACACCAACCACAATCTTGATGGTTTGGATTAAACCTTTCAGTGTCATATCCCTTAAAACCAGTAGATGCGTCAAATGTAAATGGAAAAAGGACAGTCTGTAGGCTTCTCATGAAATTGTGAGAAACTATTATAACATGTTCCAGAAAGCTGCAAAGATGCAAAATGTCAGTACCTCAAACTCACTGCAACTGTAAGAGTTGTAAAATGTTCCTTGCATTAACAATATATAGGTTGAGATACATTTTAGTCTAGTGATACTTCATTTAATGGCATTTTGTAAATTTTCAAAGTACAAAATACTGCATTTGTATTTTGATACATTTTTTTTCCACACAGTATTTATTGCATTTTATTTTAATCTATTTAAACTGAGGTATTTTGTATATTAAATGCATTTTCATGTATTTGTGCCCATTAGAAAGAATCTGTTTGCTGAAAGAATTGCTGTCTTGCAGCAAGATGTCCTTTTTGTTTATGTCATGTTAAGGATCTTTTTAGACCTCACTTTAATTTAACTGGAGTAAAAAAAAAGAGAAAGAGAGAGAGAGACCTTAGTTATATAACGTTCTCATTAGGGACATTTGGTGATTAGGGGTTCTTGCTTTCATTCATTTCTCTCATAAAATGTGCCTCATGGTCCAACATGAAGTGATGCCAGTTGTTTTTCTCACATTATTGTTGGATTGTAATTGTTTTATTTATTTGAATATTACAGAAATGTAGTCATGATTACTGTTAGTTTGGACTCTTTGTTTCTTTACCCTTTACCTTAGTTCATTTGTTGTCATTGTTACTCATTCGATTTAGTCTTATTAAGGTGTGTGTGTGTTCAATTATTTACTTAAGTTCAGTTCCATTTGTGTTTCCTTTGTCTTTATAATGCTACCCTGTGTGTTGGATTACCTGTGTTTGGTTAAAGACTTTCAAAACCTTCATCTTCATTTTCATGTATTTTTTACAGCGAAGCATGACAGTAAAAGCTGTGCTGCCTATGAAACAGTAGCCTGAGGGTGTTATTAAAATTATCCCTTCATTTAAATGACTATCTACTAGATCACCTGGGTACATTTTTGTGATGTGAGGGTGGAGCACTGTGTAATTTTGCATTGTTTTGCATAATTTATTTGCAAAATTTGCAAATGAGTTCAAAAGATAGACATTTTTTGTCGTCTTCAAATTTACCACAACAAAAAAGAAATACAGTAGCTCCTCTAAAACAGTCTTTGTGATGTGTTTACATTGGCTTTTATGACAACACTAGACTGAATGAATATCAAAAGTATAAATACATGTGAAATTACATTTATTGCATACATTTAAGATGACACAATGATGTCAGTCTTAAGACTGTACATTTTAAATATATCTGTAAGCAATAATCTTACTGCCTGAATGTCTTGTTCTCAATAAGTTTGGGCTGTTATGGTTTAGCAAGCCTTGATTACTGTGTGTATCAGGCTATCAAACAAAGGTTTGCTCGTGAAGGGTTACTGCAATAATATGAGTGTGACTTTACCTTTGGGTCCTGTCTCGATGATGTTGTACATACTTCACATTTTAGTGTTATTATTTAGATGAAGGAAACTTTAGTTTTGTTTCCAGCAGATGAATAGTGATGCTGCTCTCATCTAAACCTTTAACTCCTCTGTTAATGGTGTCCTGGAGTTATGTTTCCATTTCCCGTGGAGAGAGACAGGAGGAGTATGTGTATATAACGTGACCTTTTAATGTGTTCATTTTACTATATACTGACTCATTTTAGGACACAACACTGACTTTAACCCCCAGGCACCACCCTTAAATACAGTGATGCCATCCATCATTTCATTGGGCACAGCACCGAACACCTGTCACAGTCAGATTGGCTGATGATTTTAGAAGACGCCCAAAGAGTATAAAAGTTCCAGATTTTTCTCTATTCTTTACTAACGTTATTAGAGCCTAATTGTGAATGTCGACTTTATTTGAAACTCAAATGGAGAACCGTGTGAGAGACATGTATGAAGGAGTGAATCGTGAAGGAATGACTAAAGCTCAGCGCAAAAGGTTTTGCAGTGAAAAGCTAAGTAAAAATCGCAATGTTCTATTTAGAATATATAAACAAGGTCATCTACATATACTGCAATTCAATTCTATTCACTTGGACGAGTGGGTGGAGTGCTTTAAATCATACCGGCAACTTAAATTTCAGCATAATCCTACACGTAATGCGTTCAGTCTCTGCAGTCAGTCAAGTGAATTGCAAAAGTTTTGCAACGAATACAATCAAAACTTGGAAATGGTTGAAGACACCGTCGCCGCCTGTAATTGGCGCTGCGTCTACACGGCGTCAGACACGACCTCCGTCTATGGCGCGTAGCGTACTCCGTCCGTGCCAAAACCAAACATCTTTACGACCGCGCACCATATCCTCAAGCGTTGACGCCGGCGTCCCGTGTAATTGCCGCGGCGTCAACAGTCGCCACCGGACACCACCTTCGGCGAGAAAATGTTGAATATCGCATTTCTCTTGTCCAAATAAATCTAAATTCAATAATGATATGGTCTCTGTCTCAGTTATTTAGTTATTATTAGAGGTCAACTAATAATGGATTTTACTGATAAATGTAACTAGGTTGGACTGCACTGGCTGATAACCGATTAGTTCGTTTTAAAATGGATACTAAATGAAGAAAAATTGTAGGTAAAATAGTGCTGAACTTGCATTTTTTTTTTTTTAAGTGCTAAAAATAACAATGTAGTGTAATTTTTAAATATACACACATTAATATATAATTGTACCTATGATAATATATTAATTCCCTTCACTCATGATTGTTCATAATGCATTAACTAACAGATACAACTTTAAAATGTAGAACTATATCGGTAAATGTTGAAATTAACAAGGAACAATATGCATTTATTAATGTTTGTATCTTATTGTAAAGTTTTATCTTGTCATGTTGTTGTTTTTTGTGAGTGGTACATCTGCTCCTTACAGGCCAGCAGCAAGTTGTTAGTTTTGTTTCACAGCAGACCAGAGAGCCATTTATGGAGCCGTGCTGAAGTCCTCCAGGACTGAGATGGGTGTCATCAAACCAGGTAAAATAAACACGACCGAGTTTTGAGTTAAATAATTATGTATTAACAATGAATAATAAAGCATTAACAACAGTTCAGGCATGTTTGTAATTTCTGAACAAAAATAAATTGAAAAACTTAACTTTAAGCTATACAGTGAAAAATTGTAAATGGTTTAGCATCACATTATATAATTCTATTGTAAAATGCTGTCAAATTCATGGTTTTTCAAAGTAAAAACATATAATTTAAAATTAAAAGGACGTTCTCAGACGTATTATGGATAAATTGTTTAAATTTGTTTCTTCTTATTTGTGTTATTGCATATATTAGAGTATTTTGTGTTGTTTTCTGTTGTTCAGTTAGTGTGTTGCCCTCATGATGTTTTGACCCTGTGCCCTGTCTACAGTAAATACCAGTATTGGGTGGGTTTTATGGACCGCAACCTGCGATTAAACTTATGATGATCCGTCATGTGACTTTCTGTTTAACCACCTGTGTTATGGTGAGTATCAAACATGCACCTTATCTCAAATTTAGATTTTAAAGGGGTGGTTTACTGCTTTTTTTCTTTGCTTGATTGTGTTTATGGGGTGCAATATAACGTCTTCGTGTTTCGTTTGTTAAAAAACGCCTTATTTTTCATATATTTCACCTTTATTGTAAGCCGCTTTCTCCTCTGTCATTTGAACGACCGGTTGACTTCCTGATTCTCTGAAACCACTCCCTCAGAAACAGGCGATGGGCTCAGATTGGTCAGCTGGGCCGGTGTGTTGTGATTGGCTAAACTGCGTACTGCACATTGTCCGGAAACGTCTCGCCCATTACCTTCACGGGCGACAGCTGTATGTGCTGCGGTCAAATGTAAATAATGGTGTCAATATTGCTGTATCAGTTTGAGCCAGAATCAGACCCAGAAAGCAGTAATGAAGAGAGTCAAGCAGAACTTCTGCAAGCACGGCTCTTACAAACGTTTCTGAATGGAAGTTTGCTGTTGTGATTACATATCATTTTTTGAAGTTTGTACACGTTTGTCTTATACACACAAAATAGCATCGAACTACTATAACCAGACAGCGTTGGCTTGTGTTTATGTTCTTGATCAAATCGAAAAATTACGTCATAAAGTATACATGCAAAATACATTTACAAAATTAGTACATAATTACAAATTCGGGTCCAAAATGTTTGTACGCGTTTGTCAAAGACACACGAAACATCATTTAACTAACTGGCTACTAAAGCCAGCGTTGGCATTTGTTTACGACCTTGATAAAACTAAAACATTACGTCTGAAATTATACATGCAAATACATTTAAAATGATGAAATCTTACTTACAGGTTGTGGCCCAACAACTGCTGCCTCTGGTTTTAAAGTTGGAACTGCTCCATGTTTTAGTAATAGTTTCTGTGTGAATCCGGCATTGAACTCGTGTAGATTCTGGAAGCTGTCTTCCGTAAAATGCGCAGCACAGAGAGCTAAATTAGGATTGTAATTGTCAGGAACATAATCAAACATAAATTTTAACCATTGTTGACGAACTACAGAAGACCTGACAGCTGGGTGAAAATAACACCGTTTCGACGGCATGACTACAACTCTCCACTATAACTCTTCCTCTTCGACAAAGCCGCAGAACATGGCCTTGCCCCCTCTTTGGCATGTTCCGGAGGGAGGGGTTGATGGGTTTTTTACGTATGCAACCCGGGAAGTATCTCGTTGTAGTCCCGTATGAGTCGTTTTTGTAGGCATTAAACTTCCTGATTTTTAAAAGACGATATCTCCGCTAACTTTCAGCGCAGCAACTTTGCAGATACCGTTCATGCACCAACAGCAACATTACACACTATTTAAAATGAAAAAAAGTGAAATTACAGTAAACCACCCCTTTAATATTTGAGAAGGAGGTTCCTCCTGTCCTGTATATGGTCTGAAATCCAAGATGTGAAAAGTAAAACATATTGAACAATCCTGTCTCTATCCAGGTTGAATTTCGAAGATGACATCACCATAACAATTGATGGTGTGGAGCTGTTAATCTTCATCATTAGTCTACTTCACATCACATGTGTCCCGATATCCATCAGCATCTTATTGTTTGTGTCTTGCCAGAGGAGGATGGCACCCTCAGTTGAGTCTGGTTCCTCTCAAGGTTTTCCCTCCACTGCCTAAACCTCTTATGGAGGGTTTTTTCCTTGCCACTGTCGCCTTTGGCTTGCTCACTGGGGGCTTTGAGGCACAACTTTGTTTAGCTCTTTTGAAATTAAAATGTCTATACAACTTCATTTGACCTTCATGATGTAGGAGATTTTCTTACTCAAACTGGGAAAATCTCTTCATTTCAAGACTTTTCCATAGTTGTGTTCAAGGAAGCAAAGGAAGGTTCAAGGGAACTTTTTTAAAAACCTCTTTAAACATTATTTGTTTTATTTGTCTGGTTAATTTTTTTTTTTTTTACATTTTTTACATTTATTGTATTTTTACTAACATTTTCCATTACTGTTAAACAAACTTTGTGATGCATTTTCATGCACTTATTTTAATGATAAAAGACTGTAAAAATGCTACAAACCGGTAATTGTTTAACAGTATGTTTCCTTACTGTAACAGATCTAACCTTACATTTAATGTAATTTTATAGTAAAATACTATTATTTACAGTTTTGGAAGTAAAAAACAAGTAATCTTCTTGTTTTGTGTGTTACCATGATGGTGTTTTTGTATTCGTGTGTGTGTGTGTAAACATGCATATCTTTGTATAGATCAACTATACATTGTTATATATATATATATATATATATATATATATATATATATATATATATATATATATATATATATATATATATATATATATATATATATATATATATATATATATATATATATATATAAATAATTGTTTTATTTTTGTTGAAATTGTTTTATTAGTCTTGTTATATTTTTATTTATTGTATTTTTATTGTATTAAATTATTTAATATTGTATTGCATTTATGGATGATTTTTATCTAACACCTTTATTTAAAAAAAAAAAAACAATTAAAGGAAATCAATGATAATGATATAATTTATTTTAAAAATTCAAAGTTGGCACTGCTTTTCTTTATATCAGTGTAACAATGAGCAGACAGAGAGCAAAAGGAAGTCAAGCAGATGGCAGTGGCTCTTGAAAGTGGTTTTAATAAATTAAAAGAGCAAAACGAGAAACCAGGAAATAGGCAACTCTAATTAAATAAAAACTCAACATACAGACATAAGAATCAAGGGAACTTGGAGGGAAAACCAAGGGATAGTTTGTTTTTTTCTATAGGTGTCTCTATTGCACAACCATAAAGGTGTAGGACAATTAGTGCAAATATTAATTTACCCTTAGTAATTAATAGTGATTTATACAATTTTAGCTATTATATTTGCTAAAAGATTAAAATACATACTGGGTTCTGTAATAGATGAAACACAATCTGTTTTTTTTTTGAGCAAAAAGACACATTGTTAACAATATAAGGTTGATTCTTTTTTATTAGATTATTCAGACTTGATTCAGGAGGACAGCTTCATTCTTTTCTTATATGTCTATAAGGCTTTCGATTCCCTAGAGCACCAATTTATTATTAATTCATTATACAAATTTGGTTTTGGGGATATGTTTTGCAGAGTAATCAAAACCCTTTACAATAATGGAAGTGCTTCGATTAAATTAAAGAATGGCACTTCACCAACGTTTAGTTTATCCAGAGGAGTGAGGCAAGGGTGTCCCATTTCTCCCTATTTATTTCTTCTTTGTGTGCAACTACTGTCAACGTTTGTATGTTAAAGCGGTATTCGGGGTATCCGTATAGCAGATCAATAAATATTTATTAGTCAATTAGCAGATGACACCACCTTATTTTTAAGAGACGCTTCCCAAATCCCTATAGCAACTGATTATATAAAACTTTTCTCTAAATCTTCAGGTCTTAATTTAGACATAGGTAAATGTGAATTAATGTCTATTAAAAATTATACAGCACCCACTATTTTTAATATTCCAGTTAAATCTGAAATTACATACTTAGGTATTGTGATAAATGAAGCATTAGCGTTAGTTCTGGCAGGTCACGTGAGTCAAGCTTGCATCAGTTGATTCTCAGCTGATCGTATCTACCTATAGAAATACAACACCTATCGCTGCATTCCTATATAAGCTCTATTCCGTATCAATCAGCAGCTTTTTCCGCTTGCTCAGGAGCAAATCAGACGGCGAATTCCATCTCTACAGGAAAGCTTTCAGTCAGGGATTTTCAGGGGTTCGTTCCCACGGGGTTCTCACCAGATTCAACAAGTTTGTGAACTTGAACGCGAATTCGCCGCGATCGATATAAGCTTCTCAAGTACTGCTTCTCATTACGTTATATCACTGACATAGACTCTTCGCCTGCAAATCATCGCTGAAGTTGTGCTAATGTGACCGCATCAACAACGCTTTTACACGAGATCTGCTTCCCCACTGGTAGAAGTAAAGATATCAAGGAGGGTTAAAGCATCCACGTAAAATGAACATTTAACCCTTTATTCATCTCTGAATGTCTTCACGAAGCTAAGCTAAGTTCTTATTTCATCCTCATTGCCTTATGCTATGTTGGCAATTATGCTATCGTCAAATATTGCTCGTTGTTAAGGCAGTTGTCAGTAACATGTTTGTTTCTGGGCATGCTGTTGCTTTAGACTGCGGTAAAGTTGGTTTTATATTCACACATTCGGACTTCCACGTTCAATAACTTTCTGTTTTAATGTGCAATAAAGTATTTTTTGATAATTCTATTCAGCGACATGATTTTTCAACCTACTACATTTTTCACAATCGATCAAAATGGCCAAGCATTTTTTTAAATGGCATATTTACTGGCGAATGTCCATTGAATGTCCAACATAGTGCGGAAAACAAGATAGGGACCGTCTAAAAAGTTGTAATATTTTTTCATTGTGTGCAAACAGACAACTTAGCCAACTACAGATGTACCAGCTATCACTCACATTATGTATTCTAATGCTATAGATTTTCCTTTAGCAACAGTAAAAATAGGATTATAATAATTGTTTGAAAAGATGTTTAGGAAATGAAAAAAGAATGAACCTACATGAATTGTAATTTGGTAACAATCCAGACAAGTGGAAAATGACCTGGAATCTCCTGAACATAATGAATTGCTTCATTTTACAACAGTTTTATTTATTTATTTGCTTCAAAATGAACAAGAACTGTGTTGGTGTGTTGGTTTTAACACTGATATATGATTTATTTCAGTAGGTTTTGAAAGCATGGGTTGACCGCTCCAAAGCAAGTTGGAACATCTTGTTCGGACCCTATAGAACATACTGCTGCACATGTCTTGCTGTTTTATTCACCTCTGTTTCTCTGGTTTTAAGTGTGATGAAGACTTTACAGTGTAACATTGTTCTACAGGTGTTCAATGAAAAGAATATCTAAACTTTTATGTGTCCCTGTTCTATGACATCTTCATTTAATATTAAAGTCTCACAATATCACAATTTATGTGCATTCGTTGATGTTTACAGTCCTGCAAAAATATCACTGTCCATGGTACTAATTCTGTCAGATTATTGACAAGTACTCAGAAATCATGACAGCAAACAGGATGTTTATTTTGGGTGAACACTTTCAAAAACTATAATTTTATATTTAAAAAAATAATAATTTGCGCCTCACATATATATTGAATTTCTATCATCACTGCATTCTATGGGATTCTTCAATGACACATCATCCAGTTCAATAACTTTGATATTTATGTCTTGATAACTGTGTTCTAACTTGATATTTATTTGACCATGAATAACATACTACAAGTCTTTAAAGTGCTATTATTTACTCTAGATATTCAATTTCTATCATCACTGCATTCTATGGGATTCTTCAATGACACATCATCCAGTTCAATAACTTTTGAAGGAAGACACTGACTTACCCAGTACACATTGTATAATATTAATTTTTCTTTAAATAACACACCTCAGGTCAGCAACATTTTACTACAAACTGTAAAATGTTTAGCTCAATTGAAAGAACATACTATAACTCTTTCTTTCTTGTGCGAGTTATTGCTTTACTGTATGCTCCCAGCGTGTTGCATTGGTTTCTTCATTGGCACCTTTACACAGTTCAGTAGGTCTGGAAAAAACTTATCAATTCATCCAAGGAAGATTGTAAAATCTTTAATTAGTCTCAAAGACCAAGCTACAAGTTTTGCTTTATAAGTTTCATACCTATTAATGACATTTTGTATAGGTTTCTCCACTGACACATGGTCCACTTCAATAGCTTTAGAAAAAATGGGTCGTAGTGCTCCTGAACGAGCTGGAAAATTGTTTATTTGACCCTATAGAGGATACTCTTCAGTGTTCATATATTTGCCTTTTATGTTTTTCTCAATCACACATTATCCACTTCAATAGTTTTTGAAAGGAGTGAGCGACTGCTCTGAACAAGTCAGAAATCCTTATAAATAATTTACAAAACAAACTACAGTCCAGGTTTTCTTGTCTTTTCATCTCTGTTTTTGTAATTTTGTGTGATACTTTGTGTGAGCTGTGATCCTTATAATGAGGTATGCAACATTGTTGACAAGGTGTTGAATTAACAAATATATTATTATGTTTTATGTTTATGCTGTTTTCTGTATTTATCTAACATTAAACTCACTCAATATCATAATCCATGTTCACTGATCAATATTTACAGTCTTGCAGAACTGTCACTGTCCATGGTTCTGAATTTTTCATGTTATTGAAAAACATGTTTTTTTTTACATTTTCCAATTTGATAAGAAGCTAAGTGCATTGCTTTTTATAGCTGCACTAAAACAAGCTCGGTATACCTTCCACAGCACAAATATTTGTTACTGGAAAGACTTACATTTTCACAGCTTTTAAGCAAGCCTTGATAATGTGATTATTCAGCTGAATGGCATTTTTGGCCAACATGTCATTGAAGTTTTTAGGTGCAAATCTGCATGCTTTGCTGAAATGTGAACATATGCATGTAGTGCACCAGCAGACAAGATGAATTTCCAGGGGTCCCAGTTTATGAAATGGGCCCTCTCTAACTGCTATAGTGGAGGATGGTTTGTTACAATTTGATTGGATGCCAATGGACTAAAACAAACAAACGTCCAGTGATATCAGATAAGGAGGCTAAGACAACTACCAGACATCTTGCTTGGGCAAAAGGCGATCCCAACACCCAGGAGAGGGCATTTTAATTGGTTCAAAAGATTCACCTTTTTACCCAAACCCTCCTTTCACTTTCATTCTAAGTCCTAGGCTAAGATGGCCATTCATTCCTTTGACCTACAGATGCAGCATGCAATTTTGCTGGCCATGCGGTAACAATGGCTAGAAAAAGGGATCAAACTTTTCACACTTTTCAACTTTTCACACCTCTAAAATATAATTGCTATTCCTTAGTAGTGTTTATCATTTGCATAGTTGTTTAGTACTTTATTAACCATGGCATGTTTTTTTTTTTTTTTTTTCATTGTTTTAATTAAATTTGTATTTTTTTACAACTCACTGAAAAAAGTGATCCACTATATTTATTCAATAAAATTGAGGTAACAATTTGCACTCACTTTATTTGAGTAGATTCTATCCTATATATTGAGTAAAGAGTACCTAAATTTTACAGCTATGACAAACTAAAAGAAATTAGGTAATGTCTACCTAATATTTTTTCATTAAATTACATAACTACTTATAAAAATTGAGTAACATTAACTCTATTGTTAGTAGGCAACAGTTCATCACTGTAAAACCCAACAAGTTACGGTAACAAACCATTTGAGTAAACGGATTGCCTTAAAACATTTAAATTTTTAAAACTAACAATTATGATAAAATAAAAATACCAATAAAGAAATTTTGTATAGGTTTCTCCATTGACACATGGTCCACTTCAATAGCTTTAGAAAAAATGGGTCGTAGTGCTCCTGAACGAGCTGGAAAATTGTTTATTTGACCCTATAGAGGATACTCTTCAGTGTTCATATATTTGCCTTTTATGTTTTCTCAATCACACATTATCCACTTCAATAGTTTTTGAAAGGAGTGAGCGACTGCTCTGAACAAGTCAGAAATCCTTATAAATAATTTACAAAACAAACTACAGTCCAGGTTTTCTTGTCTTTTCATCTCTGTTTTTGTAATTTTGTGTGATACTTTGTGTGAGCTGTGATCCTTATAATGAGGTATGCAACATTGTTGACAAGGTGTTGAATTAACAAATATATTATTATGTTTTATGTTTATGCTGTTTTCTGTATTTATCTAACATTAAACTCACTCAATATCATAATCCATGTTCACTGACCAATATTTACAGTCTTGCAGAACTGTCACTGTCCATGGTTCTGAATTTTTCATGTTATTGAAAAACATGTTTTTTACATTTTCCAATTTGATAAGCTAAGTGCATTGCTTTTTATAGCTGCACTAAAACAAGCTCGGTATACCTTCCACAGCACAAAGATTTGTTACTGGAAAGACTTACATTTTCACAGCTTTTAAGCAAGCCTTGATAATGTGATTATTCAGCTGAATGGCATTTTGGCCAACATGTCATTGAAGTTTTTAGGTGCAAATCTGCATGCTTTGCTGAAATGTGAACATATGCATGTAGTGCACCAGCAGACAAGATGAATTTCAGGGTCCCAGTTTATGAAATGGGCCCTCTCTAACTGCTATAGTGGAGGATGGTTTGTTACAATTTGATTGGATGCCAATGGACTAAAACAAACAAACGTCCAGTGATATCAGATAAGGAGGCTAAGACAACTACCAGACATCTTGCTTGGGCAAAAGGCGATCCCAACACCCAGGAGAGGGCATTTTAATTGGTCTAAAAGATTCACCTTTTACCCAAACCCTCCTTTACTTTCATTCTAAGTCCTAGGCTAAGATGGCCATTCATTCCTTTGACCTACAGATGCAGCATGCAATTTTGCTGGCCATGCGGTAACAATGGCTAGAAAAAGGGATCAAACTTTTCACACTTTTCAACTTTTCACACCTCTAAAATATAATTGCTATTCCTTAGTAGTGTTTGTCATTTGCATAGTTGTTTAGTACTTTATTAACCATGGCATGTTTTTTTTTTTTCATTGTTTTAATTAAATTTGTATTTTTTACAACTCACTGAAAAAGTGATCCACTATATTTATTCAATAAAATTGAGGTAACAATTTGCACTCACTTTATTTGAGTAGATTCTATCCTATATATTGAGTAAAGAGTACCTAAATTTTACAGCTATGACAAACTAAAAGAAATTAGGTAATGTCTACCTAATATTTTTCATTAAATTACATAACTACTTATAAAAATTGAGTAACATTAACTCTATTGTTAGTAGGCAACAGTTCATCACTGTAAAACCCAACAAGTTACGGTAACAAACCATTTGAGTAAACGGATTGCCTTAAAACATTTAAATTTTTAAAACTAACAATTATGATAAAATAAAAATACCAATAAAAGAAAATAAAAATCATGCTGCAATGCATGCTGGGAGCCATGGATGAGTTTTGTACTTTGCTAGTACCCAGCATACATTGCAACATGATTTTTATTTTCTTTTATTGGTCACCATTGTTGAGGTTCACAAGCTGATTCTTGATGTCTGTGTGAGTCCAGTTGCTGCCGTAGATTGAAACTTTTTGTGGACAAACTGTTTAGAAACTCCTTTGATAACTGACTGTCACAGAAACACTTTTACTATAATCAATGCACCATTCACTTAACCAGAGATTAGACACACAAAGAGTCTGTGCTCACTCTCAATGCGATCAGTTCACTTACAGATGACCGTCATTATAAATATATGACAACCAACTACCGATCATTTTCTCTGTGATTTTGAGATGTAACAAATATGTTCGAGAAACACATGGTTACAACAACCAGAGAAAGAAAAAAAACCCAACTAACACAGAAGTCAAGGGTCAAGAGCCCAACTAAAGCAGACACTGATCTCTAACATGGTTACTTCAATTGAAACAATAAATCAACATCTAAACCTTAGTTAATTCTCAATAAGATCTTCTGTAGAACACTCATAATTGTTAGTTTTAAAAATTTAAATGTTTTAAGGCAATCGGTTTACTCAAATGGTTTGTTACCGTAACTTGTTGGGTTTTACAGTGATGAACTGTTGCCTACTAACAATAGAGTTAATGTTACTCAATTTTTATAAGTAGTTATGTAATTTAATGAAAAATATTAGGTAGACATTACCTAATTTCTTTTAGTTTGTCATAGCTGTAAAATTTAGGTACTCTTTACTCAATATATAGGATAGAATCTACTCAAATAAAGTGAGTGCAAATTGTTACCTCAATTTTATTGAATAAATATAGTGGATCACTTTTTTCAGTGAGTTGTAAAAAAATACAAATTTAATTAAAACTAAACATGCAATGAAAAAAAAAAAAACATGCCATGGTTAATAAAGTACTAAACAACTATGCAAATGATAAACACTACTAAGGAATAGCAATTATATTTTAGAGGTGTGAAAAGTTGAAAAGTGTGAAAAGTTTGATCCCCTTTTTTCTAGCCATTGTTACCGCATGGCCAGCAAAATTGCATGCTGCATCTGTAGGTCAAAGGAATGAATGGCCATCTTAGCCTAGGACTTAGAATGAAAGTGAAAGGAGGGTTTGGGTAAAAAGGTGAATCTTTTGAACCAATTAAAATGCCCTCTCCTGGGTGTTGGGATCGCCTTTGTGCCCAAGCAAGATGTCTGGTAGTTGTCTTAGCCTCCTTATCTGATATCACTGGACGTTTGTTTGTTTTAGTCCATTGGCATCCAATCAAATTGTAACAAACCATCCTCCACTATAGCAGTTAGAGAGGGCCCATTTCATAAACTGGGACCCCTGGAAATTCATCTTGTCTGCTGGTGCACTACATGCATATGTTCACATTTCAGCAAAGCATGCAGATTTGCACCTAAAAACTTCAATGACATGTTGGCCAAAAATGCCATTCAGCTGAATAATCACATTATCAAGGCTTGCTTAAAAGCTGTGAAAATGTAAGTCTTTCCAGTAACAAATATTTGTGCTGTGGAAGGTATACGAGCTTGTTTTAGTGCAGCTATAAAAGCAATGCACTTAGCTTCTTATCAAATTGGAAAATGTAAAAAAAAACATGTTTTTCAATAACATGAAAAATTCAGAACCATGGACAGTGACAGTTCTGCAAGACTGTAAATATTGGTCAGTGAACATGGATTATGATATTGAGTGAGTTTAATGTTAGATAAATACAGAAAACAGCATAAACATAAAACATAATTATATATTTGTTAATTCAACACCTTGTCAACAATGTTGCATACCTCATTATAAGGATCACAGCTCACACAAAGTATCACACAAAATTACAAAAACAGAGATGAAAAGACAAGAAAACCTGGACTGTAGTTTGTTTTGTAAATTATTTATAAGGATTTCTGACTTGTTCAGAGCAGTCGCTCACTCCTTTCAAAAACTATTGAAGTGGATAATGTGTGATTGAGAAAAACATAAAAGGCAAATATATGAACACTGAAGAGTATCCTCTATAGGGTCAAATAAACAATTTTCCAGCTCGTTCAGGAGCACTACGACCCATTTTTTCTAAAGCTATTGAAGTGGACCATGTGTCAGTGGAGAAACCTATACAAAATGTCATTAATAGCTATGAAACTTATAAAGCAAAAACTTGTAGCTTGGTCTTTGAGACTAATTAAAGATTTTACAATCTTCCTTGGATGAATTGATAAGTTTTTTCCAGACCTACTGAACTGTGTAAAGGTGCCAATGAAGAAACCAATGCAACACGCTGGGAGCATACAGTAAAGCAATAACTCGCACAAGAAAGAAAGAGTTATAGTATGTTCTTTCAATTGAGCTAAACATTTTACAGTTTGTAGTAAAATGTTGCTGACCTGAGGTGTGTTATTTAAAGAAAAATTAATATTATACAATGTGTACTGGGTAAGTCAGTGTCTTCCTTCAAAAGTTATTGAACTGGATGATGTGTCATTGAAGAATCCCATAGAATGCAGTGATGATAGAAATTGAATATCTAGAGTAAATAATAGCACTTTAAAGACTTTTAGTATGTTATTCATGGTCAAATAAATATCATCAAGTTAGAATACAGTTATCAAAACATAAATATCAAAGTTATTGAACTCCATCATGTGTCATTGAAGAAACCGCAGTAATTAACACAGTAATGGCCAAAACAATTGACTTGAGGCACAAATTGTTTATTAAATATATAAATCATAAATGTATCATATATCAACATGCTCTGGAACCTTTTAATTAAAACAAGCAGTGTTTTTCAGCTCAAGAGAGTCTTTAGCAACTTGCAATAAAAGCATCATGTAATTTGTAGACGGTCCCTCTGGTGGTGATGACGTCACATCATTCCATAGGCATAAACGTGTTTTTCAGCCTTTTAAAAACATCGACTTCTGCAGAAAAATGGATTGTAGGTACTGCTCATTATAGTCGGTAATGGAAATTAATTGTAAGTATACTTTTTAAATGCATATTAACAAAGCTATTGAACACGGAAGTCTGAATGTGCGAATATAAAACCAACTTTACCGCAGTTTCGCTGCTCTTGTTCTTATTAAAGGGCATGCTGCCACAGTCTACGCTATTTCAGAAGGTCTTTGCTTTTAAAGCTGTTAGGGTACTGGGATTTTGCTTGCTTTTAGGGCTTATCTAGTGCTCAGTATCATGTTTGTTGCTAGACCAGCTTGTTTCTTTAAGCTATTGGTTGTACTGCAAGTACTGGTACTTGGTGAATTTGCAACAGCAATAAGCTAATATTTAACCTGTTGTTAGGCCATCTGATTGTTCTCGAAATACGCTTGCTGCTTATGGCTCATCTAGTTATTGGGACTGCTATTTCCTTAAGTTCTCTGACTACTGCAACATGCTGTGATTAAGCAAGCAACATGCTTGTTGCAAAGCTATCGAGTGCATTGGTAAGGATTTCTGTCTTCACTCACGTTAGTTGTCAGATTGAAGACACGTAACATAACGAGCACCATGTTGTAACAAACTCTCTCAAACATCAGTTTAACGAAAGCCACAATAAACAATATGGGATACCATCCATTGAGTTTTTGATACTGATATATTAAAGTTTCATAGTGTATACAAACAAGCAACCTCCACACATAAACAACCATTTCACCCCTCTCCATAATATGTACAAATCAGTTCCTTCAAAACAGTCCACGCAATAAGTTTTACAAAAAACCTGTGTTTCCAGCGTTGTTTGGCCGTTGCCAACAATTTTGTCCCAAGTGTTCCAATACCGGCAATGACACGATGAAGCAGTCAATGAGTAATCCCCAGACCGTCGGTATGTAATCCAATGGCATTTCCCACACGCATTTTGCGGTTGAACTTATCGTACACAGTCTAATAGAGCTACTTAACTCAAGACCTTGCGTAACATACAATTAACTTAACATAAGGTCCAGAGATTCATTAGAAAACCATTTTCTCATCTCTGGCCTAACAAAGGATGAAAACCAGTGAGCTCCAACTCAAACATCCTACCTTTGTATTAAAACCAACCACCCCTCAACTTCACTTACTCTCTCTGCTTATATTGGAGTCTTCACCCTCCTACCTGAGGACATAGCCCTCTAGTGTTGAGGAGAAGAACTGCAGTAACAGTAAATTCAACATAGAACTGTTACACACCCTCCCCTTTAGAAAAAGGCTGAACAGCCCCAAAAAAGGGTTTCAATTTTTCAACATGATATGTGTCCATGCCATCTGGATTATTTAGCATTTTTACTTTATAATTAACCTTGTTAACCTGTGACACTACTTCAGCAGGACCTTGCCATTTAGCTGCTAACTTCGCCATAAAAGCATCACCTGCACGAGACAGCGGATGAGTGAGTATCCAGACTAAATCTCCAGGTTGGTATTGTACTGGTCTTCTTCGGAGATCATAATATCGAGCCTGTCGTTCCTGAGCTCTATTGACATTCTCCTTCACTTTTCCAAGCATTGCTTTCTGCCGCTCTAGCAAACTATAGGCTACATGGTCAGGGTTTGGAGGCTTATGTACCAACCGTTCCAATGGGCCTTTCAACTTCCGCCCTAAGGCAATCTCAGCTGGAGTATGACCTGTGCTCTCCTGCCAGGCGGAATTGATGGCATAGCGAATTCAGCAACCCACCGGTCCCATTGTCGGTGATTATCTTGGACATAGGAGGCTATCATTGTCTTGAGAACTCTATTGACACGTTCGGTAAGATTTGTCTGGGGATGGTAGGCGGTGGTAAGTTTCTGTATCACTCCCCACTGCCTGCAGGTCTCATTCAGCAATTGGGAAGTGAACTGGGGTCCTCTGTCTGACACGAGATACACTGGAGTTCCCCACCGTGAAGATCTCTTTAACTAAGATACTAGCTATTAGAGGGGTCTTTGCGGATCTCATCGCAAACAGTTCAACCCACTTGCTGCAATAATCCACTACCACCAATAGGTACTCATTCATACGAGTGCTTTTAGGGAATGGCCCCATCAAATCAACCCCCAGCATGTACCCTGGTTCGACCACTGGTGTGGACTGGAGACGCCCAGCCAGTTTAGAGATGCGGGGTTTATATTGTTGGCATATTTGGCATTCCTTACACATCTTCCAGACATCTTTTCGAATCTCAGGCCAATATGTTACCTCTAGTAGCCTCCGTAATGTCTTCATACGCCCAGATGCCCACTTAATGGACTAGCATGTACATACTGCAGACAATGTTCACGGAGTTTAGGTGGCATAACAACTTGTAAACTCTGACCCCCATTCTTGTCAGTGGTACTTCTGAAGAGATAACCATTCTGGTTAACATAATGCACACGGTGGGTACTTGTGTTACCATTCTTTACCTCATCCCACAAAGGTTGGAGAGTAACATCTTCCTTCTGTTCTCTACCGATATCCTCCCAGCTCACCGGCAAATCATATGGTACACTCTTTGCTTGTGAAAGGGCTATGCTCCCTTGAATCTCCTCCTCCAACCCCCGTGACAATGTATCCGGAACTAGGTTGCACTGACCTTTCCGATACTTCACTATGAACTCAAAGCTTTGCAGCCTAATCGCCCATCTCGTGAGACGGGATGAAGGTCGGGGTTGGTTAAAAACCCAAGTAAGAGCAGAATGATCCGTCAATACGTCAAAACGACGGCCTTCTAGGTATTCACGCCATTTCTCCACAGCCCAAACAACTGCCAAGCATTCTTTCTCTGCTGTAGAATAGGCCTTTTCAGCTCCGTGCAGGAGCCTTGAAGCGTGCTACGACACTTTCTCCCTGCTCTGACTCTTGAGTAAGGACAGCTCCGAGCCCGATGTTACTAGCATCAGTCTGCACTCGAAAGTCACGACTGAAATCAGGGGTCGCAACACAGGGGCTTTCTGCAGAGCCTCTTTCAAAGTTTCAAAAGCTCGCTGACACTCTGTGGTCCATTCCCATCTAGCCTCTTTCTTCTTTAAAGCATGGAGAGGGGCTGCCTGTTCTGAGAAATGGGGAATAAAGCGGTGGTACCAACCCGCTAACCCAAGAAAGCGCTGAACTTCCTTCACCGTCTTGGGAATGGGGAAGTTTTTATGGCTTCTACCTTTGAGGGTTCTGTCCTCACTCCCCTCTGAGACAACATGTCCAAGAAAAGAAAGGGATTTTGGAGAAGATTACACTTCTTCAGGTTCAGCGTCAATCCGGCAGCCTCCAACTCAGCAAATAGCTGACGGAGATGTCCATAATGCTCCTGGACATTGGTAGAATATATAACAATATCGTCAATATAGACGAAGCAAAACTTGCCAATAAACTTCCGCAGGATGGAATTCATCAATCGTTGGAAAGTTGCTGCAGCGTTTTCAGCCCAAAGGGAAGACGTAAGAATTCATATTGGGCAGTTTTGGTGACAAACGCAGTCTTGGCAATGCTGGCCTCTTCCATGCATACCTGCCAGTAGCCACTCCTCAAATCCAGTGTACTAAAAACCGTCGCTCCGTAAAGAGAAGTAAGGATATCATGCACCTGTGGCATAGGAAAGCCATCAAGGGGGGTCTTGGTGTTCAGGGCTCTATAGTCAACACAAAAGCGCATACTCCCATCCTTCTTTGGTACCAGCACTACTGGAGCAGCCCAGGGAGAGGTAGACGGTCTGATTATTCTTTTTTCCAGCATTTTAGCTATTTCATCATCTATAAACTTTTGTTTATGGACAGGTGTCGGATATGCTTTTCTCCTTACCGGTATTTCATCCTTAGTATTAATTTGATGGGTAATTTTGGAAGTACATCCCAATGAATCTGTACACACCGTGGTCCATTCGAACAACAGTTGTTCTAGCTGTCGTTTTGACTTCGTGAAACCTCAGCTGCATCCACCAGTCCTTTTATCATTGTTCGGTTAGCATCACTCATCTGCACAGATGGAAGCGCTACGTGCAGTCTAGTAGCGGAAGACAATCTATCAGCAAGTTTAAAGCGGGCAGGAGCAATAAAATAATGTGACTTCTCCTCTTCCGGGAATACATAGGATGCGGAAGCAAAATCCAACTTCATACCAGACATAGACAGAAACTCAAGTCCAATAATGAGAGGAAAGGTCAAATCATGATTCCTCATCACAAATACCCTGAATGGATATACTTGGTTGTGCACTACACATTGTAGAGAAACTTTTCCTAACGCATGCTGTATATGACCGTTGGCAAGTGAGAATGTTTGACCCTTACTGGACTGCAAAGTCTCCCCTTCCTTCTTGATCTGATCCCAAAGAGACTCTTGAATTAAAGAATAAGAACTTCCGGTGTCAATAATTGCTTCCAGATGATGGTTACGAACATTCAAAGGCAACGTCAAAGTTGTCATGGGGGGTTGGTAAACCTCTGTATATACAGCAATGTTATGGCTGTTAGGACGTCCTCGGCCTGGCTTTCCTCCTCCACGTAATGTTGCTTGCTCTGCTTGTCTTTGCCTCCAAAAAACTCTCTCTTCATTCAGATCACGTTCCACCAGCGTGCCTACACGCACTAACTCTTCTATCGTGGACACAGTTCCTCTCAGAATGCTGGCAATGCGTGGATTGCAGTTCCTCAATATAGCTTGAAGAATCTCACGCTCTGTCATGGCAGGTTTCAGTCTTAAACACAGAGCCCTATATTGATACACAAAGGAACGAATGTTCTCATCCACTGCCTGCTTTCTTTCCCTAATCCTTCTCTCTGCTTCTACTTCGTGATCTTCAGGTAAAAATGACTGCAGAAAGACTGTTTTAAATTGTGTCCACGATTTGACACGTGCCTTCTCAGCTACCCACCAATCCTTAGCCGTATGGGTAAGGACCGATGGTAACATAGACAAAATCTCCACATTACTTAAAGGTTGGATGGCGAGATACTCTTCGCACTTCTCCAGATAGGTAATAGGGTCTTCCCCATCCAAACTGCTGAATTTTGGAAAGTCAAGTTTTATGGGAGTTTTGAACTGAATAGAGCGAGAGTAAATTTCTGGAAGTGGAGTTGAATGTCTGGCAGGAGTGGAAGTAGCATCTCTCCTCTTAAGACAATCCATGACTGCTCTACCCAAATCTTGGATGCTTTCCTCTAAGATCTGTTTTATTCGTTGACATTCATTCTTAGCCTCAGTAACAATTGCTTCATCTCGTTGATTCAAAGACCTTTCATAAGCCTTAACCTGAACTTCTAAAGAACTTATTTGGTTCTGATGAGTGTTCAAATTATCCCGCACCTGAGTTTCAAACTTATCAAGACGGCTACTCAGGTTTCCTTCTACTTCACTCATTCTAGTTTCCAAATATTTAACTCGGTTGGCCAACACTAGGGAGATAAGACTTTCATCATCATCTTCAGGAGGTGGTGGAAGTGGTAGCAAACCACTATCTTCAACTTCCTTCACCTCATCGGCCTCCTGCTCAGGCTCCAAATAAAGGCTACTGAATGACTGAATCAGGTCACGGACAGGTTCCCGATGCACCATAAATGCATCTGAATTATAATTAGGCTCCATGAGATACTCACTCCCAGTCTCGGCAGGGTCAGTCGCCATTTAGAAAAGTTATGAGGAAGTATGACCTTTAGAATGAGTATTCATGTAATAAATTGACTGGCAGAGGCATAAACACTCTATACAAAACTTTTGTCATACAAATGAATTACCTCTCAAGAAAGTACACACTGCTTTTACTCAATATACTTTGGATGGTCCCTGTTTGGGCGCCATTTTATGTAACAAACTCTCTCAAACATCAGTTTAACGAAAGCCACAATAAACAATATGGGATACCATCCATTGAGTTTTTGATACTGATATATTAAAGTTTCATAGTGTATACAAACAAGCAACCTCCACACATAAACAACCATTTCACCCCTCTCCATAATATGTACAAATCAGTTCCTTCAAAACAGTCCACGCAATAAGTTTTACAAAAAACCTGTGTTTCCAGCGTTGTTTGGCCGTTGCCAACAATTTTGTCCCAAGTGTTCCAATACCGGCAATGACACGATGAAGCAGTCAATGAGTAATCCCCAGACCGTCGGTATGTAATCCAATGGCATTTCCCACACGCATTTTGCGGTTGAACTTATCGTACACAGTCTAATAGAGCTACTTAACTCAAGACCTTGCGTAACATACAATTAACTTAACATAAGGTCCAGAGATTCATTAGAAAACCATTTTCTCATCTCTGGCCTAACAAAGGATGAAAACCAGTGAGCTCCAACTCAAACATCCTACCTTTGTATTAAAACCAACCACCCCTCAACTTCACTTACTCTCTCTGCTTATATTGGAGTCTTCACCCTCCTACCTGAGGACATAGCCCTCTAGTGTTGAGGAGAAGAACTGCAGTAACAGTAAATTCAACATAGAACTGTTACACAGTCAATGGGAGACGACAACCTGTAAACTGATGAGTTGATTTGAGTTATTATATGCTGTTTCCATAGAGTTTTTAAATGGATGCTGAAGCTTTTAGGTCAGGTAGAATATGCAATCTCTCTGAACCGTTCATTGCTCGCTTCTATGGCTGCAGTACCTGTGTTTGCTGCAAATTAGGCTGTCATTTTTTTTTTTTAGTGAGTCAACTAGCTGTCAATTTTTCTGCATCTTTTTCAGGTATTGCATAAAAGGGGCTTGCTGCTCTTCTTAGCTGCTTATTAAGAAGAGCATCCCTTCGCTGCTACTCTCTTCCGGTAAGGGGCTTGCTGCTCTTCTCAGCTGCTGATTAAAGAAGAGCACCCCTTCGCTGCTTCTGTTCTTCTTAAAGGGCATGCTGCCACAGTCTACGCTATTTCAAAAGGTCTTTGCTTTAAAGCTGTTAGGGTACTGGGATTTTGCTTGCTTTTAGGGCTTATCTAGTGCTCAGTGTCATGTTTGTTGCTAGACCAGCTTGTTTCTTTAAGCTATTGGTTGTACTGCAAGTACTGGTACTTGGTAAATTCACAACAGCAATAAGCTAATATTTAACCTGTTGTTAGGCCATCTGATTGTTCTCGAAATATGCTTGCTGCTTATGGCTCATCCGGTTATTGGGACTGCTATTTCCTTAAGTTTCTCTGACTACTGCAACATGCTTGTTGCAAAGCAATCGAGTGCATTGGTAAGGATTTCTGTCTTCACTCACGTTAGTTGTCAGATTGAAGACACGTAACATAACGAGCACAATGTCAATGGGAGATGACAACCTGTAAACTGATGAGTTGATTTGAGTTATTATATGCTGTTTCTATAGTTTTTAAATGGATGCTGAAGCTTTTAGGCCAGGTAGAATATGCGATCTCTCTCTCTCTGAACCGTTCATTGCTCGCTTCTATGGCTGCAGTACATGTGTTTGTCATTTTTAGTGAGTCAATTAGCTGCCAATTGTTCTGCATATTTTTCAGGTATTGCATAAAAAGGGCTTGCTGCTCTTCTTGGCTGCTTATGAAGAAGAGCACCCCTTCACTGCCTTCTCCGTAAGGGGCTGCTGCCCCAGTCTCTGCTATTTCAGAAGGATATGCTTCTTTTAGAATGCCATCAGTTGTGGTTTGGGCGGTTCTGGCCTATCGTTGTGTCGGGCGGTTCGGGCCTATCGTTTGTGTTGGGGGGGGTTATTATTGTTGCTCTCCCTGCTCATTCATGACAGGCTGCATGGATGGGCAGGGAGTTTTTGCACAGAACAGAACCATACCGCCAAACCAAAACTTTATGCTAAGTATCTATCTTTTGACGATAGTGGTCCTGACAGAACTAAAAATCAAGATAAAAGATGTACCTTGAAATTTGACCCAGTTATAATAAAAGCCCAAAGAAGATTTAACACATGGTTGCAGAGAGACTTGACCTTGAGAGGCAGAGTACTACTGGCTGAGGCGGAGGGCATCTCTCTATATGTGGACAACACAATTTGTAAATCAGTTGATAAAATCCTGTTTAATTTTGTTTGGAAAAACTAAATCCATTATGTTAGGAAGTCTGTAATAACGAACACGTAGGAGTATGGTGGGTTGAATTTTCTTGATTTCTCCTCTTTGAACACTTTCAAAATTAATTGGATTAGTTTTTGTGTAACCCAAACTCAATTTGGAATTTTATCCCCAATTACTTATTTTCCAAATTAGGTGGTCTCCCTTTCTTATTGATCTGTAATTATAATATTGCTAGAATCCCTTACAATTTATCTAAATTTCATAAACAGTCATTATTTGCATGGTCATTAATCTTTAAGCACAATTTCTCCCTCACTGGTACTTCATTTGCAACAATCAAGACATTGTATATAAGAGAAAATCTGGTAACACTTTATAATAACTGCATGCTATGAATCATTAGGTAAGCATTAGTAAATAGTCAGTTCATCCTTTATAAATCATTGTCCCAACATTAATAGTCATTAGTAATCAGTTTATAAATACAGCTATAAATGCCTTGTTCTTGATTTATAAGGCTCAGTTATCTTCCTAACAAAAAAAAAACAAACACGACACAGAGGGATACAGAACTCAGAAATATTTATTTCAAGATGCAAAAAAAAAAAAAAAAAGAAACTGTACACTTGAATTTCTATTTTATTTTATTTTTCTATGAAAAGTTTATTTTTCATTTTATATCAAATGTACAGTTGTACAGTTTCATTTTTTGCATCTTGAAAACATTTCTGTGTTCTGTATCCCTCTGTGTTTCTGTTTGGGAGATAAATTAGCCTTTATATCTGCTCTGTAAATGCTTTATAAGGTATAAATAGTCTTCACTTTAGATGAGCTCACAAAAATAGATGGCTGGCAACTACGACATGTTTTATAACTACCTGACTTAATCATGAATTACAGCAGGAATATGTGTTAATAAAGCAACAAACTGAACAATTATTATCATGTGTCTAAATAATAAGATTTATAAATGTACATTTAAATAGTTAAATTAATCATTTACTTACACTTTATAAATGATCTTATGAACCACTGACAACTCCTAAATAACTGGTTTGTAAATAACGTAATTTAGAAATGATAACTTGATTGTTAATAAAGTATGAAAATAAAATTTTTAATCATTGTAGATATGCTCAAGAACTAAACATTTATAGCTGTATTTATAAACTGCTTACTCGTGCATATTAATGTTGGAACAATGCTTAATAAAGGATGAATTAACTATTTACTAATGCTTAACTAATGATTCATAGCGTACAGTTATTATAAAGTGTTACCGAAAATCTTTGTTTTTCAGTAATTTCCCAGGTCTTATTTTAAGTTACGAAGAATTATTATGTAAACTAGATTTTCCAGTATATATGGTCTAGGAGGTAAAAGGAGTAACATTGAGATTGTGGAAAGTCTGTACAATGATGGATGCAGCAAGAGACAATACAAGGACATAAACTGCCAACGAAAGTGATTTATTATACAAAGTGAAAAGAATCCATAACTACAAAGTATATTTACAAAAGTATAAGTCATTAAAGAGACAACCAATATGTACAAATTTACAATTCAGGGAAAAAAAGAAAATAAACAAAAAAACTACGCAAATCAACCCAAGAGAAAGGGGACGCTAGTGACGCAAAAAGAAAGAAACAAACAAAACCAATTCTACCTTATTTAAACCTCTATCCTAACTAAAGGAATAAAAAGAAAAGAAATCTTCAGCGCCGTATACTTCCCTACTCTCAACTAACAAACCAAACATACACCTCTTACCTGGGGTTTCTATACACAGAGTTACCTAAACTCTCGTACGACATCTTCCCTGTCCACCTTCCTCTTGAGTAAAGAGTAAACTCATCAAAGCTCAAAGAGCAATGCCATCCGAGTTAAAGTAACAACAAAACAATCAAACAACAATGGTGAATCAAAAAGGTGGTAGGGTTTAACTGTCAAACAAAGACAAAGGATTTTGTCATAAATCAATAATAAACAAAGCAAAATCAAAACAAGTAAAATGACAGCAAAAAGCAGTGAGCAAAAGAGGTCTCCAGTCCCTTCTTTCAGCGTCCTTATATCTGCCAGCAGAAACTTTTCTGGCAGCAGATAGGTCGGCATCATGTCGCTTAATGATGACTGACAGCTTCATGAGCCAATCAGCAGTCAAGGGAGGCGGCCTAAAAGATCAACAGGGAACACAGAGAGAGAGAGAGAGAGAGAAAACCACTGGCACTCCCAACAAAGACATTTCTGGGTGTAACAATATCTCACAAAGAATTCTCCATTGTCATGGAACGCTATTCCTAAAGGAGTTGTCATGCTTTTGTCAAGGGACTCTGTTAGATCACCCAGCATTTGACCTATTTCCTTAGACCCATGATATCTATGGAGGACCAAACCTGCCATATTTAGAAATAAATAAATAAATGTACAAAGAAATGTAAAAAAGCAAAAATAAATAAATAAATATATAAATAAATGTACAAAGAAATGTAAAAAAGCAAAAATAAATGATTATTTATAATTTTATTTCCTTATTTATGTATTTTTTTCATTTTTTTCCACATTTATTTATTCATTTATTTATACATTTATTTATTTCCACTTTTATTTATTTTCACATTTATATATTTATTTACGTATTTATTTATTTATTTATTTATTTCCACATTTATATATTTCCACATTTATTTATTTATACATTTATTTATTTTCACATTTATTTATTTATACATTTCTTTGTCCGTAGGGTAATGAGGAGGGCGTGTTTTACGTCAGGAAAAGCAATCGAGCCAGAGTAGTCGAGGGGTAAGCTTGAGGCCACAGTGACACCTTGTGGTGCCCAAACGAAGTACAAGAAGTGTAGCCTATATGACGCGCCTGTTGATAGTGTGGGATGAATGACTTAGATGGGCGATATGACCAAAATCTTATATCACGGTTATTATTTCAGTTTCACGCGGGGGTTCTTTCGCTGGGAAGCCTGCTATCTGGGATCGCGTGCATTTGCTGAAGTCATGAAAGCATGCAGTCGCTCTCTTATGCGCTGTTTTTAGGTTTCACTTTCAAAGCATACAAGGCATGTTTCCAATATTCGAATAGAAGGAGGTTACTGTAGAAGATTGGTCGCCTCGCCTCTTCCGTGTGGACAGTCACCGCATCAACTGATTATAATGGGTTCTCTTGGTGTAGACACGGCTTTAGATATGGATTAATCACACGTTTTAGGCTGGAAATATCCAGAATTGGGTCAAACAAGAGGTGTCCATGGGAACGGAGCTAGTGAAACACACACCACATGCATTGAACAAAGCATCATGCTCATCCAAACAGCGCCTGTCGTGTGCCCTCAGCTTTTTGAGCTAACTGCAGTTTTTAATGTAACCAAAACCAAAAACAACATTGACAGCATCAGAAACAAACCTGTAAACTGATGTCCAGGGCATTTAAAAAAAAAAAAAATATATATATATATATATATATATATATATATATATATAATTCCAATCGATGAACTCAGTTAAAATAATAAAGGACTGTACTAGTAAAAATCCAATCAGTGTCAACAAAAGCCAGAGACATCATTACTGAATGCATTTACACTGCAATAAGCCTACAAATGCATAAAATGTTATGAAATTAATGTTTTAAAGTTTAAAGGCAGAAATATGTCAATGTCAATCTATTAAATGATACGTTTAATATGAAACTAAAACAGACACTAGGTGGGGCCAAGTCACTGTTTTAAGAGTGAGTTCAATCCATTCAGCTGATTCCTTCAAATTACGCTGATTACGAAAACACCACTACTGCCGCGGTTCAGCTGTAGATTTGTTTCTGTGATCATTATATGTAGGCCTAAGGTCACGTATTTTTTTTAAAGAAATAAAACCTATTTTCATGATAAAATGATCAAAAGATGGCAGGTAGGGTAGGGGACATGTTCGAACACGACTTCTTATGTTGAGAGAACATTTCGTGGCCATGCGTTTAATGCACGAACCTGCGTGACCATGGCAACCTTGTATATTCAGACATTAATATTATGAATAAATTAATAAAATGTTTTGAATTTAATAAAGCGAAGAATTAAGAAAATATTATATTAACCTAACTGTATTAGTGCGTGATATGTTGCAGATATATAGGTTACAGTCCACGGACAACATTTATGAACCTTGTTATAATCAATACACTTAAAAATAAGACATGTAACATGCCTAGAAAAAAAAAACATTACTATCTTTCCCATCCTTCCAGGTTTTTAAATTCAAAACATTTTATTAATTTATTCATAATATTAATGTCTGAATATACAAGGTTGCCATGGTCACGCAGGTTCGTGCATTAAACGCATGGCCACGAGAAATGTTCTCTCAACATAAGAAGTCGTGTTCACGAACATGTCCCCTACCCTACCTGCCATCTTTTTGATCATTTTATCATGAAAATAGGTTTTATTTCTTTAAAAAAAACACGTGACCTTAGGCCTACATATAATGATCACAGAAACAAATCCACAGCTGAACCGCGGCAGTAGTGGTGTTTTCGTAATCAGCGTAATTTGAAGGAATCAGCTGAATGGATTGAACTCACTCGTTAAAACAGTGACTTGGCCCCACCTAGTGTCTGTTTTAGTTTCATATTAAACGTATCATTTAATAGATTGACATATTGACATATTTCTGCCTTTAAACTTTAAAACATTAATTTCATAACATTTTATGCATTTGTAGGCTTATTGCAGTGTAAATGCATTCAGTAATGATGTCTCTGGCTTTTGTTGACACTGATTGGATTTTTACTAGTACAGTCCTTTATTATTTTAACTGAGTTCATCGATTGGAATTATATATATATGTAGTACTCTCTTAATAATAAATGAGAGAGACAGAGACAAGAGTTAGTGGTTGCCCAAGCGGTCCTCTTTGTTGTCTTTAATATACATTGTATTTCATTAAGACACTTTGAATCACAGTAGTCATCAACACATATAAATACTTAAATCAAATCACAGTCAACAAATAAATAGATAATAATATGTACAGAAATGTTGCAGATCTTCCACACATCTGGATTTACTCATAAATATCTCAGATCAACTACTCCGGTAAGTATTAAAGGTAGTATGCAAACGACTCATATAAACTTCTCTATGAAACGGGTATGAAAATTACACAATTACACAAATGATCAATTTAAACAAATTATTAACACATTAAATCATGTAAACTGTAGTTTGGCATTACATTTTAATAACTTTAACTAACCTTAATAATAAATGAGAGAGACAGAGACAAGAGTTAGTGGTTGCCCAAGCGGTCCTCTTTGTTGTCTGAGGATGCGCTGCAGTTGTCACGGTAACTCTACTCTCTCTCAACTGCCACCAGGAATTCGGAAAATGCAGCTGGACTGTCCAGTGCAAACTCATTGTAACACATTAAAGTAATTTTAATTTAACTTATATACACATGTAAATAGAAATAAACATACCTAAATACATAACAAAATATATACAAATAATTTAATATTGTTATGACACAAACTCCATGCAGCAGGGTGGTCACATATATATATATATATTTTTTTTTAAATGCCCCTGGACATCAGTTTACAGGTTTGTTTCTGATGCTGTCAATGTTGTTTTTGGTTTTTGGTTACATTAAAAAACTGCAGTTAGCTCAAAAAGCTGAGGGCACACGACAGGCGCTGTTTGGATGAGCATGATGCTTTGTTCAATGCATGTGGTGTGTGTTTCACTAGCTCCGTTCCCATGGACACCTCTTGTTTGACCCAATTCTGGATATTTCCAGCCTAAAACGTGTGATTAATCCATATCTAAAGCCGTGTCTACACCAAGAGAACCCATTATAATCAGTTGATGCGGTGACTGTCCACACGGGAAGAGGCGCGAGGCGACCAATCTTCTACAGTAACCTCCTTCTATTCCGAATATTGGAAACATGCCTTGTATGCTTTGAAAGTGAAACCTAAAAAAACAGCGCGCATAAGAGAGCGACTGCATGCTTTCGCGAGCTTCAGCAAATGCACGCGATCCCAGATAGCAGGCTTCCCAGCCGAAAGAACCCCCCGCGTGAAACTGAAATAATAACGGTGATATAAGATTTTGGTCATATCGCCCATCTAAGTCATTCATCCCACACTATCAACAGGCGCGTCATATAGGCTACACTTCTTGTACTTCGTTTGGGCACCACAAGGTGTCACTGTGGCCTCAAGCTTACCCTCGACTACTCTGGCTCGATTGCTTTTCCTGACGAAACACGCCTCCTCATTACCCTACGGACAAAGAAATGTATAAATAAATAAATGTGAAAATAAATAAATGTATAAATAAATAAATGTGGAAATATATAAATGTGGAAATAAATAAATAAATAAATACGTAAATAAATATATAAATGTGAAAATAAATAAAAGTGAAATAAATAAATGTATAAATAAATGAATAAATAAATGTGGAAAAAAATGAAAAAATACACAAAAAATTATAAATAATCATTCATTTTTGCTTTTTTACATTTCTTTTTTACATTTCTTTATATATTTATTTATTTATTTTGCTTTTTACATTTCTTTGTACATTTATTTATTTATTTCTAAATATGGCAGGTTTGGTCCTCCATAGATATCCCAGTAGGAAAAATATGCTTTTTGTCATATCTGTTACATGTCTGTCTGCTCTAGTCCTCGTTTCCCTTATTTGGTTTAGTTCCTGTCCTCATTAGTTCATTATCGTTTGATTGTCCCCACCTGATTTTGATTATGTTGTTTGCTCTTTTGTCTCCAGTACCTGCGCCAAGAAGGCGCCTCCCTGTCTCCGCGCTGCAAGAGCGCCCCTTAGAATCCGCGTTGCCAGAGCGCACCCCTGTGCCTGCGCCAAGAAGGCGCCTCCCTGTCTCCATGCTGCAAGAGCGCACCCCAGTGCCTGCGCCAAGAAGGCGCCTCCTGTCTCCACGCTGCAAGAGCGCACCCCAGTACCTGCGCCAAGAAGGCGCCTCCTGTCTCCACGCTGCAAGAGCGCACCCCAGTACCTGCGCCAAGAAGGCGCATCCCTGTCTCCACGCTGCAAGAGCGCACCCCAGTACCTCGCCAAGAAGGCGCCTCCCTGTCTCCACGCTGCAAGAGCGCACCCCAGTACCTGCGCCAAGAAGGCGCCTCCTGTCTCCACGCTGCAAAAGCGCACCCCAGTACCTGCGCCAAGAAGGCGCCTCCTGTCTCCACGCTGCAAGAGCGCACCCCAGTACCTGCGCCAAGAAGGCGCCTCCTGTCTCCAGCGCTGCAAGGCGCCCCTTAGAATCCGCGTTGCCAGAGCGCACCCCTGTGCCTGCGCCAAGAAGGCGCCTCTCTGTCTCCACGCTGCAAGAGCGCACCCCAGTACCTGCGCCAAGAAGGCGCCTCCCTGTCTCCACGCTGCAAGAGCGCACCCCAGTGCCTGCGCCACGAAGGCGCCTCCCTGTCTCCACGCTGCAAGGCGCCCCTAGAATCCAGCTGCAAGAGCACCGCCCAGAGCCGCGCTGCAAGTGCGCACCCCAGTACCTGCGCCACGAAGGCGCCTCCCTGTCTCCACGCTGCAAGAGCGCCCCTAGAATCCAGCTGCAAGAGCACCGCCCAGAGCCGCGCTGCAAGTGCGCACCCCAGTACCTGCGCCACGAAGGCGCCTCCCTGTCTCAGCGCTGCAAGAGCGCCCCCTAAAATCCGCGCTGCAAGAGCGCCGCCCAGAGCCCGTGCTGCAAGAGCGCACCCCAGTGCCTGCGCCACGAAGGCGCCCCCAAGAGTCCGCGCTGTCCGAGCGCCCTCGAGAATCCAAACAAAGACTAATGTCCCCTAACTTTCTCAACAAAATTTTGGGGGGGGGCTATATACCCGTCCTCCTGTTAGCCATAGTGGCCTTGTTCCGGACTTTAGCCAGGGCCACTATGGCTACTCCGCCAAGGCCGCCGGAATCCCCTGACCCACCCTGGATGCCTCCTCTGTGTCTTGGTCTCCGTCCTGCTCCGGCATCCAGGGCGCCCACCCCCCCTCGTTTCCCTTATTTGGTTTAGTTCCTGTCCTCATTAGTTCATTATCGTTTGATTGTCCCCACCTGATTTTGATTATGTTGTTTGCTCTTTTGTTCCTGTTCCCTTTATAAGCATTCAGTTTGGTTTTCTCCTTTGTCGAGTCTTAAAGTTATGTTATGTCAAGTTGAAGTGTAATATCGTCATTTAATGTTATTTCCGTTATTCCTGAACGCTTATTCCTCATTAAAGAGAATTAAGTTTTATCTCCTTTGTCTCCTCGCGCCGTGAAGACACCACACGTGACAATATCCTTCATCACGTAACTATAATATTACATCGCTTTTTCAAAAGGAGCTTGTAATAACTCCATATGTGGTATCTTATTGGAAGAATGTTGTTGATCATATTGATTGGAAAAAAAGTCTGGACTCTGTCTTCGAAATACATAATAACTAATAAGGTTAAAGACATCTCATTCAAATTGTTACACAGATTTGACCCAAATAAAATGTTTTTGAAAAGGTTCAAATCAGATATAGATACAAGCTGTTCTTTTTGTGGTGACCCTAATGAAGCTGATATGCCAACCCGGTCTCATCAATCTGCGTATAAATAACATGAGTTTACACTTTCAAATTGCGTGTAATACATACGCCAAAGTCCACTTTTGCGTGCATATGACATGCCAATCCTCCCCATTAACTTCAGTGGAGAGCAGATGCGTCCAAATACCACGCAGCATCAGCGGCAGTGACGTCACCAGCGAGGCTCGGTCACAGCTCGGTTCGCCGGGTTCAGGTGACAGGAGTGCAGTGCTCACAGTAGAGACGGGAGTGTTAACTGTACAGGAGGAATTAATACAAGTATACATGCTAATATTGGAAGTTTGCAGTAAAGGACTGAGAGCAGATCTGCACACGAGAGAGGGAGAGATGTGGAAGCTTTTGGAAGGGCTGATATTGTGGAAAGCTGATGGAGTAATCTGTGAAAAATCCTGCAAGACAGGAAGAGACAGAATTGAACACATAATGAATAATAAACACATTGACAACAACAAATGGTAGACAACAACATAATTGCAGCGTGTATAACAGTAAACAGAACATTATTGTCTGTTGGTGTGGATGCTAAAATAGTTATCATTATAGTTCTTGTTCTTGCAGTGAACACGTTAAGTGATCTGATTTGGCCAAATTAACTGCTCTAACTCTAACTTGCAAATTAAAATGCTCGCGTTTGCAGCACACACTTCTTATCAGAAAAGGTTAAATAAAGGATTGTCTTTTGTTGTTATGGATTATGGTTTGTGTTACGTGTCTAAAGATTTCTTATGCATCTCACAACTATGAAATGTCTGTGTGCATGTGTGTAAAACAACAAACTGACGATTTATATGCTTAATCATCTGTAATTGTTGTGATTGATATAGTGGCTGGACTTTCTAAGAACTTAGTAAGAAAGAATCAAATACAGAAAGTTCAAAATTAATTTCTGGAATTTGTATTTCTAGAAACTATTCACATCTTGCTTTAAATGTACTGCATGTAAAGTATTGTAAATTTAACTTACATCATTTACAGGATGTATATACTTTAAAATAACTATTTGGCCATGATACATACATCTTCAAATAATATATCATCACAATGTTTACCTTTTTGTATTTTGGCCCAGTTAATTCACTCTCACGTAACGTTAGCTGTAAAAATAGCCTGCTGAAGTTGAAATATATGTACATCTTCATGACTAGATAGACACAGGTGAGTTTCTCTTTACTACTGGTTAGGTTTCTCTAACGAGTCACTCGATCGGAGATAACGTTAATCCTGTCAGATCGTCCATCCATGAGCATAGGGCCGGCCAATCTAACTTTGTCCGTTAAAGTTAACTTATTTAAATAACAATAATGGTCCTGCACAGTGAGTAACCTTACATATGCAGGTAAAATCGGATTTTCTCCAGCCATTGTTAAAAAAAAACAAGGTAAACAAACTTCATAGCTAGCGTTAGTGAAGCGGTCAGTGGAGTCGTTCTGCCTCCACCTAAGCCCCACCCACAGAAAAACGTCACATTGTTTACTAACAGAAAAAGGGTCTATAATGTGATAAATGTGCTCTACGTGCAATAACGCCTCTGTTCATTTTGTTAGATATCTTTAAAATAATAATTTAATAATTTACCATCAAACTTGTATTTTGTTGAAGCTGGTCAAGAAATATTCATATGAAACAATTAGCCTATATACAAGGTCTTCATTACGTGTTTAATGATGTTGTATAACAAAAATCTAAGGGATATCAACATCAAATCTCAATAGTAGCATAATTTACTTAAGCACTGTAATCGTCGAAGTTTCTCCATTTTGGTCGTTAGGTAAAAACGAAACAGGCTAATGATTTCATAAGTATCAAAAATCAAATAGCATCTCATTTTATATGACTAGCCATGAAGAATAAATTCTTAACTTACCAGTAAAATAAGAAGTATTTTATTTACCCAGTGTTAACAGGTTCAGAGCCACGAAATGGCGTCTCTATTTCTTCTTTTACTTTCGCTTTTTTTGTGAGGTGTTGTTTCCCTTTAACTGCGCTCACGTGAAAAACAAACTTACTCCCTCTAGTGGTGCAGAGCACATCACATCATGACAACACGGAAGTCTTGCATTGTCCTCACTAATATAATCAAACAAACGTGTGTGTCTTACTTTGCAGTCATGCAGCACGTCTTCAATGATTTATAAACTCTGTGTTCTTCATGTGTGTCAACATCTCACATTCACAGCTGACAGTGGTCAGATGATCCAGACAGAACAGAGACAGACTCCAGCCGTGTCCCACAGAGAGAAGACTGTCCTGGACACACGGACTCACAGAGACCCCCGTCCAGCAGCAGAGACTCCAACAACATTAATTTAGGACATGAGAGAGCAACCAGTGAAGATGAAGAATGAAAACAGACTGAGAGAGAAATCAGAAAGACGCATGAAACGGAGGAGAGCAGACAGTGTGTGAGTGTGTCTGAACACATGCTTTAACACACACTACATCACTGATTCATCTCAATCTTTAGTGTCTGAATCTATGCCCTGAATCTGAACATTACAGATGTAACAGACAGTGAATGTGATTCACGCACAGATTTATTGTTTTAAACCAGTAACCCAGTGTTTGTGCAGCTTTTACATTAAAGAGACATTTTCACCTAATCGAACCATCAAATAAGTTATTTTCACTAATACAACCTAACAAAGTCAGCTTGATTCAGTCATATTAATTTATATTTCGTTATTATTGTAACTTAAATACAACCACTTATTTAGGTTACCTGGCCAAATATTTTGACAAACCCAAAATACAGAAAAAAGATTATAAATTTAGAAAGATAAATGTATATATATATATATATATATTATAGAAATATAAAATAGAAACAGACACATATAAAAATGTAACATCACATGTTAAGGTACCAACAAAAATTATATATATATAACAGTTTTGTAAGGACAATAGCATTAGACAGAATGAGAGAGCTTCCTGTACAAAAAAAAAAACATTAGTGCTCCAGGACATTATCTCATTAAAGGTATGATCACAGGTGTATAAATAAGAGGTGATGGTAACACTTCAAAGATTCTCACTATTAACTAGCTGCTTATTAGCATGCATATTACTAGAATATTGGCTGTTTATTAGTACTTACAAAGCACATATGTATGCCTTATTCTGCATGAACATATATTAGATTCCTTAACCCTACCACATACCTAAACTTAATAACTATCTTACTAACTATTAATAAGCTGCTGAATTAACTGAGGATTTTGAGGCAAAAGTCATAGTTAATAGTTAATAGTGAGAATTAGTCTCTAAAGTGTGACTGACGTGATTTTTATCATTATAATATACTGAACAGAGAGAAAACACATTGATGTAACAGTTTGTCACAATCCAGCAGGATTAAACTGAGTCTGTGGATTCTCTGAAATATTGAGGACATCTACAGCAGCTTTAATAAGATCACAGCAAATGAAGAGCCCAGAGTGTTTCTATCAGCTTTGGCTCACTGAAGTCTCCACTGACTCACACACCGTAACAGATGATACCTGTGTTTTACACCAGATATTCATCTGCTGTGTCTGTCAATCAGAATCATGAATCAAGTCATTAAAAACACAAACAGATCAAGATCAAGAGTTGATGTCACAACACATCCCAGAATGATCACATATTAGTTGGCTGGTGAGTTCTAGCTTGTGCTATTCTAGACGGTGATTGAAACTTTGCAGAAAGAGTGCATATTAGTACCTCAAAGGTGCATACTGGTGCCAAAAGCGTACATATTAGCTAAATGGTGTATTTTAGAACCTTTTTAAAGAGTACTGTCTCAGTGACAACTTTTGTGCATTTTCTGTAAATGTAAGCTGTTTTGGATAAAAGCATTAATTAAATTAAAAAACAAAAAATGTAAAAATGTAAATTAACAGCCAGATGAGCATCACTTCAGTCAGGGACACAATCAGGATGGACAGCATTGTGGTCACATGCTTTTATGAATGTCTTGTATGTAGTTTCAATCCAATCACATAATGATTTAGGCTGTTTCCACCTGTATTTGTGAAAAAAATACCTAATATTTGATTGTGTGACTTCTATGTAAAAAAGCAAAAAAAGACTTGATGCATGATGTCTCAGTTGTTTCTCACTGGAGGCTGTTAAAATTGACACAGAGAAAGTGAGGATTCATAAACCCTAAATCCAGCATAGAGGGGTTCAGTGAGTGTGGTGTTGAATGTGTGTATGTGTGCGAGTGTGTGTGTGTCAGAGACACTGTAGAAGGACAGAGTGCCGGCCGACACATCCACATACACTCCTACTCTCTTAGAGTGTGAAGGGACTGATATACTACTGCTCACATTATTGCGCCAGATAGTAAATTCATTAGCAGAGCAGTACAGACTCCAGGATTTGTCACTGTATCCAAACCAACAATCATAATTCCTTCCTTTCCTTCCGATTCCTTTATAGGTCACTGCTATATCAACCCCCCCACTCTTCCATTCAACCTCCCAGTAACAGCGTCCAGTCAGACTCTCTTTACAGAGGACCTGCTCTTGGTACTCAAATCTGTCTGGATGATCAGGATACGGCTGTGGCTCTTTCACATGGGTCATCCTTCTGTTGTCCTCAGACAGGATGAGTTGAGTGTGTGCTGTGTTTGGATCCAGTGTGAGATCACAGGCATCTGAACACAAGAAGAGATTAGAAATACATGAAGACAGTTTTAGAGCCGTGTGTATAAAAGAGAGAAAATACCTACATTTTCTCAGTCCTGGTGTGATTCTGAAAGGTTCTGCATGATCCAAACTGGAAAGATACAAAAACAAACATATAAACAAATTATAAATGTTTGATTGTTATAAGCGTTGTCACGACCTCCCCGTCTAGGGTTAGGAATGTCGATGACAAATAAAACAATTAATTTTATGCATATCCCTTCTCCTGTCCCAGCTCACAAACAAATACTACCAAAACGAAATTAGTGTCAAAAGTAAGCTTTTTATTGACACAAATATGAATAGCAGGAAGCGTGAATCTTCAGAAGGGGTTCAGGCCAAAATAACAAACAAAAATGGTTCTAACTAAAAGAGAAATAAATGTAACTTACCTAACAAAATAAAAATCCCAAAGAAAGTACAAAAGTCTTTCCTTACTCCCTATCTGACCATAAACAAGAGAAAACTACTCAGGAAAAATAAATGGCAACCTCCTCCCTACGGCTTCCAAAAATAAGGAATTAAGCATTAACAAATGTCATAATCAGCAGCAGTCTAAATAAACAAACATATAAATAGAATATAATACAAAGATAAACTCATACCAAAGTAACAAGACAAATGTCCTCATAACTCAACAGTGAAAACTGGCCACACAGGCTTAACTCACTCAAAAGAACACACTAACATTTAGAACTCCAACAAAAATCTAAATGTCTGGGGCAGGAGATGAGGGACAAACGACAACGGAGCTCACGACGTGTGCACCAGAAGCTCTCCTGCATTGCCGTCTTTCCCAGTATTTCAACACTCCCGCCTCATCAACGTAATCTGCCGCAGCTGAACCCCAATCAAGCCTACTCAGAAGGAGAGGAGAGATAGAGCAAAGAGAGACAACGAACTGCACAACAACAATTCACAACATAAAAAATAAATATGAATAAAAAAAATGACACATTACGTCCAGAGACGTAACACCCCCACCCTTAGTTACAAAACCTGATTTGTAATACAACACTTAATGACGCTTTTAACGGTCGATTAAGCATCACCAGTATAAGCCCTTGATAATGCGTCAGCTACCACGTTATCTACACCTTTTTTATAACGAATGTCCAAGTTGAACTCCTGTAAGATGAGTGCCCATCTCATTAATCGCTGATTAGAATTAGACATACGAGCCAGAAACACTAGAGGGTTGTGATCCGTATACGCCACAATACGGTCACCAGAACTTAAATACACCTCAAAGTGTTGGATGCCAACAGTAACGCCAGGGCTTCTTTCTCTATGGTGCTATAGTTTTTCTGACACCTGGTGAATTTTTTTGAGAAATAGCTCACTGGATGTTCGATACCAGCGTTATCTGCTTGCATCAGCACCGCACCGGCGCCATGAGCACTCGCGTCCACCTGTAGGCTAAAAGATTCAGTGAAATTTGGGGCAGAGAGCACAGGAGCGTTACACAATAAATCTTTAGCAGAACAAAAAGCAGATTCACATACTGCTCCACACAAATTTTCACTCAGTGCTTAAAAGGTCAGTAAGGTGCAACCACGGTGGAAAAATTCCTACAGAATCCCCTATAGTATCCAGCCATTCCTAAGAAACGCCTCAACTCGCGTTTGTTAGTGGGTGAAGGAAAAGTAACAACAGCTTCAACCTTAGCCTTAACGGGCTTAACCTGACCCTGCCCAACAATTTTACCGAGATAAGTCACCACTGCTCTGGCAAACTCACACTTGCTGAGGTTGAGGGTTAAGGACGCTTCAGCCAAGCGTTTCATGACTAAACTCAGGGTGCATAAGTGATCTTCCCATGTCATAGAATAGATCACTACGTCATCTAGATACACTTCGCAGTTTTGTACATCTGATAACACAATCTGCATTAATCGTTGGAATGTGGCAGTTGCATTGCGCATCCCGAAAGCCATCACCGTATATTGCATGAATGCATCAGGCGTGACAAAAGCGGAGATTTCAGAGGCACGGGATGTCAATGGCACCTGCCAGTATCCCTTCAAAAGATCGAGTTTGGTTACATAGCTTGACGTACCCACACGATCAACACAATCCTCCATTCTGGGGAGAGGAAATGAGTCAGCTTTGGTAAGGTTATTAACTCTGCGAAAATCAGTACAGAATCGAAAAGAGTGGTCAGACTTAGGCACAAGTATACACGGCGAACTCCATGGACTCTGGCTGGCTACCGCAAAGCCATTTTGCACCAAATAATTAACTTCGTCTTTCATAGCTTGTCGTTTGTGCGGGTTAACACGATATGGATGCTGTTTAATGGGTGTACTTTGACCCACCTCAATATCATGCTTTAACACATTTGTCTGCGAAGGAACATCGTTAAACAATGTAGGATAGTTGTAAATTAATTCAACAATATCATTACACTGACTCACAGACAAATAAGAGAGATGAGACGGCAAGTTGGCCAGAATAGCGGAATTCGGGAGTCTCCCACAACAGGCTTGAGCATCCTTTCCAATTAAACCATCGGTCTCTAACACATAAATGGAAGGCAGAGCAACAGCATTAACAGGAGACACGGTTTCAACCACAGTCTTAACTTCAGGCACATCTCTAGGCACATACGCTTTAAGCATATTTACGTGGCAAACTCTACTTTTGCGTCGTCGATCAGGAGTTAGAATGGTGTAGTTGGTATCACTCAGTTTTTTCTCTATGTGATATGGACCAGCAAAAAAAAATGACACATTACGTCCAGAGACGTAACAGCGTGCAAGAAACAACTAAAATATCAGTGAGCAAAGTAACAGAAAACAAAGCAGCCTAATACAGGACTCTGGTAGGAAACAGTCTGATAGCTATAGACCTCTAAAGACAGACCAGCTTATCAAAAACAACAGGACCCATAACACAATGAGGATAAACTATAGATCAACTGACCAACCAAAAAAATATTTGACAAGGGTTAGTGTTAAACCAGAAATATACCTAATGCTAGTACACAAAAGTGGGTGTAAAACTGAAACAGGATGTATGTTGTCCATGTTTTGTATAAAGACCTTATTTCTTCACTTAGTATGGCCCTTCAGAAGTGACAAGCTGTAAGATATTTATGTGAATTCCTGAAGAAAAAACTAAAGAATGTGCAGGATATGGATTTTCCTGAAAACAGTGAACAGTGTAACTGTTCAGCACAAACAAAAAAGTCATGAATAACTTTTACTTATCACAAAATCATCTAGATAATGATGCACAGTATACTAGGGGTACATAAACACTTGAGCTGAGTCAAGTGTAAATTCAATTATTGTTTTTTGTCTTGTGGATGACAGCACAGCCAATGATGAACAGCCAACGACTGTTGAAATTAACCAGTTTAAATCAACCAATATTAAACGGCATTACCAATCAAGTGTAAAATTTAAACCATACTGTTTAAACCACATACTTGAGTATCTGCAGCTTATAGTTTGGATCCTCCAGTTTGTCTTTGAGCAGCTGGGCTCCTGAATCTCCTGGGTAATTGTAGCTCAGATCCAGCTTTCTCAGGTGTGAGGGGTTTGAACTCAGAGCTGAAGACAAATAACCACAGCCTTCCTCTGTCACCATACAGCCAGACAACCTTCAAACACAGAGTCAGATTATCTACAGACACGCATCAACATTATGACTGTATGACTGACTGTACATCATCCCTTATTTGTTGTTAATACCTAAGTATCTCCAGCTGACAGTTTGGACTCTTCAGTCTATCAGAGAGCAGCTTCACTCCTGAATCCTGCAGGTCATTGTTACTCAGATCCAGCTCTCTCAGGACAGAATTTGAGGATTGTAGAGCAGATGACACAATTTCACAGGACTGAGCAGTGAGATTACAGCCAGCAAGACTGAAAGAAAGCAAATGACAAAAAACAAGATAATTAAGTTAAATTAACCTCATTCTACAATTTCAATAATATTAGTTTCATTGTTTAAAAGGGGTCAAGATATAATGAACATTCTTTTCACTCTTGAATCGATTTTGAGCTTAGTTTTTGACAGCAGATGGCACTGCATGCTTTAGAAACAGCCATAGTGTGCTTGCTTCCAGTTCATTACACACACACCACTTGAAAAATAAAAATAAAAATCATTCAGAAAGTTCAAAAAGGTTGAAGGGAATTACAAGAGTGTTCACCCTGGGCTGTGTTTACATTAATCTCACATCATAAAAGCATAAAAGCCAAGGTGCAAGTACATTTAACCACTTACATTACTCAGCTGAATGCATAAGCGCTCTTCTTCATGAGCATTTAAGTGTGCAGTTAAAAACTATTCTATAGAGCGCCATCTGCTGTTAAAAACTAAACTCAGAGTCGATTCCAAAGAGAATCGTGACGCATTCGGAAAATCAAATCAAATTGATTTATCATTGCACCCCAGGATGAATCAGCAGAACAACAGAAACTGTAATTCAATTCACTCACAGAGCTTTTCTGCAGATGATCACAGCTGGTATTAGTCTTCTTCTCCCCTCATCTGATGTGTTGTGTTTCTTGAGGTCCAGTTCATCCAGCGGCTCCTCTGACATCTGAAGCATGTAGGCGATTGTTGAGCAGTGAGCAGGAGAGAGTTTCTTCTCTGAGTGTTTGTCTGATTTCACAAACTCCTGAATCTCTCTGGACAGAGTCTGATCTTTCACTTCCAGCAGACAGAGGAACAGATTGATGGATCTTTCAGTGGAGAGTCCATGTCCATCTTTGATCTTCTCTTTAATGTACTGAGTGGTTCTCCTGATGCTCCCTGAGCTGTTCTCTGTGTGTGTCAGTAGATCCTGTAAAAGTCTCTGATTGGACTCCAGTGAGAAACCCAAGAGGAACCGCAGGAACAGATCCAGCTGTCCATTCTTACTCTCAATGGCTTTAACTACTGCATCTCTATGCAGATTATGTATCACATCGCAAAACTTCAATGTATCAATATGTATAATTACATAATGGTAAAATGCATAGAAAGCAGCGAGAAACTCCTGAATGCTCAGATGAATGAAGCTGTAGACTTTCCTCTGATGAATCACAGATTCCTCCGTAAAGATCTCAGTGCAAATCCCAGAACACACTGAGGCATCAGTGACCTTTATGCCGCTCTCAATCAGGTCCTCCTCATAGAACATCACATTTCCCTTCATCAGCTGTTTGAAAGCCACTTCAGCAAGTTTCACAATCACTTCTCTGTTGGACTGCAGGAGTTTCTCTGGATCTCTCTCATACTTCTGGTTCCTCATGTTGATCTGAATCAGCAGGAAGTGGATGTACATTTCAGTCAGAGTTTGAGGATTTCTGCACTCAGATCTTCTTCCAGGAGCTTCTGAAGCACAGTGGATGAGATCCAGCAGAAGACGGGGATGTGGCACATGATGTGGAGGCTTCTTGCTCTTCTGATGTGTGAGATGATTCTGCTGGCTTGATGCTGGTCGCTGATTCTCTTCCTGAAATATTCCTCCTTCTGAGGCTCAGTGAATCCCTGAATTTCTGTCAGACGGTTGATGTATTTGGAGGGATCTGATTGGCTGCTGCTGGTCTGGAGGTGATCCAGATGAGAGCAGAGGGAAGCAGCTCTCCTTTCATGAGCTTTGACATCAACACACCCACTGATGAAGTCTCAGTCACATCACAAACTTTCTGATCATCTGAAAACATCAGTGTGATTCTGCTTTCATCCAGACCATCAAAGATGAACACAACTTTACACTCCTCATAAATCTTTGAGTCCAGATCTTGAAGTTCAGGATGAAAGTCCAGCAGAAGTCTGTGAAGACTGTACTGATGATCTCGGATCAAGTTCAGCTCTCGAAATGGAAGCACAAACATGAAATCTACATCTTGATTGGCTTTTCCCTCGGCCCAGTCCAGAATGAACTTCTGCACAGAGATGGTTTTTCCGATTCCAGCGATGCCTTTAGTAAGAACAGTCTTGATCTGGTCTGGTTCAGGCGAGGCTTTAAAGATGTCATTGCAGTCAATTGGAGTGTCTTGTGAGTGTTGTGTTCTGGCTGTTTTCTCCATCTGTAAAACCTCATGTTCTTCATTCACTCCTTCACTCTCTCCCTCTATGATATAAAGCTGTGTGTAGATCCTGTTCAGGAGAGTTTCATTCTTTTGGAGTTTGATTCCCTCAAATAATTTCTCATATGTGTTCTTTATGCTGGTTTTGTGCTGCTCTTTGACTCTCTGCAGGTCTCCAGTGTCCAGTGTGTGTTTCTGCAGGACCGTGTCGTCCTGCCTGATCAGCTCATGTATCTCTCCCCTGCTGAAAATGAAAATAAAATAGCAGCAAAATGACTGTTCAATGTCTGTTTAAGACCATCGGAAATATTTTTTACCAGATATTATTTTGATGCTCCTCTTCTAAATAAATATGTTTATATGTAAATATGTTGCATACTTCGGGGTACATTTAGTGTTACTTAATTTTTTTTAATTGTTATTCATCTGAGATGCACTACAGTAAACTAGCAAGTTAATGTTTACAAAGGGTCAGAGGTCACTGGTCCATCACTGAATTTAGGGGGTTGAATCTGCATGGATCTGTTACTCTTCACAGACACACAGCTGGGTCCTGGAGATTCTGATCTCAATCTCTTCCTCCTGCTGATACTGACAGAGGACAAACAAAACAGTCAAATATAGCACTTTATGCAAAAGTACAACAAAATGATTCAGTGACAAGTTTCAAGACTGTTCATAGGACAAAAAACTAAAATAGAGATGTAGAAAATAAGTAATTTTTAAAAAATCAAGGGGCTGTTCAGGTAAGGTTGGAAAAGTATTCCACCACCAAGAACAAGTGAGAGTGAAGTTTCAGGAAAGTTATTTGTGATGCTACCATGAGGTGCCACTAACTCATTGACCACAGGATTGTGGACTAGACTGTGCATTTATATTCATGCATTTGGCAGACACAAAGCAAATGTATTGTCAGTTCTCACATTCTCTAGGAATCAAACCCATGATTTTGACATTTCTTGAGTCTTGTTAAAAAAATGACTAATTTCATACCAGGGGTCAAAGGTAGCTGTTGCATCACTGATTGTAGGGGGCAAATTGTATGTGGATTCATCACTTAAAGAACTCGCTTCAGACAAAATGTCTTCATCCTCTCTTTCCTCATGGAAACTCATTTTGGATGTGCTGCCCTCCTACTTTCTATATCACAAAAGAGTGTGACTGCAGACCTATGATGAAAAAATGCAAACGATGTAGTTAAAAAGTTAAGATGTACCCTGATGTATATGTAGTTAAAAAGTTAAATAGTTACATGGCAGTAATTAAACTGAACACAACTGTGATAATAATAATAATAATATTGCATTTTATTTACATAGTGCTGTTCCAAGACTCCAAGGATGCTTTACATAAAGATGATAGATAACATGAAAGCTCTTCCTGATCTGATTCTGAACACAAATATATAGTCACATGATCAAGCAAATAGAGCAGACAGAGACCATACAGTATACAGGATAAGTAAAAAAAAAACAAGTATGGAACTGAAAATTGAAACAGAAAATTAACAACACTTTGTAAATAAGTGAGTTTTGAGATCAGTTGTAAAAATGTCCACAAATCATCCACGGAGAAAATGTAATCGCTCTCTCTTTTCAATAGTAGTACGAACAACAGTACCGTTTCTAGGCATAGGCGAGCTAGGCGGTCGCCTAGGGCGCCACCAGCTGAAGGGGCGCCAATGAGCGCACGTACTGGCACTATATTTTAGCAGGGTTGTGATAAAGAGTGGCACGGTCACCCTGAAATATGATTGCCGCCCCCACTGGATCCCCAACATCATTGGTCTAGAGTACTGTCAATCTGACGATGCCTGTATGCCATTGGATCAGAGCGCTCTGAACTGTTGCCTGATTGTTGCATGCTTGCATTTGGAGCGCTCATCAACGCCATTAGATCAATGGGCTCTGTCAGTGCTTTGGCAAGGTAACGCTTTTTTTTTGCTTTTTTTTCTTTTCTTTTTTTTTGCCATGCAATAAAGCTAATATTGGCACAGTAAATGAAGTGCACAAAATCAGTATTTTGTTTAGGCAGTATTTGTGGCAGTTCATGAATCGTGTTGAGAGATTTGTCCAAAAGGTGTGCGTTTTTGCGCCAATGCATTGTTAAAGGATCAGCATGTCATGTAATATTCCCATATAAACTTTAACAGCCAATTAAAAAATATTGATATAGTAAAATTCGCTAATTCACAAGATCAATACATCCTTTATTAAACCGCTTTGTCGAGTTTAATACATCCTTATGGAGGTGTCGAAATGCTGATCAATTCATTAACTTCTAACACAGCACTTAATGGGAAAAGAAGTGTCATACACATAGAGGGCAGAGCGTCACGTTATTTAAAGGGGAAGTTCACGCGTTAATGAGTAGCAAAGGATTATTAAGTAGGCGCCAATAGGGATTTCGCCGAGGCGTCAAATTGGCTAGAAACGCCCTGACGAACAATACAAAAAGTACAAACAATACAATTCAGTATACACATTTACACATATTTATCTATTTTTTTAATAATATTACTTAAAATATATATATATATTTTTTGTATATAGAATTACACATGATGTAATTTACATTTAGTAGAAAAAGCAGAGGATAAGTTTGAGCATATTTGTTCAGGCCACAGAGTCTCTTCAGTGAAATATCTTCAAACTCGACAGCAATTTACCTTCAAACTTTTGCTGATGTCACAGAATTTAGAAATATCAGGATATAAAACAATTATATATTACGAGTCTATATATTATTTAATAATATTATTATAAAAACAAAACTATTAAAAATGTTATATTAAAATAAAAATTAAGCCTAAACCTCCAAGTGCTTTAATTATTAAACTGTTTTAATCGTCTATGTTTCCCTCATTTTGGTCAGATAGTTTGGACATTAAACAGTTAAGATCTGTTTAAAATCCAACATATTATATACGTTTTAGATGACTATGTTAATGCTACATGAAGAATAAGTTCTGGACTTACCACGAAACATGCGGCCCTTTATGTTGAAAGGTTTAAACCCTCAAAATGGCATCCTTCCTTTTACTTTCGTTACTCAGTTAAGGTGAGTCTTGTTTACCTGAGCTCCAGTCACAACAGAAACACAATCGCGCTCCCTCTAGTGGTGCAGAGCAGCATCACTTTCTCAGAGCAGTTGTGCTTCAAGCTGAAGCAACTGAACACGTCAGAATCAGAATGAGCTTTATTGCCAAGTATGTTTACACACACAAGGAATTTGTTTTAGTGACAGAAGCTCCACAGTGAAACAGAATGACAGCGACAGAACAGGACACAGATAATAAAAAGAATAGTATACAAATGTACAAAATAGCAAAAACACAATATACAAAGTAGCCAATTTTGTATGAACAGTTATGTTATGTGCAAATTTGAAATGTAAATAAGTATGTGTGTTAAATAAATAGATAGTATAATAGTGTTGTGTATTCCACGTTTATTGTCAAGTGTTCATAATTATTATTATTTCTTTATTTCCAGTGATGGGAATAACGGCGTTATAAATAAACGGCGTTACTAACGGCGTTATTTTTTCAGTAACGAGTAATCAAACGAATTACTGTTTCCCCCGTTACAACGCCGTTACCGTTACTGACAATAAAATGTGGCGTTACTATATTATATTATTAGAATTAAATTTTTCAGTTCATCTGAATGGATGCGCAGTGTAGCTGTATTTGACGTACCATAAACTCTAGTGTGAAGCGCACGCTCGCCGTTGCTTTCTCTCACATACATGCACGCAAAGAAAGATGCAGAGCAAGAGAGTCTTTCATAACATGCAGAATTGACGCGCTACATGTAAGCGATATTCTTTGTTGTAGAGTTCCTTTGGAATTCTTCAGCTTTTAAGAACTGCCGGTTTCTCTGGTAGTGGGCGGAACTAATGCGCAAACGACAATCTCATTGGCTGGCGCTCACCTATTATCGTCCCTGTTTTGATTTCAGCAAATCAATTCGAGCGAACGCAGACAACGTGATTAATATTCATGAACCCAGCAGCTCATTAATCCTTAGTGCGTTTTATATTGATGACAAACATGCATTCATACTTGGTTATTCTAATTACTAAACTTCTATCATCATATAATATTAAATTATCATAATATTATATTATAATGCTTGACTGACTGATACTAAGTGTCAGTAGATAAATAGTGTAGATTAATGTACAATGTTTTATAATAATAATTTATTCTTTTTAGTGTCCATTTCATTAATTTAACATATTTAATATTGGGGCATCCAAAGTTATTTGACATTTGAACATTTTTAAAGTAACGCATAATAGTTACTTTCCTGGTAATTAGTTACTTTTATAATGATGTAACTCAGTTACTAACTCAGTTACTATTTGTGAGAAGTAACTAGTAACTATAACTAATTACTTTTTTAAAGTAACGTGCCCAACACTGTTTATTTCAGTCCATTTGGTCCATATCACAATAAGAATAAAATACACAAAAGAAGAAAATTACATACCAACATACATTCACATACAACAATCACTTAAGAAAAAAACATACAAACTTGAATTCCAGTGCTTCCAGAACAAGGAAGAATACCTTGTATCACTTAATGTGGGATCATTTAAGGCAATTATAATTGTATTTCTTGTATCACTTAATCGACACATGAAACTATATATATAATTCCTTAAAACAGCATGCAAAGTAGGAACATCACTAGATACAAACAATTGGCTTGCACTCTTCTTAATGCATCATTAAATGCCACCTGAAGCTTTTTCATTTTAGCTTTACTATAACTACACCATAAGTGTAACGTATAAAATGAAGTACAGTATGCTCTAAAAAGTGCTATTTTGACATCAACAGTACACATGTAAAATTTATCACTTACAGCACTTGCGTTGCACATCATCATCATCATTTAAATCATCTCTAATAATGTGACCCAGATATTTTATTTTATTTACCACATTTAATACTTGGTCACCTACATAAAAGGAGGGAAACTTGTTTACGATCCTTTTTAGTTTTAACAATCATAACCACACTCTTTTTCGTATTAAATACAATATCATGCTGCGCACCATAATATGAACATACACGTAGCAACTGTTGTAGCCCAGAACTATAAAGGGACAGAATAACTAAATCATCAGCATGCATCAAATGATTAATAAGACTATCTCCTACACATCCAGTTTTACATTCATTTAACTCAACAGAGAGATCATCCATAAAGAAATTAAAAAGAAGAGGTGATAATATTCCACCTTGCCGAACCCCATTCGTCCCATAAAAGGGTGTCAAAACGTTCCTACCCCATCTGACTTGTATAGGTTGATGTATATACCAGTACTGTAAAATCCTAATCAAATATGGGGGAACCCCTTTGTTATGAATCACTCTCCAGAACAACCCCTTTGTTATGAATCACTCTCGTTCACCATTCCTGGCTGGTGGAATGATCTTCCCACCCATATTCGGAGTACTGGATCCCTGTCAATCTTCAAGCAACAGCTGAAAACTCATCTCTTTCGACAGTACTTGACTTCAACCTACACATAAAAAAAAAAAAAAAAAAAAAAATCTTTCTCCTTACTTATTCCTTCCCTTGCTAGCTTGTACTTATTTAAACAATGCCTGAGACTTGGTGTTACAAGCACTTCCTTTGTCGAATTGCCTCTTCAAGATGAATCGCTTCATGTGTTCCCCAAATTGTAAGTCGCTTTGGATAAAAGCGTCTGCAAAATGACTAAATGTAATGTAAATGTAAATGATAATAGGGTATAGTTCCTTTAAGGAAGGTTCTCCTTTATGTTATGCTGCCCCTTTATGTGCATTGAGAATGACGCATCCCCATTCTGGGTTGTGATGCAAGGAAGAAGGTGTTAGTAAAGTTCTTCAGCTCAGTTAAGCATTGTCTGGCCTCCATTTATTACATATTTGGCGACGAGGATAAACGACACATTTCAGCTAACGAATCGTATGGGTTGGCGAGAGTGAAGTATCCCTGCACGGACGGATTATGGCGATGTTCGGAACTGTGGGAGAATTCGTGGAAGAAAATAGTGACTGGCTGGAGTATACGGAGTGTTTGGAGCATTTCTTCACCGCGAATGAGATCACTGATGAAGATAAGAAACGCTCTATCTTGTTAAGTGTCTGGAGCAAAGACTTACAAGCTCATGAGAAACTTAGCAACGCCATGAAGTCAGATTTAGCGTACAAAGATTTAATCAATCTGATTCAGCACCACCACAGTCCTAAACCTTCAGTGATTGTGCAACGTTTCAAGTTCCACAGCCATTTTCGTAAGCCTGGAGACTCCATTGCAAAGTTTGTGGCCAAGCTTCGCCAGCTTTCGGAGCATTGCGAATTTGGGACCGTGCTGGAGGACATGCTGCGTGATCGCCTTGTGTGCGGAATTAATGAGGATGTAATTCAACGCAGATTGCTGGGGGAAGCGACGCTTTCATTTACAAAAGCAATGGAAATCGCGCAAGGTATGGAGTCGGCAGCACTACATGCAAAAGATATTCAGAAGGCAAATCGATCATCAGTGAGGAGACTTATGGGAAGTTATGGTCTAATGACCAAACTCCAGCATTATGTGAATCTCCCATTAAACTGAGAACGTATACCGGGGAGATTATTCCCATACGGGGTGCTGTGAATGTGAACATTGCCTATGGCAGTCAGGCAGCTGAAGCTCGCTTACTTGTTGTCAAAGGAACAGGGCCGAGCTTGCTGGGGCGGGATTGGCTCAGTAAAATTAAGTTAAACTGGGGTGAGATAAGGTTAATAAAAGGCATTTGTGCATAGGATGTGGTTGCGAGGTATCCAGATGTGTTTAAGGATGAACTGGGCACCCTAAAGGGCACCACGGTGAAATTTTGCATGGAGCCCAATGCTATACCTTGTTTCTTTAAACCCGGTCTGTTCTATTTGCAATGAAGCATAAAGTGGAAAAGGAACTTGAGAGGCTTCAGCAGCTCGGGATCAATGAATCAGTTCAGTTTTCTGATTGGGCAGCCCCAATTGTTCCCGTGCTGAAAGACGACGGTACAGTCCGTATTTGTGGAGACTATAAACTGACAATCAACCAGGCAGCAAAACTGGAGACTTACCCTATTCCAAGAGTGGAGGACTTGTTCTCAATGTTGGCGGGAGGGAAAATTTTCACTAAGCTCGACATGAGTCACGCCTATCAACAGTTGTTGCTAGATGAGGAGTCAAAGCAATACGTCACAATCAACACTCACAGAGGACTGTTTAAATATAACAGGCTGGTGTTTGGGGTGGCGTCTAGCCCCGCCATATTTCAAAGGACAATGGAAAGCTTGTTGCGGGACATTCCACACGTGGCAGTGTACCTCGACGACATACTGATCACGGGGAAAACAGAAGAGGAAAACAGGCAGAGAGTGTAACATACCTGGGACATCAAATATCAGCCCAGGGCCTCTATCCCATGCTAGAAAAAGTCAGGGCCATCAAGAAAGCCCCCAAGCCAGGAAACGTTACAGAGCTTAAATCATTCCTGGGCATGGTAACATATTACGGGAAGTTCTTGCCTGATCTATCAACTGTGCTAGCCCCGTTGTACCAGTTGTTGCATCATGATTGCCATTGGAAGTGGGGGGCAGCGCAGGCGGCTGCCTTCATGAAAGTCAAAAATTTGCTGCAGTCAGCCAGTGTGTTAGTCCATTTTGTCCCAGAGAAAGAGCTGACAGTGTCTTATGATGCCTCTCCATATGGCATTGGTGCCGTACTGTCGCACGTGATGGAAAAGGACTCAGAGAAACCCATTGCATTTGCGTCAAGGACGCTTACTAAAGCAGAAAGGGGGTACTCTCAACTGGACAAAGAAGGGTTGGCCATTGTATTTGCTATGAAATGTTTCCACCGATTTCTCTATGGTCGTCCATTCACAATCTTCACGGACCATAAGCCGTTGATGAGCCTGTTCAGCGAGCATAAGAGCATTCTTTCTATGGCGTCAGCTCGCATCCAGAGGTGGGCATTGACCCTGTCTGCCTATCAATATCGTATAGTATATCGAGAAAGAAAATGCCAGTGCGGATGCATTAAGCCGGTTACCACTTTCAGACACCCCTGTATGCACTCCTCTGCCGCCTGAAACCGTGTTCCTGCTGGAAAGGTTGAATGACTCCCCAGTGAGCGCAAAGCAGATTAAAATGTGGACGGAAAGAGACAAGGTTTTATCGAAAGTCAAAAGATTTGTTCTACAGGGTTGGCCACCCACTGTCATGGATGCAGAGATGAAACCTTTTGAGAAAAGAAAAAATGAGCTCTCAGTTCAGGACGATTGCATCCTATGGGGGTCAAGGGTGGTGGTGCCGCCACCAGGACGAGCCCGAGTGTTACAGGAGGTCCACATAGCCCATCCTGGGTGTCACGCATGAAAAGTTTAGCGAGGACATACGTCTGGTGGCAAAAGATGGATCAAGATCTGGAAAACAAGGTCCAACACTGCAAGGAGTGCCAGGAAAACCAGAAAATACCTCCACCAATTCCCATCCAGCCCTGGGAGTGGCCTAACAGGCCTTGATCCAGGTTGCACTTGGATTTCGCAGGTCCTTTCATGGGGCGAATGTTCTTGGTCATGGTGGATGCCCACACCAAGTGGCTGGAAGCACACATCTTGAAAAACATTACAGCATCTGTGACAGTCGACACACTGCGCCAAGTGTTTTCAGTACATGGATTGCCTGATGTAGTTGTCACTGATAATGGACCGACTTTTACAGGAGAGCTGTTTCAAGAATTCATCAAGCGGAATGGAATCAGACACATCCGTACAGCACCCTTCCATCCTGCATCGAATGGGCTGGCCGAGAGAGCGGTGCTGACATTGAAGGAGGGCTTAAAAAAGATGTCAGGGGCAAGTGTTGAAACTAACCTTTCTCGTTTTCTGTTCCAGTATCGGATTACTCCACAGACTATTACCGGCTTGGCACCAGCAGAGATGTTGCTGGGACGGAAACCGAAATCTCACCTGGATTTGCTGCATCCGGATGTTGAGGAGAAAGTGAGGGTCCAGCAAGGGAAGCAGAAAGCTTGGCATGACAGACATGCGAGAGCACAAAGTTTGCAGGAAGGGGAGACTGTCTTTGTCAGGAATTTCACCAGGGGTCAGCGCTGGTTACCAGGAGCCATCATGAGGGAAAGCAGTCCCCATTCTTGTATGGTGAGGCTGTCAGATGGGCGGGAGGTTCGTCGTCATCAGGATCATCTGAAGGGCTTTTCACACTTGAAATTGTTAACCCTGGGTCATCCTAAAGCGGAATCCTGGGTTATCTGTAATCACGTTTCACACTGCTCATACTATGCCTGGGGTTAACTGTTAACCCTGGGTATTCATTAACAGACGTTTCACACGGTACATTCCTAAACCCCGGTCAACGTTCTTATTTGCATATTTGCGGTGTCACTGTCTCTGATTGGACGAACAGCAGGCAACCTGTTTACACGGCTTTTCCCGCGTCTTGCCAGTTATTAAAAACGTCGCCGCTTATCATTTCAGTTCTGTTGCTTTTATATGAAAATAAGTATGATGAACAAGACACTCAAAATGCTTGCTATTTAATTCCATACGAAATGCCTATTTATCATCCATTTTAATTTTAATTCAAACATGTATTTTAGATTTTTATAGAAAATATGACAACAATCACATATCTCACACAGAGATCGCTGTCATAGTGTTTGGGAATATTCATGCACAATTTAAATACATAATAGCATGAAATCAGATTTTAAAAATAAAACATTTTAGAAGAGAATGCAGCATCATGGTTGTCTGAACCAATGAGCATTCAGCTGTGTCGTCAGTCAGTCATTTCCCATCATGCTTTTGATCAGCGCAGTCGGTGGAGAGAGAGAGTTTTTTGGCACATGTCAGCATGACATGGCAAGGCGGACGTAACTCGGACACTTTTCTAACCGGAATGCACCTCACAGTGATCACCTGTGATCGCTTCTGCGCAGATTTTGCTCATATCAAACAAGCCTACTATCTTCTCACCGGCTGCAGTTTACACGACACGCGTTTCCTGTTACTGACGTGGCATGAGCCTCGCTGCTCAATTTCTGATTGGCTGTCTGTTGCCAAGCGTCCCATTTGTTTACATGGAGAGGGCGGGGGTTTATGACCTGTACTGCAGCCAACCACCATGGGGCGATCAAAGAGCCAGCAGCTTCACTTTTAAGGACGAGTGAGACACACCCGGTGCAGCAGCAACAAGCAAACTCTGTTTTACACTGAACAAACTTAGCACCGCAATGCGGGGTTAACACCACAAATGCGGTGCTAACCCTGCTCCGGAGCAGGGTTTCATAACCCCGGGTAAAATGCGGTGCTAACACCGCTTTCAAATTACAGGTGTGAAACGTGTATTTACCCGGGGTTAAAAGCGGTGTTTAGAACAGTTAAGCGCAGTGTGAAAAGCCGTCCAGCTACAGAGCAATGGGGTTGTCTTGATCAAGCGGGAGGGTCAGAAAACATGGGGAGTTCTGGGCTCGAAGAAGCGCAGAGTTCTCAACAACTGCCACCCGCACAGAGCTCGGAGGAAACGGCTGTTCCGGGACCACTGGGGGCACCTGTGCCTCTTGACAGTGTACCAAACTTCCCTGAGAAAACTGTAGAGACTGTAAGGAAATCAGAACGTCAAAAGAAAGCACCAAAAAGGCTTAATTTGTAGATGATAGTGTAAATGACCGTTTAATAACCTGTAATGGGGTTGAAGGGAAAGTTCTGATTTGAATTATGCCAGGGTAATTAAGTTGATTCTTAGGGGGGAGAGATGTTATGATAACAGGGTATAGTTTCTTTAAGGAAGGTTCTCATTCATGTTATGCTGCCCCTTTAAGGGGTGTATGTGCTTTGAGAATGACGCATCCCCATTCTGGGTTGTGATCAAGGAAGAAGGTGTTAGTAAAAGTTCTTCAGCTCAGTTAAGCATTGTCTGGCCTCCATTTATTACAGTCTTGTTTCTCCATATCTTTAGAGGATGAGCTTGGACACGAGCTGATGCTGATGGTTTAATGTTTACTGCACTTTCATTTTCCCCTCTACTGCCATTGTTTCATCTGGGCATTTTGATGTGCTGTGATACTACAAACTGAACGATTAAATGTGCCTTGAATATGTTGAAATGGTTGCATGTTTCTGACACTGACTCTTATCTGTGACTGACGCCGTCATCTGAACTTACCCTTGAACTAAACTGACTGCCTTTAACTAAATGCTTCATGTTGTTTCTGTAATTCAACAGATACAGATGAAAATGAAAATAATGAAATTAAATAATGCATACAGTAAATGGCTGGAGCATCAGAATCCACAGATGAGCAAAAACCAACAGGACAGAGAGAAAAATGGAGTCCAGAAATGAAACACAAACCAGTGCAGAGAAAAGCAGCAGAGACTTGATAGACGAGAGAGTATGAAGAAAGTGAAGCCAAACTATAAGTGTTTGCTCATTGTGGAAGTTCTAGTCTTGCTATAGATTCACTATTATTTTCTGTCTATTTACTCCTGTCATAAATTGTCACATTAAGACAGATTCAAGATTTTCTACAGTCACAGATGAAAGTGTGTGTACTAGACAGAATGTAATATAGATTGATTCTGGTGTTCTCACAACATCAGTGACGTCCAGATACAGACTGAACATCATCATCATCACAGACTCCATCACTCCAGACTACAGTCTCTTCAGATCCTGGATTCTTTAAGCTTTTACAGACTCATCTGATCACAAACAAACAGACCAATGAACAGATTTTCTCTCGTATCTGTGTCTGAATACTGCACTGATGCACTTTACTGACAACATTCTTCACATCACAGTTTCTCTGCATTTGAGAACGAACATTTGCACATGCTTTCAGTATAAACAATACAGAGAAACACCCTGGACAGACAGCGGATTGCAGAGCAATAAAACAGCTCAGTGTCTTTAGTTCACTGGACAACAGCCACGGCTCGTCTGGACGGATGTGCCAGAGCCCACCTAATAATGATCCACTATAAAACACAGAGCTCTATATAAATTCAATAACCTGTGAAGCTGCTTCGAAACAATATGTGTTGTCAATATATCAATATTGTTGTTCTCTATCTGGACTGAATGAACTGAAGCTCCACAGCAGCTGAACCAAGTCTTGCCAGGGTAAATAAAGATCTTGTTGTTTGAATAAGTACAGCATTTTCTTTATGCAAGAACCACTATGGCTATAAAGGCTCATATTTTATGTATTTGAAGTCTGAGACATGTGGGACTGGAGAGAAAGGGCTAGCATTTGCCATCTAGTCATAGCCAATACACTTAAATAGCCTGTGCATACAGTAGCATCTCTTACTCTTACAGTAGCAGCTCTTTTATAAAATGAGATTTTGGCCAAACAGGAAAAGCTGAGCGCCCATATAGCTACAACAAACTTTGTAACCTGTTGATGAAAACGTAATGTGATGCCGCCATTTTAATGGCGGACAAAATGTGCATTTGCACACAATCGCTGGTCCTATTTACACATATTAAATGGTAACTGCATTTGAGTGATCCTCGTCACCAAGGTAAAATATATTTCTAAAGATTTTCGTCTTTGATTTATGATTGCTGATACACTTATTAACATTTAGCCTAATCATATTATATGGTCGCATGGTTCATGTTTACGCTGTTAATATGCACGTATTCACTATCTAGATCATTTCTCAATCTAGTAATTCTATAGTCTCCGCTCCTCTTCACATGTATAAATGTAGTAAAACATGGTTTTAAGTAATCACTGTGAAATCTTAATATTTTATTATGCAGAATGTAATATTCTGTAGGCTATATATTCTGTATGTTTGTATATATATATATATATATATATACAAACCCGATTCCAAAAAAGTTGGGACACTGTACAAATTGTGAATAAAAACAGAATGCAATGATGTGGAAGTTTCAAATTTCAATATTTTATTCAGAATACAACATAGATGACATATCAAATGTTTAAACTGAGAAAATGTATAATTTTAAGGGAAAAATAAGTTGATTTTAAATTTCATGGCATCAACACATCTCAAAAAAGTTGGGACAAGGCCATGTTTACCACTGTGTGGCATCCCCTCTTCTTTTTATAACAGTCTGCAAACGTCTGGGGACTGAGGAGACAAGTTGCTCAAGTTTAGGAATAGGAATGTTGTCCCATTCTTGTCTAATACAGGCTTCTAGTTGCTCAACTGTCTTAGGTCTTTGTCGCATCTTCCTCTTTATGATGCACCAAATGTTTTCTATGGGTGAAAGATCTGGACTGCAGGCTGGCCATTTCAGTACCCGGATCCTTCTTCTACGCAGCCATGATGTTGTAATTGATGCAGTATGTGGTCTGGCATTGTCATGTTGGAAAATGCAAGGTCTTCCCTGAAAGAGACGACGGCTGGATGAGAGGATATGTTGTTCTAGAACTTGGATATACCTTTCAGCATTGATGGTGCCTTTCCAGATGTGTAAGCTGCCCATGCCACACGTACTCATGCAACCCCATACCATCAGAGATCCAGGCTTCTGAACTGAGCGCTGATAACAACTTGGGTTGTCCTTGTCCTCTTTAGTCCGGATGACATGGCGTCCCAGTTTTCCAAAAAGAACTTCAAATTTTGATTCGTCTGACCGCAGAACAGTTTTCCACTTTGCCACAGTCCATTTTAAATGAGCCTTGGCCCAGAGAAAACGCCTGCGTTTCTGGATCATGTTTAGATATGGCTTCTTTTTTTACCTATAGAGTTTTAGCACAAATGGCACGGTGGATTGTGTTCACCGACAATGTTTTCTGGAAGTATTCCTGAGCCCATGTTGTGATTTCCATTACAGTAGCATTCCTGTATGTGATGCAGTGCCGTCTAAGGGCCCGAAGATCACGGGCATCCAGTATGGTTTTCCGGGCTTGACCCTTACGCACATAGATTGTTCCAGATTCTCTGAATCTTTGGATGATATTATGCACTGTAGATGATGATAACTTCAAACTCTTTGCAATTTTTCTCTGAGAAACTCCTTTCTGATATTGCTCCACTATTTTCACCGCAGCATTGAGGGAATTGGTGATCCTCTTCCCGTCTTGACTTCTGAGAGACACTGCCACTCTGAGAGGCTCTTTTTATACCCAATCATGTTGCCAATTGACCTAATAAGTTGCAAATTGGTCCTCCAGCTGTTCCTTATATGTACATTTAACTTTTCCGGCCTCTTATTGCTACCTGTCCCAACTTTTTTGGAATGTGTACCTCTCATGAAATCCAAAATGAGCCAATATTTGGCATGACATTTCAAAATGTCTCACTTTCAACATTTGATATGTTATCTATATTCTATTGTGAATAAAATATAAGTTTATGAGATTTGTAAATTATTGCATTCTTTTTTATTTACAATTTGTACAGTGTCCCAACTTTTTTGGAATCGGGTTTGTATATATATGATTAGCAGGGGACTGGTACAATTCAAACTTTTCACTACAGCTGTACTTTTCACAATATTTTATTAATTTTTTCATTGCTGGCTTATTTTAGACCTTCATGAGATCAACATCCCTGGTCCTCAACAGTATCAAGTTTTTGAGGATATGCAGATACATGTTGGTTATGTTATTGTGACGGTATGGCTATAGTTTCTTATAATCTCCTATTTTGACTGGAATTGTGTTGGACATAATTAATTAAATTATATTTCAAAATAGTTTGGCAAAAATACTTGACTCATTGCTTTACCTTCCCTCTTTTCAATGACATACATAAACATGTTAACCAAATAATACAAATTAGCTTATAAAACCAAACAAAATAGCTGAACGAATCTCACGCTACGAACGGCGCAAACTAATCTCACAAGCACAGTGCTGATCAGTTAAAAATACTTAATGTACGTACACAAATACGTTTAAAACGCTAAACACTATAACGACATGACATTCATAAAGGAGTCTGGAGTGATACACATATTTAGGGAGATTTTGAGGCGCATTACCTTGAAAAAAGAAAGTAATCCACAGCGTCCTCAGATGCTGGGAGAAAATGAAGACTCTTATGTTCATTCTTACATCAAAACAGAGCACCGAGATTGCTTACAAGACATTGTTGACGTTACAGCTGCTCGAGCGCGGAGAACATGGAGGACAGCATACAACCGCTGAGGGCGGAAACTATAGCAACGCAGGGCTGTCAATCTAATCATGTGGCCCCGCCCTATGCAATGTGAGGTCACACTGTGGTGAGAGTCAAAACGGCAGGCCTAGTGAGACTGACTTGGTTTAAAGAGGATTAAAAATGAGGAGTAGGTGGATTTTTATTATTGTAGGGTGGTTGTGTTCACACACTGCCAAAACACATTTATGTCCAATCACCATGTAAAAGTGGATTTTGCATAATAGGTGCCCTTTAAAGTGGAAGTGAAGCAGTCAGTCAAGTTTACATTATTTAGTAAATCGATTTCCACTTTAATTAAAAAATATATAACAAACACGATTAATGTAACCATTTTAAAGAATAAAAGGATGTTTTGTTATAGCTTTTGGAGAACGGGCGCCGCCATCTTGGATAAGTAAATGAGTAAACAATTTAATAATGCAATTGAAAGCATAAGGTCATTGATATGACAACTAAAAACAACAATATTAATAAAATTAATGCTGCGATTTTAATATTCATAAAGATTCATTTTTAGGTGTCGTCAATACGTCAGTTTTGTACGTTTAAATGCTGAAAATACGTAAGTATTTGTACGTTTAGATGCTGCTCTCCCATCTGCACCATCTCTTTATCCTCCTCATCACCTTCTCTCTACAGCGTGAGGTCGTGAGGGGGGTGTTCTGTCACAATATCACTTAGCCTGCGTCCCAATGTGCATATTATCCACCCTAAATTCTATGTGATATTAGTAATTTTCAATACTATTTAGGGCAGATAGGGTGGATAGTTTGCACATTGGGACTTTGTTGGTCTTTTGGTTTTACACCTTTTCCCTGTTGTGTTCATTGCCATGGTTACCGATTTGAGTTTGTCATGCAGGTCAGGTGTGTCTTGTTAATTATTCTTGTTTGCTTCATTGTGGTCATGTTGCAGTGTGTGTCTGTGTTGCTTTTTTCTTTGTGGATTATTTACGTGAGTAATTATTAAAGACTGCTTTCAGCCTTCTCCGTATGCTTGTGTGTTCAACAACACACGATCCGTGACAGCTGCACTGATGCTGCACTTAACGGACATCATTTTCAGCTCATGAACGTTTGATCTGCATCACACAGAGACTTTGTTTTACAAAATGTTTTTCATTTTGCACTGCCTCATACATTTCATGTATTAGGTGTATTTTTATATTCCTGTATATTATTTCCAGAGGTGGAAAGTAACGAATTACATTTACTCGCGTTACTGTAATTGAGTAGTTTTTTTGTGTACTTCTACTTTAAGTAACTTTTAAAATCTTCATTTGATTGAAGTATTGTACTTAAATACTGTTCCTGTGGCTCAGTGGTAGAGCATTGTGTTAGCAGCGCAAAAGGTTGTGGGTTCAATTCCCAGGGAACACACATACTGCTAAAAAAATGTATAGCCTCAATGCACTGTAAGTTGCTTTGGATAAAAGCTAAATGCATAAATCTAAATCTACATTTTAAATCATATCCGTTACTGAGTAAAAAATTAAATAAAAATAATGCAAAGAGGAGGGGGGGAAACGCACTCCGGAAACTACTGCACCGATTGATTGATGGGCGGGAGAACAGACGCCGCGCGCTAACTCACAAGAAAGAAAGATGGATAAGGACAAGACAGACGCAAATTATGTAGACCCAGTTGAAAGTGAAATGCTATCGAATTCTTCTGAAACAAACCCCTGGCCATATTTACAAGACCACTTTGACTTTAAGTGCAAGAAAGGCAACAGCTTTATTATGCAGTGTAAGCTCTGTTTGCCCAAGACGACTGAACTGGCAGCTTATAAAAGCTCAACATCAAACCTGCGCAAGCATGTTGAGGTAAGTTAATAATACTTATATTTCAGTGTGTTTAATGAACATGACATTGATTTAAATGACGAAAATACTTTGGTTACAGAGAAAACATCCATCAAAGCTGAAGGCCTTCAGTGACTTTGTGGCAACACGGAAGCGAACCCTGGAACCACCAGAAATCCCAACCAGCAAAGTTACATAGGGGTCACAGCTCATTGGATAGATGAAGAAACCTTGGAGCGGAAATCAGCCGCACTTGCTTGTCAGAGATTGAAAGGATCTCACACCTTTGAAGTCCTGGCAGGGGCTCTTGATGACATTCATTGTCAGTATAGAATAAGGGGAAAAGTGGTAAGAACCACAACAGACAGTGGCTCAAACTTCATCGAAGCATTCAGTGTGTTTGGTGAGCAAAGCCAGACTGAGGAAGCAGAGTCAGAATCAGATGAAGATTCTTCTGAAGAGCTCAAAGCTGACTACCTGGACACATTAAGCATCCTGGAACAAGACAACGGTCTTGAGTACCAGCTTCCGCCACATCAAAGGTGCGCATGCCACCTGTTAAATTTAGTCGCCACAACAGATGCTGCCATGGCAGAAAATAACAATGATACATACAAACGGCTATCACGTGCAGCCTTTGGGAAATGTCAAGCAATGTGGAACAAGTCCGGTCGGTCATACATGGCAGCAGAAATTGTTGAAGATAAATGCAAGCTCCAGCTCATCCGGCCAAATCAGACTAGGTGGAACTCTACATACATGGCTGTGGAGAGAATCATACGGATCATACAAGAGAAGGGCGAGGACGCTATCCAAAACGTCTGTGAAGAATTCAAAGTAAAAATGTGAGGATTTAAAAAAATATATAATTTCTTAAGTTTGACGCAAATGAAAAACAGTGCTTGAAGTTACTCTGCTTATTTCTTTCTTTTTTCATACTTGTAGAAAATTGTCAAAACACATTTCCATACTTGGCTACACATTCCACACCTATTCCTGCAGGAAATTTGCAGGAAAGTTACTTTTTTTTTTTTTTTATGCTATACAGGCTGAGTCCAGCTGAAATAGTTTTCCTGACTGAGTATTGCACTGTGATGAAACCTGTGGTGAAGGCTTTGAACATCCTTCAGTCTCAGACCAACACGCACATGGGGTGGCTCCTGCCGGTAGTCTTCCAGTTACAAGCAAAACTCAGCAGACTGGAGACATCTTCCAAGATGTGTCTGCCCCTTATCAGAGCAGTTCAGGATGGTGTCCAAAAGCGCTTTGGTGGGATGATGCAAGACCCTGAACTGATTGCTGAAGCAATCCTTCTGCCAAAGTTCAAGATCACCTGGACTGAGAGGGCTGATATCATAAAAGCAGGTATGATTTCAATATTTTATTTCATAGTGTAATCAGTTGTTAATTATTAATCCCAGTTTTGTCTACTTTGTTGCTATTTAACACAGTGATGTAATTGCAGTGAAATCAGTCTTTGCAGTTTCTGCATTATGGTCAACTCTTTGCCACATTAATCAAAACTTAATTGTCAGAAATATTCAATATGCATTGTTGTGCGCTCAACAGGTCTGATCTATGTAAGACAACACCTTGACCAGATGGCAGAGGCCGCGGTAGAGCAAGTTGGGCAACATTCATCAGATGAAGAAGATTTCTTCTCCTCAATGAAGTCTAGAAGATCACAAGCAGTGTTAATTTCGTCAACGAAGAAGACGGCGACGACAAATATTTGTTAACGAACCTTTTTTCTGTGACTAAGACTAGACGTTGACGAGCTAAAAATAATATCTGATGATAAAAACTATGACGAAATTTATGCCGCGTCTTCGTTAACGAGACGAGACGGGACTAAAATGTTATTTGAGGACGACAGGACATTCAAAATACATCCTATAGGCTAAGCTAACTGTCTTGTCTTTCAAAATGTGCGTCCCTGTCATTGGATTACAATCAGATGAGGGGCGTTCGTATATCTAGTCTCAGTATGGCAGCCGCGGACGGATTGGCTACCAAACCGCGAACTAGCGATCTGAAACAATGGCCTCAGCACCTGAAGGGTTAGCGATACGGTGACCAGACCATCCCGTTTTTCCCGGTAGTCACAATTCGTTGTTGATTAACTTAAAGTTAGTGAAGGTGGGATAGGCGGAATCGCGCTGATAGAAGCGCGCGCACGCTCCACTTCTTCAGTTCTGATACAGCGCGCGATCGGTACTCTGTACTCGGTACTCAAATACATACACAGCAGTCCAAATGTCTACTGTGTACTAGAATATCTCACGTAAATACAGTCGGATATGGCTTAAGTGAACGTAAACAGGTGGGTGAAAACTGAATGTGTGTCAGACATGCATCCGTTTTAAATGGACAGCATTCCTATTAAATACCTATATGTATCATTAACAACGTGATCTCACAGAATTCCGTGTAATGTTCACGGACTTAATTAACCTCCGAGTCTGTGGTAGCATCACGGAATCGCCGAAAATTCCGTGATGGGCTCACAGAAAAAATTCCGTGATGGGCTCACAGAAAAAATTCTGTGATGGGCTCACAGAAGTGATACCAATGTAAGTCAGTGACAGGCATCAGTCGTGCTCCACGCACGGAAACCCTTAGCATCAATATGCCGACGCGATACTGGGACATTTATCGTCATTATTGTTCAGAACTGGGTAGGGGTGGGGTCAGGTACTCCAGTGAAAGTATAACTGCATCGGAGTCACTCTTTTTACGTTGAACCAGTGAATCCGTGCATGGACCACGGCTGATGCCTTCTGTGAGCCCATAACGGAATTAAGTCCGTGAACATTACACGGAATTCTGTGAGATCAGGTTGGTCATTAATGTTAACCAACAAAAAATATTAAATAAATGTATACTTGTCATGGTGACAATACTGACAATACTACTGTATCTGAAAAATTTGTTTAATTTGTATATCTACCAAAAAATTAATATTTATTCCAGTTTTTCCAGATTCAATCCTTGATTCAAATTTCTCATAAGCTTAATTGATTTAAAGAGAGATTAATTAATCACTATTTTTGTTTGAAGACTACATATAAAATGGCTACCAAAATAAATGTTGGTAATTGCAGTTTGACTAAAAGTAATGACTAAAAGTTGACAAAAATGCAATGACTTTTCGTTGACTAAAACTAGACTAAAACTATGAAAGACTCAAATGACTAAAATGTGACTAAGACTATTAAGCATTTTCGTCTCATGATAAAGACTAAGACTAAATCAAAAATGCCTGCCAAAATTAACACTGATCACAAGGTACAGGGGAGCTAGATGGGTACCTTGCCTGTGTCTCAAACAAAATGGATCTGTTGAACTCATTTCCACACATCAAAAACCTTTCTGTCAAACTCAACACTGGCCTTGAATTCCTGCCTCAGCCGCCTGTGAGCGTCTCTTCAGCAGTGCTGGCCTGCTGTTCACAGCAAAGTGAGCAAGGATGAACTCTGCTAACTTTGAAAACCAGCTGCTGCTCAAACTTAACAGAAAGTTCATAGAGTAAGGATGGACACACAAATAAAACTGTAAAGATATACAGAAGGGCAGGGTAATTAAAAAAAAAAAAAAAAAACTACCATGTTGTTCATTTGATGTTGTTATTTGACAGGTCTGTTATCTGACAATGGCACAGTTATGTCCTAAATACTTGAAGGTCCCTGACCCATTTTGATTTAAAGTTTTGCAGCATTACTGTTGTTAAGAAAAGATGCTCTACTGAATCCACAGTTTATGCCATATTCAATGGTTGTAATGTTTAAAATGTTTAATGGGATGATCTGCACTAAAATTACTCCTACTTCCCTAAATGTTTTATATGGTTCTCTTATTTTTATTTATTTTATTTTAGTTGTTTATTTTTGTTATTGCACTTTAATTTGTAAAGTTGTTTCTTCAATTAAAAACAACTAGTTTGAGATTTATATCCCCTTGTCTTTTTTTAACTACACTACAATCCTCCACCCACCCCTCCCCCGCTGTTAAAAAAAAAGTTACTCTGTAAATTTTAAATGAGCTACTTTTTACTTTTACTTGAGCAGATTTTTAGAACGGTAATTTTACTTGTACTTGAGTAAAATTTCATTGAAGTAACAGTACTTTTACTTGAGTAGAATATTTTATTACTCTTTCCACCTCTGGGTGTGTGATAGTTCTCAGGTGTGAGCATGTGATTAGTGCAATCAGCTGTGTGTGTTGTCAGTGCAATGAATTATGGGAATAGTAGTCTGGTGAAGTGCAACAGTAATGTAGTGAAAGAGTCAATGTGGTGAGCGAGTGACCTCTGGTGGTGAGTGAATGGAAGTGAAAGTGAAAGTTCATAGGCCGGATTCATGACAGCCATACTGGGATGACATAATTAAATTGTACACACAATATTAACTCTAGTTTTAATATTTTATTAACAAACCAAACGCAAAGCTTCCACCAAGAAAAACTGTTCCTAGCAAGCGAATATAGCGCTGACTTCAGTTACCCGGATGAGCCTGTGATATTAGTTTTTACCGGTTGTTATCGGGTAACAACTGTCACAAACGACCAATCAGAATCAAGCATTCCACAGAGACATGTAATCAATCACTTTAACACTGCTGGCTTTAATCAAACTGTATTTGTGTGATTACAGATACGACTGGAGTGTAGAAAGAAAAACACATGAAAACTGCTGCAGCATCAGAAACCACAGACCAGCAAATAACCAGAGAACTGAAAGAAAAATAGACGCCAGAAATGAAACACAAACGACTGAATCACAAGAGAATATCAGACAGAGACTTGTTAGACGGAAGAGTATGGACAGAATAAATCCAGACTGTAAGTATTCAGATATCGTCTTTAAACTCGTCATCTAGTAATACAATCAGCTGCTCTCTGCAGTCACAGATGAATTAAACATTACAGATAAATGATTGTTTAATTGATGCATTATTTTGATAATCTAAAACAATGTGAATATCTGTATCTGTTTGTGATTTCTAGTCTAATGTGATCCAGACGGGCCTGTAAAGATTCAGTCTGAGTTCAGATCTGAGGTGAGATTCTCACATCAAAACCCTTCAGATGTTCTCAAGAACAAACACCATCACTGAGACACCAGCAGCAGAAGATCTGAACATCTTCATCTTCATCTTCATCATCATCATCATCATCATCATCATCATCATCATCATCATCTCAGACTGCATCCATCCAGACTACAGTCTGTTCAGCTCATGGATTCTTTCAGCTTTTTCAGACTCATCTGATCACAAACAAACAGACTCATGAACAAACTCTTTCTCAGATCAGTGTCTCAAAACTGCTGTCTTTGATTTCGTTTTATTTTTTTGTTCAGTGTTTCGTTTTCGATGGATCACTTCTTCGCCATTCACCTGCTTTGCCTTGAGCAGAGGAAGTGCTCCCTCGAGGAGCTTGTGGAGGAATTCAGATCACATTCCCTGAGCTCGATCCTGCACTGAACCCTGTTACACGAGCGCAGTTATCTGGGAGGGTTTATGTGGATCATGGAGTGGGTGCTGGTTTCCTGTGAATCAGCTTTCAGAAGGAGAACCTGAGACCATACCATCGCCCTGAAACCTGAGCCGATAGATGTGTCTCAACAGGTGTGTGATCCGGCAACACCTCACCTGCCGGAGGAGTTTTACCTTTTTTGTAAAGTGCATTTGACTTTTTTTGCATGTTTACTTTGTAAACACTGGGTCGGTTCTTCTGCCTACGTCACGCATGACCTTTCCAACATACAGTATATGCACATCGCAGAGCTACTGCTAGCCGAGCATTTGTGGTTAAAAAAGGTTTTTTCTTTTTTAAGAAAATAACCGATCGTCTGGCTAGATAAGACCCTTATTCCTTGGGTGGGATCGTGTAGAGCTCTTTGAAGCTGCGCTGAAAGCATTTTGTTTCTTTCAATACATTGATCCCCATCAAAGTCCTCTATATGGAGAAAAATCCTGGAATGTTTTCCTCAAAAACTTCCATTTCTTTGCGACTGAAGAAAAAAGACATGAACATCGTATTTAAGTTGCTCTCTTTCTGTTCATTGTGGTCTGGTCTCGTCAGTGTGTGGATGTGTTGCTGGTTTCTTTGTGGATTATTTGCATGAGGATTTATTAAAGACTACCTTCGTATGCTTGTGTGTTCAACATCACCCGATCCGTGACATCTGCACTGATGCTGCACTTTACTGACAACGTTTGATCTGCATCTGCGTCACACAGAGACTGTGTTTTACCAAATATTTTTCATTTTGCGATGCCTCATACATTTCATGTATTAGGTATGTTTTTATATTCTTGTATATTTTGACATTTCTCAGATTCTTCTCTGTATATGTTTGTACCCCTCTATACCATTTACTTCATATGCATTTATTATTTGTCTTTTCACCATATATTCTACATTTATGCAACAAGCACTGGAGATAATAATGGTTCTGTATATTTTAGCTGTAGAGTTGAAATATTTCTGAGTTTATCAGGGAGAGCAGATGATTTTAATGTTTGAGTCTTTGGTCAGGATTTCATTTCCTAAATCCGACTGTGATTTTGAGTCTGTGTATTGATAGTGTGATCATGTTTTGATGGACAGTTTTATTCTCAGGTTTCTCATGTAATTTCTCTCAGTTCTGTCAGAACACAATAAATGAAGAGACTAATTCATGTTCTTACCAGAGACTCTTTCTGGATTCATCTGTTAACTGATAAAGGATACTGTATCATATCTTTATAATCAACCAATTGGAAAATATGGATAAAATCAAAAGTCATAAATGCATTACAAGGAGTCACACAACACATTTTGCTTATTTAAACACTGTTGAAATATGTAAGATAACGTAAGCAATTCTGTAAGGAGGCCATGCTAGAAAATGTTCATAAACACAAGTCATAAGTGAATTACACACATGAACCAAAAACTGCATTCCTTCATGTGATTAGGACAAGGTCTCATAGTTCATTACCCTTTCAGAGATACTGTTTCCTAAAGACATCCGTTTAAATACTTCAAATACCTCTTCACATGTGTTTTCACTTCATATGGCCTACACTACAGAATATAGAATACCATAAAGTGAAAAGACATGTCAATGAATTTAAAATGGACTTTAGAAAACAAATAAATAAAACACAATTGCCAAGTGCATTGGCTTTCTAACATTAATAGTTGATTACTATATTAAAGGCATAATGACAGATTTTTTTCTAAGAGGACTAGATAATTATTGGTCAGTAATTTCACTGTATTGTCATTGTTTATCACCAGCAGCAGTTCAGTCTGTTCTAACTCACAGCTTATTGCTTTCATGTATGTAGGTCAAATGTAAACAACATCCAATTTTAGCATTGGTTGCTGTCAACCTGATCTCAAATCAACATTATTATTTGTGAGTTAATAAGCCATCTGAAAGCCATTTGGTGAATTAACTTTGAAGAATGTTGCTTGCACTAATTTGCATTTAAAGCATTAAAAATCAAATAAATGTTGAAGGAAATGTGTTTGAATTTTTTCATAATACATAGAATATTGGCAGTTGTCACCATCTTCGACCACTACATGGCACAATTAGATTTTTACTGCAAACTCAAAAGCCTTTAGTTTGAGGTTCAAGACAATAAAACAAAATAAGAGAAATTAGAGGCCAGAGTTCAGATATGAAGCTGAATGAGGATCATCATCATCTCACAGACTCTCCAAAACATTCAATGGTTTTTGCATGGAAACCCAAAGAACTGGTTTGGTGTTCAGTGTTTCAAGCTGTCATTCATCTCAGCAGCGCTCTAGATTTACGTCACGCAGCTTTCTAAGTCCAAAGACCACAGTGTGTGAAAGAGGTAAAGACACACACCTCTCATCCGGAGGAACAGCAGACATGTCCCTGCAGCTCTGATTGCAGTCAGATGATTTCAGTTTGAATCTTCAGAGTCACAAACTCATTATGTGCCCCAGAGTCCTCCAGTGATCTCTAAACAACAATGGAACATTTTTAAAGGTCTTTCCAACCTGCTGCGGTCAGGATTTACAATAACACACACGCTGATCTGAATAAGTTCACTAATGTGTTTAAAAGACTGATAACACATACATGACCCTGATTATCTGAAGATCCAGTGAACGATGGCTGATATAATGCAGATACTGTAATTTAATGATATCAAATAATATACAAAATTACTCAAATCAAATTCACACTTACTTTACACTATTTATAAAAAAAAAGAAAAAAAGAAAGTTCTCTATGATTGTTTATGGTATGATAGACTTGGGGGAAAAAAAGTTTAAAAAATCCAGTCAAACTCAACTCAAACATTCCAATACAATAGAACATAAAATATAATACAATACAATAAATAGATTCAATATTCCTCTATTATGATAAAGTGCTGGATTGACCTTTGACCCCTGTAGCACAGTGAGGTGTCTCCCTCTACAGACGATCTTCAGAATCACAGCAGAGTTAAAGATCTACAACTACAGGTGCATCTCAATAAATTAGAATGTCGTGGAAGTTCATTTATTTCAGTAATTCAACTCAAATTGTGAAACTCGTGTATTAAATAAATTCAATGCACACAAGTAGTTTAAGTCTTTGGTTCTTTTAATTGTGATGATTTTGGCTCACATTTAACAAAAACCCACCAATTCACTCTCAACAAATTAGAATACTTCATAAGACCAATAAAAAAAAAACATTTTTAGTGAATTGTTGGCCTTCTGGAAAGTATGTTCATTTACTGTATATGTACTCATTACTTGGTAGGGGCTCCTTTTGCTTTAATTACTGCCTCAATGCGGCGTGGCATGGAGGTAATCGGTCTGTGGCACTGCTGAGGTGGTATGGAAGCCCAGGTTGCTCTGATAGTGGCCTTCAGCTCATCTGCATTGTTGGGTCTGGTGTCTCTCATCTTCCTCTTGACAATACTCCATATATTCTCTCTGGGGTTCAGGTCAGGTGAGTTTGCTGGCCAGTCAAGCACACCAACACCATGGTCATTTAACCAGCTTTTGGTGCTTTTGGCAGTGTGGGCAGGTGCCAAATCCTGCTGGAAAATGAAATCAGCATCTTTAAAAAGCTGGTCAGCAGAAGGAAGCATGAAGCGCTCCAATATTTCTTGGTAAACGGGTGCAGTGACTTTGGTTTTCAAAAAACACAATGGACCAACACCAGCAGATGACATTGCACCCCAAATCATCACAGACTGTGGAAACTTAACACTGGACTTCAAGCAACTTGGGCTATGAGCTTCTCCACCCTTCCTCCAGACTCTAGGACCTCAGTTTCCAAATGAAATACAAAACTTGCTCTCATCTGAAAAGAGGACTTTGGACCACTGGGCAACAGTCCAGTTCTTCTTCTCCTTAGCCCAGGTAAGACGCCTCTGACGTTGTCTGTGGTTCAGGAGTGGCTTAACAAGAGGAATACGATTGTCTTCTGGACAACTGTCAGATCAGCAGTCTTCCCCATGATTGTGTAGACTAGTGAACCAAACTGAGAGACCATTTTGAAGGCTCAGGAAACCTTTGCAGGTGTTTTGAGTTGATTAGCTGATCGGCATGTCACCATATTCTAATTTGTTGAGATTGGTGGGTTTTTGTTAAATGTGAGCCAAAATCATCACAATTAAAAGAACCAAAGACTTAAACTACTTCAGTCTGTGTGCATTGAATTTATTTAAGACACAAGTTTCACAATTCCCACAACATTCTAATTTATTGAGATGCACCTGTATATATTTTATTGTGGTGAATTGCCCAGTGCTTTTTTTTTTTTGTTTTGTATACAGTGTATTAATATTATTGTGATTGTCGTATTTTCTTGTAGTTTTCTTCCCTCCTGGTTCCATGGCAGCTGCAGGGTCTCCTCCATGGGTGTGACCACTGGTGAGGTGGTGGGTTCTTCGGTTGATTTGTATTTTCTCTTGAGTGCTGTGATTGCTGTGCAGTATTGGGGTTTGAATTTCAATTAATGGTTGTACACTTTCGCACTTATAGTCGTGCCCGGTTGGAGCCCTGTGGTTTGTTGTTAATGTTTTATTTTTCTTTTGTGTTTTTTTGGAATGAGGTCTGTATTAGTGTTTTGGATATTCATTCTTTTATGTTAAGATTGGTATCTGTGAATTGTAATAAAACTACTTGTACAAGCGCTAAAGCTTTCACCACAGTTTGTGGCCAGTTATTATCCCTCCCTGATTTGGTGGGTTACAAATGTCACGGAATGCCGTAAGACTGGGTTGGAAAATACCATCTAAACTTTTCTGAACACAGTCAGTTCTCCTCAGAGATACATTCATATAAATTGCACTATGAATTATTTAACATCTCAACCGACTTTTTAAATTATTTTAAAATTAAAATATTTTAATTTTCAACAGGAGAATCAAAGAAAGATGATTTTGTAAATTGGTAAAGTATATTTAAGTAATCAGAGTCAAGTTTCACTTTAAAGCACAGTCTTTGCTCAGCTGTATGGTAGCGTGGGGTAAAACGCTAAAACGCCTTCTGTTTTTCCCAGAATATCCACTAGATAAAATCAAGATACATATTTGTAACTATGGACTACGTTGACAAGGGTGATGTAGAAATATAAAAAAATAATTTTAATCTCAAACTGTCTGTAATCTGATTTTGCTGTAAATGTATAATGCAAATTGCTTTGTTTTGCCCACACTGTAAAAAAATAAATAAATTGAGAACTTAAACGTTTAAGCCAACCAGCTTCAGCATAATTTTGAGTTTTCTCAACTTATTTATGGCAAAATGCTTGGTACAAATACATTTTTTGTTAAAAATCTAATAACATAAAAACTCTGAACAATTTTCATTTTGGTTTATAAATGATACCATTGTCACTAAAACTACGATAACTATTCTGGACACATTTAACTTTTGTTCTTTTTCACAGAAAAAAAATGACAGTCCTTAAGAGAGGCGTTCTCCCCCGATCCACCCGATAGAGCTCTTAAAGCAATAGTTCACCCCAAAATCATCATTCTGTCATTTACACAAGAAGAAGAGGAACATCGCATGGTGATCAAAACAATACAGATACAGTGCTTTCTTGCATGCAACACATAGAATTCACTTTCCTTCTTGTGGCAAAACAGAAATAAATGAATCAGTTCCTTTAGGAATAAAACACTTGTTCAGTAAAATGTGTTTCTACATCAATGATGTAAAAGAGATAAAATCATTAAAGTTGTGCTGCTTTAGTTTAGAAGCGCTCCTCTTTCACTTTCATCAGATCTCTAGCCTGCCAGACTGTTCTTCTTTTGTTGTTGTTTTTAATAGGCTATAATATAATATATTCTTACTACTATCTTTGCCATGTTGTATTTTTGACATTTCTATTTCACAGTACTGTAAAACTTAAAATTAATAATAAAAATGATTTTTTAATGACCTTGTGTTGATCTGAAGAGAAGAAACATCCATCACAACTCTGAGATCCCTGCTAATGTTGTGCGTCTGAGCTTCAGAATGGGGACTTTTATATAGTGAGAAGACACACCTGACTCTGAAATCGAAAATAACATTCTGCAAACAGCTGATCCGTGCCTGTGGTCAATTCTAAGAACAGGAAACATGCCAAAACTGAGAGGGGCATGGTTTTGGCTGAAGTGTACTTTGATTGGCTGCTTGTGTTGCAGTTCTGTGACCACATTGTCATAGCAACAACTTCCTTCCTTTTTTGGGCTGGAAAATTGAAAAAATGCAGCAATGCACCGGTGATGGCACAGTAAGCAGGGTTTTAAATATTGTGGCACTAACCCCACCAAACACAACAGTGGCCAAAAGTGATGTTTGGAGGGTTTTTTTATGACCCCACATTTCACTTAAAGCATCAAAATATGAAAAAAAAATATGAAGGGAAAAAACACTGACCAGTGTTACCAACTGCTTTCAATTGAAAAGCTAAAACAGTCACTAAATGTTGCAGAATGACGTCATAATGGCGAGTTCACTGATCTATATAAATACAAAATATAGATCAGTGGGAGAGTCTTGGAATCTAGATAAATTGATTTTGTTGCTGGACTTTTGAAAAATGTCTCTAAAGGGGTGAGGAAGTCACTAAATCTAGTGACAAAATCACTAAATTGGCAACATTGACATTGACTACAACATAATCAGCTATTAATATTTCGTTGGTCCTCTTGTTTTTGCATGTGTTCATAATTTCTTTGTCTGACAGCATGGCCAAAAACTATGATCGCACAATTTGGCATGTTTCATTGCATTATTATCACAAATAAAACAATTGACTAAGCAACTATGCAATATGCTTACACAATCTTTAACATATATTTTTTTTATATTAAGGATGAAGATGTCAGATTTCCTCGGCCGGACATCACGTCTGACCACTACTATATGGCAGTTCATTGACTTTCCAACTGATCGTCAAACCACGCTGCAAAAACAAGCCACTTTTATGAGGATTGTGGGCTTTCCTGGAGTTGTTGGAGCCGCTGATGGAACTCGTGTTCATGTTATTGATCCGACCGTAAACGAGGAGACATACCAATAGAAAAGGATTTCAAAGCATCAGTAATAATTTGTGATAATTTTGCACAATGCATTTTTTAAAAATACATTTAAATATTAAAATATTTCAGTGTCTTAATTAAATGATTTTATTGTAGTTACATTAAATGATTGGTGTTGTGCTGCTGTGACTTCACATGAGCAGGCTCACTATTGGCTGATTCAGAGGTCGAGGTCAGCCATGTTGTGTTGACATCACTGTAGTCATTAATTCACAACACTTCAGTGTCACCTCAGTCAACACTTAAGAATCAGTCTTAGACTTTACTGAAAGCTGCTTTTAGCTTCTTTATAAAAAAAGAGAATACATCCCTCTACAGGACATCAGCAGTATTACAGCTGAGTCCTGAGAAAAATCACCAGTTACATTACACCAGAATTTCGAAGAGGTTTTCTAAATTATTTAAATTAAATCTATAAATGTAGTGAACTCCAGGAGCAATAATCAGCCTTTAATCTACTTTAACATTATTCCTAAGTCCTTAGATTAGTTATAGCACTAATAAAGAGATGGATTTTATCCATCAAACATAATTAAACAGAAATTTATAAAAAAAAACTCACAAGAAACTACGGCTGAATGAAACTTGATAGAAATTACTTAATTTATTCATATTTATATATTTTTAATATGTCAGTGTAAAATACTAAAACTATTTTATTTCAAATTTTATTTTGATAGTTTAGTTAAGTAATGAAATAACTTACAGACAAATGAACAGTTTCTTCAGTGCTTCTGTTTGAAGAAAAAAATGAGAAAAATGAACCAAAGGTACTCAGACCCCTAAATATTAAAGCAAATAATAACAACAACAACAACATGCCACTTGAGTCCTTCTGTGCCAATTCTGGGTGGGCCATCTTACACCAAGGGTCGAATTTTCTTTTTATAATTTATAATAATAACATCTGTGTCCACGGATCCCTCATTAACAAACAGACCAAAAACTTTGATGTTCAATAAAACACAGTGTCATAGATAACTGTTTTCCAGAGACATTAAATGTGATCAAGTAACCTCAAAACAGTTTAAAATGATTAAATCTGATACATGTTAACATTCAGATGAAATGATCAAATTAAAAATAGTATAGCCATTCAACAAAAGCGCTGAGATGAGAATTTGTGCTGTTTATGATCAAGAGGAAAAATGAAGGTATAGGGGGGAATATGTAATGTATGTCTGAATCTGGATCCTGCGGGTAGTTAAGGGTTTGTTTTCAGTGTAGTCCGGTCTGCTGTGATGCATGTTTAGGCCATTTTGTAACTAAACAGCTTTATAAAATGAATCAGACCCAAATGGAAAAGAGATCCTTTCCTCAATACAAAAGGGAACTGCTGTGCGTTTGTGTCGGTCACTGAAAATCTGATCTGATATCGTGCACAACATAGACACACACAGACACGTGAGGAATTAATGCAGCCGGTGGAAAACTGATGAATGTGTCATAGCCACCAGTTTAGTTTCATTTAATTTAGTTTCATTCTGTTTGACTAGGAGTTGACATATAATTTACTGGGTTTGCCTGTAAAGCATCATCATATATGAGTGTGATGTGATGAAATCATCTAAGAGCCATCTGTCATCCAAACGAGAGAACAGTTCCATCACTTATTAAACTGATATTTATGGTATTATGAGTACTCAAACCTACGGTGGCCCAGTAGTGCATCTTTTAGTTACCAACTATGAAGATGATCAGATGTCAGTTTCTGTTAGTATTATTATTATTATTATCTCTGAAATTAATCTAAATATGTGATGAAACACACCTGATTCACATCAGTAGCTGATCAATGACTTTAACAGAAACACAAGAGCTCCAGACTTTACACGAGACATCTATATAAATGCCTTCATTCATTCATTAGAGCAGATGATGAAAGATTGCATAACATTGCTATAGGTTCTGATGTTTCACACAAAATGCAAAATCAGCATTATTCTTATTTGTGAGTTAATAACTGAATAACATCCACTGAATTAACCTAACAGAATGTCACTTGTATTAAATAGAATTGAAATCAAATATGTATCAGTAAATGAGTTTTATTGTTCTCATGATACATATTAACTGCAGTTATCATCTTTGTCTACTAGATGCTGGATGATCAAACTCAAAGGTGTATAGTTTCAGGTTAAAGGGTTAGTTCGCCCATTTAAGACATGAAGTTGTATGCAATCCTTACCAGCACTATAGTGCATACACACTGACCCACCCTTTAGTCACCTCCTGGTCAGAGTTCTGGCCGCTGGAAGTTTTTCAAGATAGTACTCCCGGTTAGTTTCCGGGCCTCAAAACTGTGCGTTTTACGTGAAAAAATTATTTATGCTTTCAAAGCTTGATTAATTTACATCACAAAACACACCTGACAAAATTCATACCTCAGTTTTAATCGGCACTATTTTCTTTCCATTTCTATCAATCCGCGCTGCTGTCAACGTCAACAGTGCGCACGTTCAGATCAGCTGTTCCATAGGGTGCGTCCGAAATCGCATACTTCCCTACTATATAGTATGCGAAAAACAGTATGCGAGGCGAGTAGTATGTCCGAATTCATAGTATTCGAAAAATAGTAGGCGAGAAGTACCCGGATGACCTACTGCTTCCTTCCGAATTCTGTAGTAGGCATACGATGGACACTTTACTATCCCATGAGGCCGCGGGAGAGGCCGCGTCATATTCGAAAAATGGCGGAAAGCCGCGACGCGGCTGTCTTCAAGTGTAAAGTACCTCAGGGAAAAACATTTTTGATGTTCATTGTGGTTAACTTGTAACTTACTTGTTTAACATCATCCAAGTAAACGACTGTCTTGTTGAGGGTTTAACAAACAGATGAAACTACGTCAACCTCAATGTAGTACATCAGCTTGTTAACGCTGCTTTCTTTAAATAGACGGTTCGTTAAGCGTTAAGAATTTAAATCATTAACGATATTCGCGCAGTGAAGTGGGTTCTTTAAATTTGTGCGCTGTTGTGAAGACGCATGACACGTGACAACATCAACATGGCGGATGTAGTACGTCCGAATTCCAGTCATACTACCCTCATTCATACTATATAGAACGTACTTTTTTAACGGTCGAGTAGTACGTTCGAATTCAAATGTAGTACTACACAAGTAGTATGCGATTTCGGACGCAGCCATAGTGTTTACACAATCGAATGACAACAACAGAAAAAGTAGAAAATGAACAGTGGTGCGAACTTGTAAATTCCCAGGCTGTGACCACAAGAATGTGCCGGGATCACCGTTCAGATTCCAGTTTCGGATATAGCTACGAGACAGCTTTGGCTGGTTGCCATCGGCTACTCTGCGGGAGCTAAAATATCGAGAATCAAGGATTTCCGTGTGTGCAGTGCTCACTTCAGCGAAGACGATTACATCCCCAACCAAGGAGGAAAAAGAAAAAAAGACATGTTGTCAGCGAGTCGCGCTATCAACAGCTGATCTGAACGTGCGCAATGTTGACGTTGACAACAGCGCGGATTGATAGAAATGGAAAGAAAATAGTGCCGATTAAAACTGAGGTATGAATTTTGTTAGGCGTGTTTTTTGTGATGTAAATTAATCAAGCTTTGAAACGCAAATAATTTTTTCACGTAAAAATGCACAGTTTTGAGGCCCCGGAAACTAACCGGGAGTACTATCTTGAAAAACTTCCAGCGGCCAGAACTCTGACCAGGGAGGTGACTAAAGGGTGGGTCAGTGTGTATGCACTATAGTGCTGGAAAGGATTGCATACAACTTCATGTCTTAAATGGGTGAACTAACCCTTTAAAGTCAGTGAAGAGAATCTGCTGTAATTTGATGCCACACGTGACAGTGAGGTGGCGTCGGCGCCGGTTCAAGTCGGACAAATTTTCTAACCGGCATGCACTGCTTCAAGTCAGCCGCCGGTTTTCATGGCGCCGCATGAAGTCGAACACACCTTTTGTCTTCTGTATTGACAGTTTAAACCACCCAATCACAATGCGCTACAGACGGAGCCATGAAGTGTTTTGCTCCGCCTAAAGAACGCTTCACTCCAACTTCTTCCTCGTCGGCTTTTCCCACGTTTTCACAGCAGCTTCATCAAGAACAGGCTTGCTCTGCGGTGAGTGATGCGGCGTACAGAGCCAGGAGGAGGAGGAGAGGAGAGCAGCTGAATCAGTGCTTGATCAGGACTCGCAGCGGAGTCTGCATCTATCCTGTGTGCGCGCGACATTAGTGCAGAATACGCAAACACTTCTTAATAAAAAAGGCCAAGTCATGTCAAGTGTGTTCATAGAGGTTTCCATGGGCCAATGCGAATAAATCTAGATTTAAATTCGAAAATACACGATATTGTCAGACCTGACGTTTTTTATTATCCAAAACAACTAGATGCAATGATACATATCTACACTACCAGACAAAAGTTATTGAACAGTAAGATTTTGAATGTTTTTTTAAAGAAGTCTCTTCTGCTAACCAAGCCTGCATTTATTTTATCCAAAATACAGCAAAAGCAGTAATATTTTGAAATATTTTTACTATTTAAAATAACTGCTTTCTATTTGAATATATTTTAAAATGTAATTTATTCCTGTGATCAAACATGAATTTTCATGGTTTCACAATGGTGTCTATAATCCAAGACAATCAGCCCAAACAATCCTGCATCTTGTCCTGATCTTTGACTCTGTTTCTTGCTATTTCATATTCAAATGTAACTAATGTTTAGCACAGAACACAACACACTGTACATAAAAAAGCTTTATGTGTTTGTATGAAATAAATAATAATGACTGATGTATCAGATTATATTTTTATATGAACATATTTTTGAATATCAATATCAGCCAATAACTGTGTCCGTCTGTCTGACTAAAAGTGGTTTCATCCTTTCCACGTTTCTTTCAGCAACATAATGGTAATGCTAGTGTTTTCTTTTCATTTCAGTCATTTGTACATCATTTCTCTGTTAAATTTCAATATCAGCGTTATATCAGCCGTCAGTCAGTGAATCAGTAGATATCAGGTTTTTGTATCAGTCACTGTAAGGTCTTATTATAAAGATGGCGCTGTTGGACACATACACGTGCTGCTGTTTGTTTGTTTTGTATGTTCATTTTTGCGTGTTTTTGTGAATGATTTGCACGATTGGGAGAACGACTAAGATGACGGCGTGTGTCTTACTTTTTTTGATGGCGATGACGCTCCCGAGTTAACTTTTTTCCACCTGTAAAACCAGTGGGAATGGGGCGTTAGTCTACTCAAGGGAGACGCTTCTGTCGCTGCGATGATGCTGAGATGCAGCTGGTCTTTCCCGATCACTAACTGAAAGTTTGCTGGAGGGTATGAGAACTCGATATCTGCAGCGACCTGAGTAATGTGAGGTCGCTTAGGAATAAAATGGATGAACTTCGAACTTTAACAAGAGGATGCTTCGAGTACCGTGAGTCTTGCATCATGCTCTTTACTGAGACTTGGTTACATCCAGAGATCCCTGATGGTTTAGTTGAAATAGAGGGGTTTTCACACATTCGCTCCGATAGGACTGTGATGTCAGGAAAAAGTAAAGGGGGTGGTCTCTGCTTGTATATAAATGACAGGTGGTGCAGACAATACACAGTCCGGGAGAAAACCTGCAGCTCTGATGTAGAACTGTTATGTGTAAGTCTCAGGCCATTTTATTTACCCCGTGAATTTGGTAACATTCTCATTTGCTCTGTCTACGTACCCCCCAACTGTAATGCTTCACGGGCTGCGTCACAGGTGGCAGACTGTGTTCATGAACAAGTACAGAGTACCCCAAATGCCCCTATTTTCGTCGTTGGAGACTTTAACCATTGTGATTTAAATACTGCTCTGCCGGGCTTTGAACAGTATATTAATTGTTACACCAGGAAGAATCGTATTTTAGACAAATGCTATGGCAATTTAAAACATGCTTACAAAGCCATAGCTAAACCACCTCTGTCTAACTCTGATCACAATACTGTTCATCTGATCCCTACTTATAAGACTGCCCTCAAGAGCTCTAAACCCCTGGTGAAATCTATCAATGTATGGTCAGAAGCAGGGGCGGAGCCAGACATTATAAACATCAGGGGCTTAGCCCAAATGTTGTTGCCCATTTAGCTGACAAATGTGCTTTAAGTTGAATCATGCAATAACGGGGTGGTCTAACTGCAAATCAAGGATCTCCAACAATCCCATTTAAATATGGGCTTCAGTTATTCTGAACTGAATACATGAGGCCAACAGAAGAACATTTACTGTATTTATATTAGATTTGTTAAGGGAGTAGCATAATAAGATAAACAGTGGCATACAGGGCCGTACGCAGGATTTTAGAAATACTAAGGTCCCAAAATGGAGATTGTTAGGGGGGTTCGGGGGCATGCTCCCCCGAGAAAATTTAGATTTTCCTGACTTACATGTGTGCATTTTAAGATGTTTTAAGGCTCATAAATTGGATAATAATATAGGTTTAAAACCAAGTCAGTGGGCAGTACACTGATAAAAATGATTTTTTGGTGAAGTAAACACTACATAAAAACAAATGTAATTTCTACATTAAATAATTTAGTTCAGGCAAGAATTAAAAAATTAAAGTAAATTCTATATTAGTACTCAATTTAAGCTTGTAGAAATTAAAGTTTGAACTTAAAAGCATATTTTACTTGGAACTGTTTGTCATGTTTACAAGGATTCTTTAAGTAAATATCAAAGTTATGATCCCGTTTTTCCCATCATGCACTGGGGCATGAATAATTAAAAAGGTTAAATTTGTCACTGTTTTTTAGTTATATTTACACTGTTTTATGGTTGCTTTTGTTGTTAGGTTTTGTAACATCTGGAGTTGATTTTCTACTCAAAATGACCCATTCTTACTCAAACACCATCCACTGATTGTCACCGTCATTGTGTATGGTGTACCACGTATTGAGGTCTCTGTGTTCATTTGGGTAACGATTCTTTTGAGTGGACATATTATCTTAAAAGGATAACAAGCTGTCTACTTGCTTGCTTACATGTTTGTAAGTGAATCACATGCTTTAATAGCATGGTTGTTTCCCAGTACTACATCGTTTGAGTACATTTTAGAAGCCATGACTGAGTGAAAAATATTTAAGTATTGCAGATTTAACATAAAATAAACAAGTAAATATTACTCATCAAACTCTAACTGGCCATGTTAATTTTACTTATTTCCTTTGCTAATTTTACCTAACTTAGCCAAGTAGATTTTACTTAATTCAGTACTTACATTTTACTTAAAATTTATTTGTGCAAAAACTTGCCAAATAAAAATTAAGTAAATTTACTTATTGTTTTTTTCAGTGTAGTAGCATAAATTATTTTTCAAGATTTCACAGATTCTTAAACATGAGAATCAGATTAAATGTTGCAATGAATGATCCACTACAAACTGGAAATAGAGAAGATATAGTTTGTTTATGTTTATGAATTTAATAAACTCAAGTTTATTACCAACTATCCTGGTAGCCTTCAGTAAAATCAAGTGTCTAAAATTATTAAACATAAATATTATTTTTTATATTTTTAATTCACACTAACAGAAATTAATCTTTTCCAATAATTTTAAACAGATTTTTACATTTTATGGCCAGTTTTACCTTTATAAAGCCATTTTTTTCTAAAAGTGCCCATTATCTTTTGAGTCAAATTCTTACATTTCATCAGTGAAGAATAATAAGACATTTGGGCTGTTACCAAGCAAATGAAATCAACACAGAAGCTGCATTTCAGATATATTTACACACTGTTTAATGCAAGACATGAATGCATTTAACTGCAATTTCAAATGCATAAATAATGTTTTGATATATTAAACATAAAACGTTAAATACTATTATTTTAAATGATTTAAAACATGAAAAAATCGGGGGGGGAAATCAAAATGTGAAATTAAAACCTCCAGTAGGTGGCAGCAAATCACTGTTAATAACTGAGTCACTGCGATTGAACCGAATAATTTAAACAGTTGATTCATTCAGGAACGAAACACCATCATGTTGCTCAGAGACTCAAAGTGCTGTGGCTGTGTTTGAAATGATTTGTTGCTGGCGGAATAGAGCAAAAGCAGCCAATATGGTGTCTAAAACGTAAGTCTCTTGATATTAGCCCATTACTTATTGAACCGTTGTATAAAATCAATATCACATTTGTATCCATGCTCATTTTATTTAAGAAAAAACGGCACTCTTCATGTGATATTTATTAACAAAATGAAATGATATAAATATATACATTTTCTGCCCCCTTATCTTTAATTATGTGATCATTCTTAATGCATATTAATAGACTGAATCATGCACCTCTAGCTTTAAATGTGTGACTTCATCATGTAGTCGCGCATGCGTGCACTCTGTAGGTGTGTTTTATTTGGTTTTTGCCATATACGCCATAATGTCATGTCTCTAGAGTTCAGTATTGGCGCTAAACATGCGCAGATTTGGTTTGCATGAGCTTGCCCAAGACATTAATAAGTGAACATAATTTACAAAAAGTAACCCACTAGGTAAAAATGCTTGAGGTGAATGAGATGAGACGAGTGACCTGCTGAGTGATTCACAGGAGGCGTGGCTATGTAGGACTGCGGTGTGTAACAAACCCAAAACATTCGGGGCTCTTGAAAAAACATTCAGTGTTCGAGCCCCAGAAGCCACCCCCCCGCTCCGCCCCTGGTCAGAAGATAGCATAGAATCACTGAAAGGTTGCTTTCTATGCACAGATTGGGACATTTTTTCTAGGGAATCAAGTTTGGATTATGCCACAGAAGTAATTACAGATTACACAACAACAAACCTTATGTTACCAAGGAAGTGAAGGACTGTATTAATAGGACCACTGTTATAGCACCAGGCATTTAAGAACAAGGATCACTTACAACTAAAAACTGTACAAAAGGAATTGAACGAGAGGCTCAAAGAGGCAAAAGAACATCACAGGGGCCTGATGGAGGAAAACTTTCAAACTATGAACTCTAAAGATTATGGGACTCAATGAAAATAGCAACCAACATGAAATTAACACAGAAGTTTTTGCATGTCACAGATGAATTTGCAAATGAATTGAACTATTTGTATAAGAGGTTTGACAATTATGACTTTTCTGCTGAATGGTGCTTGATAGTATTGCTATCGATGATGCTGATAGGTTGGAGATTGACCCTAAATCCATCACTAAGGTTTTTAAGCAAGTTAATGCAACTAAGGCCACAGGTCCAGATGGCATATCCCCTTTTTTAATAAGAACATGTGCAGACGAACTAACATCAGCTTGGTCCCCTATTTTCCAGAGGTCCCTGTACTCTCACATTGTGCCAAACCTGTGGAAAAAGGCAATCATTACCCCTGTTCCTAAAAAAAGCTTGTCCACAGGAGAATAATGATCTTAGACCTATTGCCTTAACTTCTGTTGTGATGGTGTATGGAAAAGCTCATCGTGAGCCAATTAAAACTGGAAGTATGTCCACTGTTAGATCCCTATCAGTTTGCATATAAACGTCAAAGAGGCACTGATGATGCTATCAACAGTTTAGTGCACCTAGTGACCAAACATCTTGAGAATCATGGGGCATATGCTAGACTGTTGTTTGTAGATTTTAGCTCAGCCTTTAATACCTTACAGCCTCATATTCTTCTGAAAACAATGCAACGGATGAATGTGAATCCCTTAATTATTAAGTGGTTCTACTCATTTCTGACCAATCGTAGCCAGCAGGTTAGGGTGAACAGGACGTTGTCTGAATCTACGATTATCAGCACTGATGCCCCACAGGGGTGTGTCAGTTGTCCAGTCCTGTTCACATTGTATACTAATGAATGTACATTCTCTGACGACACTGCTATCTTAGGTCTTATATCTGGAACATCAGATGTTATTACTTACAAACATGAGGTTCAAAACTTTGCCCAGTGGTGTGATAAACATTTTCTTAGTATTAACATAAACAAAAAAAACAGTGGAGATTATGTTTGACCCCAGGTCCATCGGAGACCACTTACCAGTGGTCATTAATGGTCAGAATATAGCCCAGGTGGACTCTTACAGATATCTGGGCATCCACATTGATAATAAACTGACATGGAATGTACAGGTTGAAAATGTCTGCATTAGGGTCCAACAGCGATTGTTTTTTTCTTCGTTGGTTGAGGGTTTTTGGTGTTAACCAGAAAGTGTTGCTTCTCTTTTATCATGCTGTAATCGAGAGCATTTTTCGTAATGGCATCTCAGCCTGGTTTGGCAATCTTAGTGTACACTTGAAAGCCCAGATTACACGCCTAACACAGAGAGCCATGAAAATTATGGGAGTTAAGCAGCATCCTACACTTCAGGCTATTTTTAAAGAAACAGTTATTAGACAGGCTCAAAAAATTATTTCAGATCCCACTCATGTCCGCTTCAGACACTTCAGAATTCTTCAGTGTAGGCTTAACCGTTTTAAGAACTCCTTTATCCCACTGATAAGTTAGCTAGAGGTCAACAATCATAATGGTTTTTTTTTTTCTCAACGCATCTGGGTGTGCAAACGATGATTGGTGGTGTGTTGCACGGTGGGTTTGGTGCAGTTTGGCTGATCGCTGTGTATTGTGGGGAGGGGGAGGGGCAAAGACGGGTTGTTACATGTATTGTATGTGTGTGGTGTGTTGTTCGTGTAGAGCAGCAGAGATATCGTATTGTATGTGTCTAAAGCAAATTTCCTTCGGGACAATAACGTTTATCTTATCTTATCTTATCTTATCTTATCTTATCTTATATCTAGTGGTTTTGGTTTTTCACATGAGTATACTGCAGGTGTTATACTTCCTTGTCAAGATGAGAAAGTTCTTGCTTTGCAGTGTGACACTGTGGCCACAGAGTTGTTTTACATCTCAAATAACACAAGCAGCCAAACAAAGTGCACTTAGGTCAAAACCACATCCTCTCCATGTTGGCATGTGTCCTGTGAAGCCCTTTTCACAGAGTTGTTTTGCAGAACATCAGAGTCTTGCTGTTGTTACATTTGAAAGTCCTTTCCTGTCATAATATGGGTCTCCTCATGAGGTGATAAAAATCCTTCTGAAGCTCAGACGGCACAACATCAACAGATCTCAGAGTTGTGATGGATGTTTCTTCACACAAGGTGATCAAAACAATCATCTATCACTTTTTTGTGAAGAGTTTTAGTTTATTCATTATTGAAGCTACTGTGACACTAAAATGTCAAAAAATACACAGTGACACGGCAAAGATATAGTAATAACAATATACAACAAAAGAGCAGCTGGTGGGCTAGAGTCTGGTGGGCTAGAGATTTGATAGTTATTGGACTTATTTCATGTGGAAAGTGTGGTGAACAGTTTAAAGAGAAGCGCTTCTAAACTAGGGCATCAGAAATATTCTGTAATGCTTTCATATCTTTTAAATCATTGATGTAGAGACACATACTACTGTATACTGAACAGTGTTTTATTCCTGTACAGAAATTGATTAATTTATTTCTATTTTGCCACAAGAAGTAAAGCAATTTACATGTTGTGCACACAAGAAAGCATGGATCTGTATCGTTTTGATTACCAGCGTTCTTCAAAATATCTTCTTACTGTGTAAACGATGACAGAATGGGTTGAACTATCACTTGAAGAGCTCTGGTCATGCAGCAAAGATGGTGCTTTAAAGTGAAACTCGACTCAGATAACTCTGATAAACTTTACCAATTTACAAAATAATCTTTCTTTGATTTTTCTGTCTTTGTTTCCTTTCGAGGATGAACTTGAGGAACAGCTGATGCTGATGGTTAATATTTAGGCTACTGCACTTTTGTTTTCCTCTCTTCTGTTGTTCTTTCAGCTGAGTTTGACGTTGGATATTAGACAGATATTCAGCCACGAAAAACCTCAATAAATTCTTTGTGGAGGAGTATAAAAAGTGTATAAAAAATGGCTTATCTGAAAAATATTAGAACGTACAACAGAACGCATCGCAGTGTATTTGTTTTACTCCTCCACGATAACTTGCAACACAGCCGCGCTAGGGCTTAGGCCAGGCAGAGACCGTCTACAAAGTACATGCGGAAGCATAAAACGATTCATGGTTTTCCATCTGAATTTTTTTTTACAGTTAACAAAACGATCTGTTTGTGCACCAAGGTCTTTGAAAGGTACAAAGACAAACACTTAGGACACTCACTTTAATTTAAATAATAAATATTATAAACAAGATATGCGATAGTGGTTTTTATTATATTATTACTATCAGGGCTGAACTGGGACAAAAAGTCAGCCCTGGCATTTTTGATGGGGGTTTTTTTAGAAGCAAATGGGCCAATTCTGATACCAATTGCCAATTTTTTTCTTTAACCAAAAGACAAGAAAGAATGAAAGAGTACATTAACAAGATGTTTATTTGCTCTATTACAGGCTGAAATGGCCTATAAACAAAGCAGATATATGATTATTAAAGCTACATTAATATGCATAATCAGGTAAGATGAAAAAAAATGTCATCAAAACTTTTCTGAAGACAGTCAGTTCCCTTCAGAGACACATTTATATAATCTTTAAAATTTATATATTTTTTATTTTTATTTTTTGTCTCCACACAAAGAATCATAAAAGCATTTATTCAATATCCCAACTTGCTGGTGGTTGCTTTACACTCATGTTTCACTTTTTATTCTCAGGATGATTTATCTATAACCACAAAACAGAAACCTATGGTCTCTTTCAGTTTTTGTATTACTGTACATGTTACATTTTTAAAAATGTTACTTCAACAGATATATATATATATAGTAACGAGGTGAAGAATCACAAGACAAGGGGAAGTCAATAAATGCCCGGAGGATGAGTTTATTGAAGGGTTTTTTGTGAGTGCACACTTGTTTGAGTGTCGTGTGTTGGTGCTGCGTGCTCCTCGTGTGATCAGCGCTTATGCTTTCCAGTGGTTGTCCTCCGTGCCGTGCTCATGTGCTGGGGCTGGCCGGTCAAACGCTGCTTTCTGGAATAAATGCAGATCAAGAGTTAGCGTGGAATCATGTCTCACCAATGTGTGTGTTGCGGCGGCTTATCAAGCCCTGCCGTGATGAGCCTCAGGTGCGCCCGGCCAGCCCCGTGACGAGGACGTGCAGGTGATCCTCGTTGGTTTCCAGGGCGACGCTGATGAGCGCTCGGGACACCCGTCACAATATATATATATATAAACTCCAGAGTGCACAGCAACATACAGGTGCTGGTCATATAATTAGAATATCATCAAAAAGTTGATTTATTTCACTAATTGCATTCAAAAAGTGAAACTTGTATATTATCAAGCCCTGCCGTGATGAGCCTCAGGTGCGCCCGGCCAGCCCCGTGACGAGGACGTGCAGGTGATCCTCGTTGGTTTCCAGGGCGACGCTGATGAGCGCTCGCGACACCCGTCACAATATATATATATATAAACTCCAGAGTGCACAGCAACATACAGGTGCTGGTCATATAATTAGAATATCATCAAAAAGTTGATTTATTTCACTAATTGCATTCAAAAAGTGAAACTTGTATATTATATTCATTCATTACACACAGACTGATATATTTCAAATGTTTATTTATTTTAATTCTGATGATTAGAGCTTACAGCTCATGAAAGTCAAAAATCTGTATCTCAAAATATTAGAATATTACTTAAGACCAATACAAAGAAAGGATTTTTAGAAATCTTGGCCAACTGAAAAGTATGAAAATGAAAAGTATGAGCATGTACAGCACTCAATACTTACTTGGGGCTCCTTTTGCCTGAATTACTGCAGCAATGCAGCATGGCAAGGAGTCGATCAGTCTGTGGCACTGCTGAGGTGTTATGAGAACCCAGGTTGCTCTGATAGTGGCCTTCAGCTCATCTGCATTGTTGGGTCTGGTGTCTCTCATCTTCCTCTTGACAATACCCCATAGATTCTCTCTGTGGATGTGTTCATGGTTTTAATCTATAGAATTAGCATTGCCTAGTCCAGACTATCTTTTACTTTTATTTTTACTAGTGTATGCATGAAAGACTAGCTGACATGAATAACAAACAGCAACATGAGTGAATCACCTGGGAAGTCTTATTTATTTATTTTAATGTTTGTTTGTTTGTTTATGCATGCTTGAGTTGGAATGGTCTATGATTGTCACATGATCTGAATCTACAGCATCAGCCCAGCCACTGTATTTACACGATAACCCTGTTTTCTTCATTTACAGTCTTTCATGATCCAGATGGAGCCGGGGAGAGTTGTTCTGATGTATCAGAGAGGATCATAATGAGATGAGGTAGAAGAAAAAGCTTTTTTTTTTGGTCAAAATACCCGAAACAAAATTTCATTCTTGTATGTTTCATATAGGCAACCAACATCGCATACTTCAGTATGATTTAGATTTACTAGAAGTATTTGTTCACGTTTCAACAGCAAATCTAATTGCACTAAGGTTATCTGAAATTACTTTACCTCTAAAATTATTGTACCTTGACTTTGATGACTAATTAAACTGTGTCTGTGTGATTTAACAGATAAAAATGGAGAGTAGAAATTAAATAATGCAGAAAGCACAGACAAGCAACAAACAAGAATACAGAGAGAAAAACGGAGCCCAGAAATGAGACTCAAACCAGTGAAACACAAGAGAAAAGCAGACAGACACTAGTTAGATGTGACAGTATGTAAATCCAAACTGTAAGTGTTTGTTCATTATGAAACTTTATTCTTCTTCATATTTTTATTCATGCTATATTTTTTTCTTATACTCCTGTCATAAGATGACACATTCGGTCAGATTCATCAGACTTTCTGCGGTCATTTATGATTGACCTGTATTATTGATTGAGAACATAAAACCTGATAAATCCAAAACAATGAGGATAACCTGATGTATGTTTGTGATTTCTAGTCTCACATGATCCAGATGAACCTGTATAGTTTTATACAGATGTTCTCAAGAACACACAACATCAGTGACCTCCAGATACCAGCAGCTGAAGACCTGAACAACATAACAGACTCCATCCATCCACACTAGCTTCTGGACTCTTTTATGGACACATCTGATCACATTTCTCAAAAACCCAGCAAGAATCACGCAGAAACACAAAAATGCAAACACATAAATGGTAAAAAATGACTATATCTTGGGTTTTCTCAACAACCCAGCTTGCTGGGTTAAAATGTGTAAACCCAGCACGTGGTCTGTCCAATATTTACCCAGCGCTGGGTTGCCAATCGGGTTATTTTTAACCCAGCCGTTTTTAGAGTGCAGTGACATTGTGGTCACAGAGCTGTTGAACTGCAAAACAAGCAGCCAATCAAAGTAGTCTACACACTACAAAACCACGCCCCTCACCGTTTTGGCATGTGTCCTGTTCTTAGAATTGAAGCCTTTGCTGTTTGCAGAGTATCAGAGTATTATTTTGTTTTTCACAGAATCTCAGAGTCTTCCAATTCTTGGAATCAAAGCGCTTTTCCTGTTTTCCTGTATAATTTGTATCTTCTCACTATATAAAAATCCCCCTGAAGCTCAGACGGCACAACATCAACAGAGATCTCAGAGTTGTGATGGATGTTTCTTCTCTTCAGCTCAACACAAGGTGATTAAAACAATCATATTTAATTTTTTGTTAAGAGTTTTTATTATTCATTTTTTAAGCTTTTACAGTACTGTGAAACTGAAATAGATATGTCAAAAATACAACATGGCAAAGGTAGTAGTAATAATATATTATATTACATTACATAATATTATAGCCTGTGTGACGCGTGTCCAGAGCCCTCATCAGCGTCGCCCTGGAAACGGAGGAGGAACACCTGCACGCAATCAGCACGGGCTGGCCGGTCACAGCTGAACCTAATCAAGAGGCAGCTACAAAGGCCGCCAAGTCGCACACACTGGTGAGACATGTCTCCTGAAGACCGTCCACTAACAGACCTATTCCTTGCTTTCCAGAGAGCAGTGTGTGACCGCCCAGCCAGGACGCATGAGCACCGCACGGACACCCAGCACTCGAGCACTTGGATTAACGGCAAAAGCGGGTCTCGCAGCACTGTTCCACCACACCAGGACACATTGGCACGCCACCATTTCACAATAAATGCACCCTTCGGGGCATTTATTGAACTATTCTTGTCGTGTGATTCTTCAGCCCATTACACTGGTGGAGAATGCGGGCAGGTTCCTGAAGAGTCACTGACAAGCGTCCTTTTTTTTTTTTTTTTTTGGTGTTTTGAGTTATCCCCATGTCTACGGACAACCACTAATTTTTTTTTTTTTTTTTTCTTGGCTCTCCCCCTCTCTTCTTCACAGGTGGCGACTCCTCCCCAGCCATGGAGGAATTATTAAAGCACCTCACTGAGGTGAGCATTAGGCAGCAGCAAATAGTCGAACACATGGCCGCCCGACAAGGAGAGATCACTGTGCTCCGCACCGCCGCCGCCCAGCGGGTTCCGCTGCCAGACCCCCGCATTCGAGCCACAATGCTTTTGCCGAAGATGACGGTGCACGACGATGTGGAGAGCTATCTTCAAATGTTCGAATCTACGGCGAACCAGGAGGGCTGGCCTCAGGAAGAATGGGCGCGTGTGCTGGCACCGTTACTAACGGGGGAACCACAACGGGCTTATTTCTCAATGCCAGCGGATCTGAGGGATTCCTACGAGGAGCTGCGGAAAGAGATCCTGTCCCGCGTGGGCCTATCATCTATCGCAGCAGCACAATTGTTTCACGACTGGGAATATAACAGCCGGTTGCCAGCCCGCACCCAAGCCGCCGACCTATCCCGTTTCTCGCGGCACTGGCTGCTTGCCGGAGATCCCAGCGCCGCCCAAGTGGCCGAACGTGTCGTCGTGGACCGTCTTCTCCGTGCCCTTCCTCGTCCGATTCGGCAAGCGGCCGGCATGCGGAACCCGCTCACCGTGGGAGATCTCGTGGAGGCCATCGAGCTGGCGGAGGCGGCTCAACGTCGCGAGGCTGGGGAGCGAGCGCCGCCGTTTCCCCGAAGGGTGCACCAGGAGTGACGCTCGCCGGAGGGCATCTCGCGACCAGTGAACAGGCCGGCGGTTCCCGGCCCCCAGGATGAGCCGATGCCCACGGATCCTCCTCGTTCACCCCAACAGGCCTGGCTGGCAGGTTGCATCGTCCACCGTGATCCCCCGCTGGAAGCACCACGAGTCGAGGTGAAGGTGAATGGAGGACCCTACCAAGCTCTCCTTGACTCGGGCAGCGCGGTCAGCCTGGTCCAGCCGACAGTCTTTCCCCCGCAGGTGGAGTCAAGAGCCTGCCTACCCATCACGTGTGGTCCCTGCTCGGCACGTCACCATTTAGGCTGCCCCAGGCTCCTGGCCCGTCGAGGTGGGGATCATGAAGGATTTGCCCATCCCCGTGCTCCTCGGAAGAAACTGGCCGGGTTTTGATCGCCTGCTCGCCACCGCCACCCAACCTGCCAGCGCTGTTGGGAACCGCCGAAGACGAAGGTTCAACCGAGGTTTCCGGACGACGTCAACCCCGCGGCCTACTCGACATCGCGAAAGAAGCCTGGGAACAACAGCCGGCCGCCCATCGGTCCACCATCGAACACATCCGTGAGATGAGGGAGCGGATCGACAGGGTCATGCCAATCGTCCGGGAACACCTACGAAGGCCCAGCAGCGCCACTACAACCGGGCAGCCCAGCCACGGGAGTTTCAGCCAGGAGATCACGTCATGGTCCTAGTTCCGACGGCCGCCTGCAAATTCCTAGCAAAGTGGCAAGGGCCCTACACGGTGACCGAGCGGGTGGGGCCTGTGACCTACCGAGTGCGGCAGCCCGGAAGGAGAAAAGAGGATCAACTATACCATATCAACCTCCTGAAGACTGCCTTCTCCACCCCCAGCGGCCACTGGCATTATCGGGTTCTCCCCTTCGGCCTGCACGGGGCCCCAGCCACTTTCCAGCGGATGATAGACATCCTGCTGAGGCCCCACCAGTCCTATGCGGCGGCCTACCTGGATGATGTCGTCGTCCACTCGGAGAGCTGGGAGGATCACCTGGAGCGGTTGCCGAGGGTGCTTGTTGAGCTGCGCAGGGCTGGACTGACCGCCAATCCCCGGAAATGTCACCTGGCCCTCTACGAAGCGAAGTACCTGGGCTTCCAGGTGGGCCGGGGCAAACCGCAAGAGAAGAAGGTGGCAGCAATCCTCTCGGCCCCACGGCCCACCTCAAAAACCCAGGTACGTGCCTTTTTGGGATTGGCGGGTTACTATCGCTGCTTTATCCCTAACTTCTCCTCCTTAGCAGCTCCCCTGACAGACCTGACCAGGAAGGGGCAGCCGGAGAAGATTCCCTGGGGTCCCACTGAAGACGAGGCTTTCCAGCGAGTGTAGGTGGCACTCACCTCGGAGCCGGTACTGCGAGCCCCAGACTTTAACTGCCCCTTCCTGTTGCAGACGGACGCCTCCAACACCGGGTTGGGAACCGTTCTCTCCCAGGTGCAGGACGGTGAGGAACACCTGGTGATCTTCATCAGCCGAAAGCTGACCCCAGCGGAACAACGGTACGCTGCCGTCGAGAAGGAAGTGTTTGCCGTCAAGTGGGCAGTCCTGGAGCTCAGGTATTACCTCCTAGGCCAAAAATTCACGCTCATTACTGACCATGCTCCATTACAGTGGATGGCCCGAGCCAAAGACACGAACACCAGGGTCACCCGCTGGTTCCTGGCGCTCCAGGACTTCCACTTCGTCGTGCGACATCGGGCAGGGATGGCCAACGCTAACGCCGATGGACTCTCACGGATCTGGGCAGCTTTCGCAGGTCTGTCAGGGTTCACTCCCCACCCACCCTCAATCTGCCCTTTGTCCCGCAGGACCAGGACGACGCTTGATCTTATGTTATTAGATTTTTAACAAAAATTTAATTTGCACCAAGCATTTTGCCACAAATAAGTTGAGAAAACTGCTGAAGCTGGTTGCCTTAAACTTCTTTTTTTTTTTTTTTTACAGTGTGGGAAAAACAAAGCAATTAGCATTATCGATTTCCAAAGTCAGAGTACAGGCAGTTTGAGATTAAAATTATTTTTTTATACTTCTACATCACCCGTGTCAACGTAGTCCATAGTTACTAAAATGTATCTTGATTGTATCTAGTGGATATTTTGGGAAAAACAGTTTTACTCCACGCTACCATACAGCTGAGCAAAGACTGTGCTTTAAAGTGAAACTTGACTCTGATTACTTAAATATACCAATTTACAAAATCATCTTTCTTTGATTCTCCTGTTGACAATTAAAATATGTGACGGTTCAAGTCGGTTGAGATGTTAAACAATTCGCAGAGCAATTGGGAATTTATATGAATGTATCTCTGAGGGGAACTGACTGTGTTCAGAAAAGTTTAGATGGTATTTTCCAACCCAGTCTCAAGGCATTTTGTGACATAGTCATGAAATTTAATCTATTGATTTGTGTTCATGGATGACTTTCAGGGTAATGTATTACAATAGGAATTATCCTGCCCAGTCTCAATCCAACAGCAGACATGATAAATGAAACCTGGTTTTACTATAAATAAAACTAAAAACCATGGTTAATACACCGTGTGCATTAGGCACGTTGGTATTCTGATCATATTTTTTTTCCAAACACATTTGACCAATTCCAAACCACATAAATTTCAATAACTTTTATTAATTTTGTATTTAATCATTTATGAGTCATATATAAATGTTCATAAAGGCTGGAAGTGAAAAACCTTATATTCAGGTGTGCAGAATTTTTAGGCATGTTTTCTTTTACTGATAAAATGAGCCAAAAAGAGGTTTAACTCAGACTGAAATGTCAAAAATGATTAAATCCCCATGCGAAATATACAAAACTAATGTAATTTAGAAATTATAAAGTTAAGGCATGAGGAGAAGAAAAGACAAGTTAACTGCAAAATAATTAAGAATTAATGTGAAGAATTAGGTGTAAAACCATTAGGAACCATTTAGTCTCCAGCGCCACCATTTTCCAGAACTGCAACCTTCCTGGAGTCTCTAGAAGAGCAAGGTGTCAGGTTTTCAGAGAACAAAATCCTAAAAAAATTGCATGCTGAAGTACTGTGAAATGTATTAGGACAGATAAGATGAGAGTGACTCTTGAAGGACCAGTAGATCCTCTTGTATCACTGTTTGAAGAATTAATCTTCCAGAATCTTTCAGTAAGTTTTGGGAGATCATTTTTGTTCCATCTTCTATCCTGAAATGTCTTCAGGATTGACTAAAAATGAGCTCCTAAAACTTACTGCCAGATTCTGGAAGATACATTCTTCAAACAGCTGTCCAGTGGTCATGCCTTAACTTTGCAATTTATGTATTGCATTAGTGTTGAATATTTCTCATGGGGATTTAATAATTTTTGATTTTTCAGAGTTAAACCTCTTTTTTGGCTAATTTTATCATTAAAAGAAAACCTGCTTAATTCTGCACACCTGAATATAAGGTTTTTCACTTCCAGACTTCATGGACAATTATATATCACTTATAAATAATTAAATACAAAATTAATAGTAGTTATTAAGGTCGATGTGGTTTGGAATTTGTAAAATGTGCTTGGAAAAAAAATTACGATCAGAATATCAACGTGCCTAATAATTATGCACACAGTGATGGTAAACACAAATTAACTATGGCTTTGCTAAACTAATTATAGTTTAACCATGATATTTGTAGTAAAACATTGGTAATACGAATGGTAATCAATACACACAGACAAAGCCTTAGTTTGTTTTTATGAAGAAATGTCTTTATTTATTTGATTTGGGTTTTGTTTTAATATTTCAGTTTAGTTTTATTTTATGACATTTCAATTTCACAAACAAATGTGCAGCATTTTCTCTGAGAAATAATAAAAGGACACCTTTTCATTTACAATTTGTCACAAACCTCATTTTGTTAAAAACAAATTGTGAGAAAATCGTATTGTGAATCAGCATCATGAATTTTGTTGCATTGAGTTGAGTGAATGGTTACATGTTGACTATCAGCTGTTACCGGTTTAGTCACATGATGATATAAACTGAACTTGCTCTTGAACTAAAAACACTGGCTTCAACTAAACTCTTCATGTTATCTGTGTGATTTAACAGGTGGGATAACACACAGAAAACTGCTGGAGCATCAGAAACCAGATAAGAAAAAAACAACAGGAGAGAAATGGAGGCCAGAAATGAGACACAAACCAGTGAAACACAAGAGAAAAACAGACGGACGCTTGTTAGATGTGACAGTATGGAGGGAATAAAACCACACTGTAAGTGTTTGTTCATTATGTAAATTCTAGTCTTCACACTCCTGTCTTAAAGCTTCACATTCAGACAGATTGATCAGATCTTCTGTAAGATGAAAGTTTACAGATGTGTGATTGTGTGTCAATGACAGAATGTATTATAGATTGAGAACATAAAACAAATCCAAAACAATGAGAATCTGATGTATGTTTGTGATTTCCAGTCTCTCGTGATCCAGACGGACCTGTAAACTTTAATTCTGGAGAAACTTCAGCATGTTCTGAAGAACACACAACATCCCTGAGACAGCAGCAGCTGAAGACAACACCATCATGATCACAGACTCCATCCATCCACACTACAGTCTGCTCAGATCTCAGGGATGTGCTGACATTTTGAGCGGCAGGGGCACAAGTGGGAAAAAAAAAACACTTCTCATATTTACTTTAATTTTAAAGAACCTTTAACATCTGAAAAGCCTTTTTGTTTCACAAAAGGTTCTTTGTGGTGAAAGAAGGTTCTTCAGATTATAAAAAGTATCCCTGCTAGAAATTTTACGTTCCCAGAACGTCCCCGCTGGCATCAAGGACGTCACCTGGTAACTTTCCCAGAACGTTCTGAGAAGGTCATGATGTCGAGTTCTTTAAAGGGTTGTGGGACGTTATTTGGGGGACCTTAGCAGAACTTTCAGGACGTTCTCGGGATGTTTAGGGGACCATATTTTATTTGTAAATTTGATGTTCCCAGAACATTTCAAAATAGTCACAATGTCAAGTTCTTTTAAGGGTTGGGGCAGTGTTGGGTAAGCTACTTTCATAAAGTAATTAATTACAGTTACTAATTACATCATCAATATTGTTTTTAAATTACTCTGTCTGAAAAGAAACTTAGTTGCTCAATAAGTAACTTAATTATTCAAATCGCTAATTAGGCTACATCTTAAAACCCCTATAAACCTTAATAGAAATTAAACTGTTTATTCTTTCAATTTGAGTCTAACATAGAATAGTTTAGCCTTTTAGCTTTAACACAACTGTAATACTTGAACATTTTTATAAAAAGAATTAGCATTCTTTGGTTAACAAATATAAATTACTCAATAACAAATAAGCTTAAATGTTAAACAATACATTTCAGTTTGGCAAGATTTTCAGGAAAAGCCCAACTAGTAAAACCCATACAGGTTTATGTAAAAATAACACGTTAACTAATGTAGGTAAGAATAAATTACAGAAATGATCTTCTGTGCTGAATAAAGCCATGTCAGATCGTGCTGTTCTTATGAGGTAAATTCCTCATAGCCAGGGGCGTGGGAAGTGGGGGTGCTGAAGCACCCCCTGTTTTTTTCTGTGGGAAACTGTTTAATTGTTGGGAATATAAAAAGTGCAAATAGCCATGTTGTTGGTAGAGGCTAACACTAACTCCACCCACAAACGCATGATTGGGATAGTGAAATTTGCAAAAGACAGTCATCAATTGTCTGATTCAGTGGCGCAGATGGTAAAGCGCGTGCTACTGTACTTTTGACACAATCGACCGGGGTTCGAATCTGCCCTTTGGCGAACCTTTTTTTCTCTCTTTTTAAATTTCAAATCACATCACATCAGAAGAGCATTTATTTTTTTAATAAAAATGAAGGAAATAATAAAAAAATTGAACAAACCATCGGGAAGGGTTACACCCAAGGTGTAGGGAGAGCTTTTGTCCCAATAAGGTGGCATCCATTTAATAATTTGAAATAAAATTAAGAAATTACACTCAATAAGTTGCATACTATTTTATAATGTATTACAATGCAGAGGTGCAGATAATTGCCACTATTTGCAATAAGTAATGTTTTTCTCTAATAATGTTTTTTTCGCCACAATTAATCATACCCTTTTATTCAATATTTACAATAAGTAATTAGCAGGATCCTGCTATTTTAACAGAATCTAAAGCTATTTGCACTGTGTAAATAGCATATCACTAAAGAATACCGCTATTTTCACTTAGTGTAAATAGCCTCTATCGCGACACGCAACAACCCCCCACAGCACCCCCAACATAAAACATCTTCCCGCGCCCCTGCTCATAGCAGGTCTTCTTTCAAAAATGATGAAAATTAGATGAATCTTGATTATTATTTTTATCTAGGTGTGGGCGTTTGCGTTGGGTGAGTGACCATACACACACACACACACACACACACAGCGTATTTTTCAATTAAAGACAGCTTATGGATTTAATATGGGCTGCTTTTGGTGCTTGTGTAACTGGTCTGTTCTCTTCCCTGTGTTGTGTTGTGGATCAATAAAGCTTGTGATTCAAGAACTCTTCTCTCAGCCCATTTATTCACTGAGAAAACAGGATAACACAGAGTGAGTTGATAACTTCCAGCATATTCGACACTCCTTGTGCTGCCACGCTAAAATAAAACACACATCTTTCACTCTCTTCACTAATGTCTAGCACTTTTTCTTGATATCGAATATATGCTGTTTCTCATGATATATCACACATTTCATAGATAATAACAGATGGAATTACGGAGCTACCAAACACACAACTTACCGCTGGCCTTTCACACATGAACTGACTGAGAGACTGATGCAACAGGGCAGTGAGTTCTGCGGAATCGCCGCGAGTGTCGCGAGTCCAGGGCCGCGAGCTCCTCCGGTCTGCCGCCGTCCGCGGCTTTCTTCAGCCCGCCGTTCGCGGGGAAATTGTCGCCGCCGTCCGCGGCTGTCTTGAGCCCGCCGTTCGCGGGAGAATCGTCGCCGCCGGATGCCGCTGACTCAAGCCCGCCGGATGCCGCTGACTCAAGCCCGCCGGACGCCGCTGACTCCAGTCCAGACCCGGGTCCCAGTGGAGCAAGTCCACCTGTGACGGCCAGGAGTGCCGTCTTGTCGTGCCCACAGGAACATTTTAACGAACCTTGTCATGTCTTGTCCATGGAGACTTGTCGTGGAAGTGGAGGCGGTTGCTGAGGGACCTTGTGAGGGCCCCTGACTCCCTGTCATGCCCAGAAGAAGCCTCAGCTTCCGAGCTAGCCCAGGAGGGCTTCCTGTTCCTGTGGGCTGTCCTGTCTGTGTGTCTGGCCTGTCCTGTCCCTGTCTTGTCCCTGTCTGTTTAGCCCTGGAGGGCTATCCGGTCCTGTCTGTGTGTCTGGCCAGTGTCGTGTCCTGTCTGTTAAGCCCTGGAGGGCTCCTGATACCCCCTGGATTCCCCAAGGAAATTTTGGGGGGGGGGGTAGTAGAGCTCCGGGTGGAGTGGCCGGGCCGAGGGACCCGAGGCCACGGCCACGAAGACCATCTTTGACCGCCTGTGCTCCCAGCCCTGCCTGGGCCTCCGTCTGTGTGTTACGCTCTGGAGGTCCCCGTCCTGTGTTCATGTCTGTCCTGAGGGGCCTCCAGAGTGCCCCCCTCCCTGGTGGAACTGTTACGGCGCGGGTCGCGCCTTTCGGGAGTCAGGACTGTCATGTCCTCTGTCGTGTGTCATGTGTTCCCGCCTCTTGTGTCCATATTTGGTCTTGTTCCTGTCCTTGTTAAGTGTGATTATTAGTTAAGTCTTGTCCAGCTGTGTTTCGTCTTATTATCAGTAATTGTCATGTGTATTTAGTTCCTGCCTGTTTAGTTAGATTTCGTCTGGTCTACTCGTTATTCCCCGGTGTTCCTGTCTGTGTGAACCTTGCCTTGTCTTGCCCTGTCCTGATGTCCTCATTAAAGACTGTTATTTTGAAGTTACTCCTCGTCTCCGTGTTCCTCGTCCCTCCCTGCTGTGTGCACCGTGACAATAGGAATGGTAATACATACACCAAAAGCACGGTCGCTACACGTTTACTATAGTAAAACCATGGTTAATTGCTGTAAGTGTTTTAGCAGTTAGCATATATCAGTACCACTGTAGTAAAGGAAACTGATTAGTAATGAATATTTGCAGCCTCTCAAACAACAGAGCGATTTTTTTTTTTTTTTTTTTTTTTTTTAAAGAGATTTACATATTATTCCGTTTTATTCTAAGTATATGTAAGATGTTTTTCAAAAAATATGAATGTAAAACGGTCGGCTTTTTCTGTGGTGATTTGCATTTGTTTACGCTGTGTGCTCCTGAGCGTGACCTAAAACATGGCGGAATCAGACGCGGCGTGACGTAGTTTGCCAAGCTCTATAGAAGGTGACCAATTACCAGCAGAGACCAACAGAGTCCAGAGTCCATTTGTATTAAAACCAATACAAGTCCCATTATAACCATTACACGTTTTGTGAAGGTGTCTATTGTTTTTTTTTTCGATCGTTGTATCTTGCTACAGCGCACATTCTATCAGCTGCAGTTCTGGCGCCGCTGTATCAATATACTGTACAGTGCCACATACATTCACATCAGTAAGAAGATATTTTGAAGAATGCGGGTAACCAAACAGTTGCTGGTCCACATTGACTGACAGTAGGGGAAAAAATACTATGGAAGTCGCTGTGGACCAGCAACTGTTTGGTTTTCCACCTTCTTAAAAATAGCATTTATGTTTAACAGAAGAAGGAAACTCAGGTTTAAAGCAACTTTTGAGTGAGTAAATGAAGGTATAAAAATAATTATTCCTTTAATGTTAATAAAACACCAAACACAAAAAGAAAAATCACTCACTACTCTTGACTGAAAACGCTCTCGGTTACTAACGTAACCTCGGTTCCCCGAAATGAGGGAACGAGACATTGCTATGGGAAATACCTTTTCCTCGAATACTACTGAAGCCTTATTGAATCACGCCAGTAAAACTGGCCAATGACGCGTTCAAGCGCGAAATATGAGCGGGATCCCACTCTATATAAGGCAGTGCTTGTACGTCATCCATTCAGAATCTTTGACTGAAGCAACTTGGCATTCTAAGATCCTGAGGTCTGTGACACGGCAATAACAGCAATGTCTCGTTCCCTCATTTCGGGGAACCGAGGTTACGTTAGTAACCGAGAGAGTTCTCCTTCAATTCGGTCACTCTACATTGCTATGGGAACGTATAAAATCCCGCCGTGTCACAGCGATGGAGCCTGGTTCGACAAGTATGTCAAGTTTCACATCCAGAGTCGTAATGAGAGCGGCAATGATATTAGCGCTCTTCGTAAACACAGCTCAGGTCTACAGGACCTAGTCGAAACCATGTAAAAGTTAGGGGGGGGGGCGTGGCAGCAAGACGATGCGGAGTTAACTCCGGTGAAACAGAGAAAGTGAAATGGCGGCGGCTTCGGCGCTTTCACATATAGATTAATTGATTAATTGTAATTGTTTAATTTTAATGAAATCATGTTATGATGTACTGCCGTATCGGTATGATGCTGACCAAGTCCTAAAAGACGTGGTGAACTATACCATAACACTGTGATAATTGACGGGGACAGCATTGAATTGGTGGTGCATTAATACAGGGTGTATACGACCTAGTCGAAACCACTCTGATACACATCTCAGATCATAGCTGAGGTTGAGTAGGTGCGTGCACTGACAGCACATGCGAGGCAAGCGACGACACATCTAGGTTATAAAACCTAGCGAAAGTGCTGGGTGACGACCAGCCTGCCGCCATGCAAATGTCCTGAATAGACATGCCATTTGCCCAGGCCCAGGAGGACGCGAGTCCTATTGGACACCTGATTGGGTCTTCGCCCCGCGATACGCACCAACTTGAAAAAACTCTCCATTTATGTGCGTAAAGACGTCTCGTGGAAGGAGCCCTAGCCTCAGAGATAGTATTCAACACCCACTGAGGAAGTGCGTCTGTTACTGGCAAGCTCCGTCGAGCGGCCAGACATGAAGGCTCCATGACTCTGGATTTGGGTGCCAAATCGTTCCTTGTGCTTGAGAGAGGAGGTCTCTCTTCAGTGGGATAATCCATGGGGGGGCTACCAGCATCTCCACCAGTTCTGGGAACCACGGCTGATTGGGCCATTTCGGTGCCACTAACAGAACAGATTCCTTTTCCTCTCTGATTTTGCAAAGCACGCGAGGCAGAAGCTTCACTGGAGGAAAGGCATACTTGCGTACTTTCGGCCAGCTGTGAGCTAGTGCATCCACTCCTAGGGGAGAGTGTGTCAGTGAATAAAACAGCGGGCAGTGAGTGTTCTCCGCTGATGCGAAGAGATCCACCTCCGCCCTGCCGAATACACTCCAAAACATATTGACTGTCAGAGGTGTAATCTCCACTCCCGTGGATTATCCCGCCCCTCGACAGTAAATCCGCCAGAAGTTCAGGCGTCCGGGGACATGTACTGCCGGATGGAGAGGAGGTGTCGAAGGAGGTCTCTCGCCAGTTGCAGCAGTGGTGGGGAGTTCACACCGCCTTGGTGATTTATAAACACCACCACTGTCATGCTGTCCGTCCTGATGAGAACGTGACGTTGAAGAACGTCTGGAAGAAAGCACTCGAGCGCTAGGTGAACAGCACGGAGCTCCAGACAGTTTATGTGCCATGACTTCTCCGTTTCCGACCACGTCCGAAGGCTGGTCTGCCATCGCATCGGCTCCCCAGTCCGTGCTCGATGCATCTGTCGTAACATTCTTTCTCCTGATCACTTGACCAATACGAACACCCGGCGATACAGAGTCATATCGTGCCAAGGGTTCAGTGTATGCAAACAGTTGCGCGTCACTTTGATGCACAAGGTGCCTGTGCGCCATGCGTTCTGTGGCACCGGCTCTTTAACCAGAGCTGAAGCGGACGCATATGTAGGAGCCCTAGATTGCACACTGTCGAGGCTGCAGCCATCTGGCCGAGGGTCCTCTGAAAGCATTTCAGCGGGGGAGAACGTCCTAATTTGAAGACTGCGAGAGAACTGATCAGTTTTGTGAGCGCTCCTCCGACAGACGCTCGCATATTGATTGAGTCCAGCTCCGCTCCTAAAAAGGAGATGTTCTGGCTCGGTATCAGCATGCTCTTTTGCATATTTACAGTCAGTCCTAAACTCTGAACATGAGCGAGGAGTCTGAGTTTGTCGCTGAGAAGTGCGCTCTCTGATTGGGCTAACACTAGCCAGTCGTCGAGATAGTTAAGGATGCGCATTCCGCTCTGCTTCAGAGGAGAGAGAGCAGCATCCATGCATTTCGTAAACGTACGAGGGGCCAGACATAAGCCGAAGATTGGGTCCAAGACTGGGCGGAGTCCGCCGTCTTTCTTTGGCACCAGAAAATAACGACTGTAGAAGCCGCTCTCGCGGTCTGTCAGAGGCCCTGCCTCTACTGCGCGCTTTGCGAGAAGTTTGTGTATTTCCTCTCGCAGAACTGAGACATTCTGCTCCTGCACAGTGGACATTAACACACCGTTACTTTTCACGCTTTACATGTCACCCTTGGGAGATATTATCAGGAGACATGGTGTTAGCTTTCACTGTTATGCTGATGATACTCCGCTCTATATTTCTCAATTTCTTGGTGAAACACACCAAATTGACAAACTAACGGAAGGCACCAAACCCCTAATTGCTCCCCGGGCGCTGGAGTAATGGCTGCCCACTGCTCCGGGTGTGTGTTCACTGTGTGTGTGTGTGCATTTGTTCACTGCTCACTGCTGTGTGTGTGCACTTGGATGGGTTAAATGCAGAGCACCAATTTCGAGTATGGGTCACCATACTTGACCATACGTCACGACTTAACTTAGAAACCCCACATGTAATAACCTAGAACATTATCTAACACTTGATGGCTGCTCTGTCAATTCTTCTTCATCAGTCAGGAACCTAGGTGTGCTGTTTGATAGCAATCTTTCATTTGAAAGCCATGTTTCTAGCATCTGTAAAACTGCGTTTTTTCATCTCAAAAGCATATCTAAATTGCGACCTATGCTCTCAACGTCAAATGCAGAAATGTTAATTCATGCGTTTATGACCTCAAGGTTAGACTATTGTAATGCTTTATTGGGTGGTTGTTCTGCACACTTGATCAACAAACTACAGTTGGTCCAAAATGCAGCAGCTAGAGTCCTTACTAGAACCAGGAAGTATGACCATATTAGCCCGGTTCTGTCAACACTGCACTGGCTCCCTATCAAACATCGGATAGATTTAAAAAATCTTGTTAATTACTTATAAAGCCCTGAATGGTTTAGCTCCTCAGTACTTGAGCGAGCTCTTATCACACTATAGTCCTCCACGTCCGCTGCGTTCTCAAAACTCTGGCCGTTTGATAATACCTAGAATATCAAAATCAACTGCGGGCGGCAGATCCTTTTCCTATTTAGCACCCAAACTCTGGAACAGTCTACCTAACACTGTTCGGGAGGCAGACACACTCTGTCAGTTTAAATCTAGATTAAACACCCATCTCTTTAGCCTGGCTTACACATAACACACTAATACGCTTTTATTATTCAAACCTGGATTGTTAGGCTGCATTAATTAGATCAACCCGGAACCGGGAACCGGGAACACTCCCCATAACACACGATGTACTCGTTACATCGTAAGTAGAATGGCATCTATGCTAATATTTGTCTGTTTCTTTCCTATTCTGTTTCTGAGTCCGTATCCGGTCAGATGGTGGATCAGCACCAATAGATGATGTCTACAGCCCTGATCGTCAGCAGAGACCAGGACACCCAGATGACCCCCAGAGACATAGCCCCAGTGAAGACCTCAATTAAAATACAATAAAACTAGAAATATAACAAAATAACTAAAAATATAATAAAATATCTAACTACATAATACTACTATTGTTAGAAATGGCAACAAAATTAAAATAGAAATATAAATTTTTGAACTGCAGGTTTCGTCTGGCCAGAGGAGAACTGGCCCCCCGACTGAGCCTGGTTTCTCCCAAGGTTTTTTTTCTCCATTCTGTCACAGAGGGAGTTTTGGCTCCTTGCCGCTGTCGCCTCTGGCTTGCTCAGTTGGGGACACTTAATTTCTAGCGATTATCGCCGATTTGATTGCACAGATACTATTTAAACTAAACTGAACTAGACAATGACATCTCTGAATTCAATAATGAAATGCAAAACCTAAGGGTAAAATAGGTCATTTTCACACATTTTGTTTATTTGACTGTAAAATTCTAACAGAATGTGCTATTTTCAAGTGCAAGGTGTCTTTTTTTTCAGAAAACAAATGGCTTTCCAAAAAGTACAGTTTTTGACCATTAATCTTGTGTTTTGAGTTTGTGAACAGAATTTAAATAGACAAAAATAAAAAAAACGGAATATTTTTTTTTATTATTATTTAGGAAAAAAAGCGAAAAATCATGATCGAAATAATCCAACACTTCTTACTTCAAAATTCAACTATAATACATATATACAAGTATTTTTGGGACACTGGGTTGCACAGTTTTCATTCAGGAGGCTTTTTTGTTCATACACGCACACATGTACAAATGCATGTACATGCGTGCACCCATTCATTTACATGCGCGGACTCATTATAGCGACGCACACACCACATGTGAAAAAGTCTCACTCAGCCTGCTCCCAAAGTCTCATCAAAAATCATCCTAATCGACTCTTATGCTGTTTACTCCTCCTTGACCATGTTTTTGTTCATTTTGTTTATTATTTTATGCAATAACAAACTCCGCGCTCCCTATCTCTCCATTCAAATTCTCCCTTCCCGCTCTCCCGGAAATCTGCCGTCATTTGTTGACGGAGCGCAAGAAATTACCGTAATAAGCCATATATTGCCGAAAAGCGCATATTGTCTGCTATCAGGAGCAATTTGAATGATTTTGATAGTGCAAACGGTAGAAGAGTTATGGTAACATGAATACAGCTTGGTCTGATGTGTCGGCTCCGACACAGCCGGTTTTAAAGGGTTAACTGAAAATTGAGTGTTTAATCTTATCATTATACATTACTGACACTCTCTCCTCCAATTTGATACTGTTAAGTGCTTTGACACAATCTGTATTGTAAAAAGCGCTATATAAATAAAAGTGACTTGACTTGACTTGAATGGATGAATAATTCTCTCAATGTGCAAAACTAGTAAAGTCTTATGCAACATTTTGATTGTTTTCAAAATAATTTAAAAAAAAATTCTGGTTTAATAAGGTACACTTGTAAGAAAGTAGCAGACACTTGTTGCTATGACAGCAACTCCACAATAAAATCCAGCTAACTGAGTAATACATGAACAGAGAACAGGCTCCTGAACAACATCAGAGTCCAACATCACAGAGTCATCCAGACTACAGTCTTTCAGCTCCTGGCTTTTTCCAGCTCCACCGAGTCTTCACACCATGAACATTTGATCTTCCACAGCATCTGCATCACATGGAGAATATTTTCTTGTGTTCCAGAACGTTTCTTTCATTTTTCACTGCCTCAAACATTTCAATATATTTTATGCTTACGTATGTGAGCTACAGAAGTGGTACACATCTCATATTCATGAATGAAAAATGATAATGCTTTCAAATTAAAATTTTTGGTGAATTTCTTTTTTTTTTTTTGTCTCCACACAAAGAATTCTAAAAGCATTTCTTCAATATCCTAACACGTGCTGGTGGTTTCTTTACTTACATTTCACTTTTTATTCTTAGGTTGATTTGTCTATATTCTCTAAGAAGAAATGTGGTTTCTTTCACTTCCTGTATATTGTTGTACATTTTATGTTACATTATTTATAACATTATTGTTCATGCACTACAAAAAATAAATAAAGAGAAAATAATCAGAGGCCAATCATTAAAATAATAATAAACTTGTGCTGTGAAGCATTCAGTATGGCTGCAAACTGGTTCACGAGTAAAAAAGTGTGAGCTAATCTGTTCCAGTGGGTTTTTTTTTTCTTTAGAAACCACGTGTGGTGTTTGACCATAACTACTTTTGCAAAGATCTGTGTGATTTTCTGTTGCTGATTTCCCTTTTCAAACACTTGAAAAGAGTATCTCCCTTCAAAACCCGGCTCACGCTGAAGGGGTGGAGTCTTTGAATAATATACAGCAAACCACAGACTGGTGACACATTCATGTTTCCAGCGCTGATGAAACTCACTCCACTGCTGCGGGAGATTTTTGCTGTGGATCTTTATTTCTCATATTAATATTCTGGATATTTCTACATCTCCTTTCATCACAGGTCAGATTCTTAAACATTATACTTTAACATAGTTTTACTTTAAATGTGTTTTGTGGAAACAGTATATTTAAGTTCATGCATATTCAAGCAATAGAGCTACAGCAACGTCTACATCATTAGTGTGTGTTAATGATGTGAATGTCATTGGCCTTATTAAATGAAAACTTGAAATTATGTATTTATTTTAATGAAAGTAATAGTGTGATGGGTGATTAATACTGTGATGAACTCTTTCATTCCAGTGTCCTGATGTGAGGACAATTCAGACTAATTAAACTCATGTAAAGTCATGATCTGTTTTTATTAATGTATGCATGAAAGGCTTTAATATCTGACAAACAGTAACGTGTTTATCTGTGGATGTGTCTGCATTTATAACATTAGCAGAGCAGAGTCCAGACTATTTTTTATTATTGTTTTTATTAGTGTATGCATGAAAGACTAGCTGAGATATATATATATATATATATATATATATATATATATATATATATATATATATATTTAGCTATATATCTAGCTGACTTATATATGAATTAATTAATTTATTTAAATTTTTGTTTGTTTATGCATGCTTGAGTTGGAATGGTCTATGATTGTTCACATGATCTGAATCTATAGCATCAGTCCAGCCACTGTATTTACATTATGATAACCATGTTTTCTTCATTTACAGTCTCTCGTGATCATTGATATCTGAGAGAATCGTGATGAGATGAGGTAGAAGATGTTTTTTTTTGTGTGTGTGTGAAAATACCTGAAACAAAATGTCATTCTAATATGTTCATAAGTAACCAGCATCACATACTTCAGTTTCATTTATATTTTTAGGAGTATTTGTTTTAAAATAAATTTATTTTAAAAGTTTTAAAAGCAAATCTAATTGCACTAAGGTTATCTGAAATTACTGTACCTTAATGTTGATGACTAAACTGTGTCTGTGTGATTGAACAGATACAAATGATTCGAGGTGAAATGCAGAAACCACAGACAAGCAAAACAAGAATACATAAAAATGGAGCCTGGAAATGAAATGCAAACCAGCGGGGAGAAAAACGGACAAATACTTGCTAGATGTGACAGTATGAAGAGAAGAAAGCCAAACTGTAAGTTGTGTAAAAACTTACTTTAATTCTTCATCACATTTCTAGTCTTGCTAGATACTTTTTTCTTATACTCCTGTCATAAAGTTGCACATTCAGTCAGATTCATCAGACTTTCTGCACTCATCTATAGATGATTGTCAGGACATATTACTGATTGAGGATATAAACCCCATAAATCCAAAACAATGAGGCTAATCTGATATATGTTTGTGATTTCTAGTCTCACATGATCCACATGGACCTGTAAAGCTTTATTCAGGTTTTCTCAAGAACACACAAACTAACAGATGAAAACCTGAACATCATCTACACAGTCCGTTCAGCTCTTGGACTCTTACACAGCTTTTTCAGACTCATCTGATCACAAACAGACTAACAAACCGATTGAGTCTCAGATCTGTGTCGCGGCTGGACTCTCGTTCTCCTACAGCAATAACTCTGTTGCTCTTCCACAAACACTTTCCCTGCCTTTGATCATAAACCTGTATGTTTCAGTACATACAAAACATGCTGGTTCATCACACAGTCATACAAACAAACAGCTCAGTGTCTTCAGGTCACTGGACAAACACGTCTATGGATTGAGAAGGAAACTGAGAACCTGAAGGAAACCGTCTTAGGTTACGTATGTAACCCCAGTTCCTCGAGGGAACGAGACGCTGCGTCCAAGAATGCTAGGGGAATGCCTCCAGCGTGACCACGCTCTGATACAAATGTAATCTGTCCAAAGGATGGGCGAGACGTCACGGGCAGGTGATGTAACGGGCAGGAAGCATAAAAGCACATGCGGTGGAACCGGCGTCAGCTTCAGGAATGAAGCAACCGCTCGTAGGGATGCCGGAAGTATGGCCTTGAGACGCAGCGTCTCGTTCCCTCGAGGAACTGGGGTTACATACGTAACCCAAGACGTTCCTCTTCAGGAACTCGAGCTGCGTCCAAGAACGCTAGGGGAACGAGATCCCCACGCCGCCAGACTGACAAATCCCTGCCTAGTGTGGATGGAGCACAGCTAGGGCGAGAGAAAAAAGGCCACAGGTGGCTAGGTGAGCGGGGCCTGCGTCCCGAAGGCCAACTTCTGAAGAGTGAGTCTTGATCCCCAAGAGGGGAGAGCAGAGTACTCGAGGCTATGGAATAGCATCCTGATCCACCACATAGCAAACGCCTGGCCGGAGGCCTCAGCCTCTGGAGGAAACATGTACTAGGGGTGTCTACCCACTGAAGGTCACCGAGAAGGGCGCGGTAGGCCGGTATAGCCGCCACATAAACCCTCAGGGTGGAGTGGGTTAACCCTGCGGAGGAACAGGCCCGCACAAACTCCAGAACTGTACCAAACGGGCAGTTGGCTGGGTCGAGCTGGCAACCTCTGCACCATGAAGTGACACTTCACTTCAGGGTGTACAAGTCCCTTGTGTTGTGGAGAAAGCATGTAACTAGGGGGTGCCTACCCACTGAAAGGCCACCGAGAAGGGCGCGGTAGGCCAGTATAGCCGCCACGTAAACCCTCAGGGTGGAGTGGGTTAACCCTCGGAGGAACAGGCCGCACAAACTCCAGAACTGTACCAGTCGGGCAGTTGACTGGGTCGAGCTCGCGGTCTCCGCACCAAGAAGTGGAAAGTTCCACTTCAAGGCGTATAGTTTCCTCGCTGAGGGAGCTCTGGATTGGAGGAAGGTCTCAACAACCTTGGTTGGGAGACCGGAAGCTATGGGCTGTGCCCCCTCAGGGGCCACACCCACAACTTCCAAAGCTCCGGGCGGGGTGACAGACCCCGCCAGAGGAGATCCTCCTGACGGGAATCTCCCATGGAGAGCCGTCGAGGAGAGAAATCAGGTCCGAGAACCATACTTGGCCCGGCCAGAACGGTGCTACCAGAAGTAGACTGACCTCGTGCCAGCGCACTCGCCAGAACTCCCGGGAGCAGAGCGATCGGGGAAAAATGTACAGACGAAGCCTCGGCCACGTCTGTACCATGGCATACAGACCCAGTGGAGCTGGATGAATTTAGAGAGTACCAGAGGGGACATGCACTGTATACTTACCTGAGTAGCGAAGAGGTCCACCTGAGCCTGGCCAAACACTCTCCAAATGTGCTTCACCCCTCAGGGTGAAGCATCCATTCCCCGGCCTCAGCCCCTGCCTTGACGGATGTCTGCTCCCACACTGAGATGCCCAGGCATGTGAACTGCTCTCAGCGAGAGGAGTTTGTCCTGGGACCACCCAAGGATCTGGTACGCCAGCCTGTGCAGGGGGCGTGAATGCAGACCTCCTCGGTGGTTGATGTAAGAGACCACCGCAGTGTTTTCGTGCTATCGCACCAACACCGCGATCTCTAGGTCTGGGAGAAAGTGTTTCTGTGAAACACCGCCAGCATCTCCAGGCAGTTGAAGTGCCACATGAGACGGCGAGTACTCCACAGACTGCGGGCAGGGTGAGGGAAACGTCCGTCGCTAGCGTACGCAGCAACACGGAGCTCCCAACACCAGGCCCTGAGACAAGAACCAAGGATGTCTCCACATGTCTAAGCACGTAGGCACCACCACGTGACCTTGATCATGTGAAGCGGTTTTCCCCTTGGGGAGAACCCCTTGGTCTTGAGCCACCACTGTTGAGTGACTGGCCTTCTTTCACTCTCCTGACTGCTGTGAGGATTGACTCGATCCGAGCAGGGGACACACGTGCCTGCATCGTGGTCGAATCCCACACCACACCAAGATAAGTGGTTCTCTGTAATGGAGAAAGCACACTCTTCTTGGTGTTCAGTCTTAACCCCAACACTTTCATGTGAGCACGAACAACATCTCGATGTTGAGCCGCCATCTGCTCTGATAGAGCAAGAATCAACCAAAGTGGATATGCGGATGCCTTGTAGCCGCAACGGAGCTAACGCGGCATCCACACACTTTGTAAAAGTGGGTGGTGAGTGTTAGGCGAAGGAAGAACCCGATATTGGTGAGCTTACCGAAAGCAAACCTCAGGAACTCCTGTGAGTGGGAAGGATGGAGATATGGAAGTATCGTCTTTAGATCGATCGCGACAAACCCGTCCTCGGACCTGATCTGAGACACGACCTGTTTGAGCATCTTGAACTTCAGTCTGCTGACTGAGTGGTTCAACTGATGCAGATCTAAAATGGGACGCCAACCCTCCATCCTTCTTGGGAACTATGAAGTACCGGCTGTAGAACCCGGAATCTCTTTCGTAAGGAGGGACCACCTCGATGGCCTCCTCTCTCAAGAGAGTACTCTACTTCTCGTTCCATTACCAGAACCTGCTCAGGGCCCACCAGAGTGGGATTCAACCCGTTGAAACGAGGCGGAGGAGAACCAAACTGGATTCCGTAGCCTCTTTCTACAGTATGCAGGTCCCATGGAGACACATTTGGCAGTAGTTTTCACGCTGCCAAATAGTCTACTAAGGGAACCAGTTTCTCAAGACTGGCCTCTGGTATAACCAGGGCGGCTAGCTCGGTGTCCTGGAACGGCACGCCGGCAGGAGACGGCCAAACTAGCTGCTCTAGAAACCCCTGAAGGGGGTGGCGAGCATCTCAGCTCCGCTACGTTTCCGGGCGGAAGAAACTGAGATGTGTGCTCGCTGGAGATCGCTGCGCCCTGGAACACCGACGTGGCAGGGTTGGCAGACCGATCTCCTGAGGGCACTGAGGAGAGACGGGCACCGTGTACCGCGGTGTACGCCGCTCTTCCCCAGAGGGGCCTGCCCTCATAATTTCTGGGCCATGGGCACCAGGACTGCCTCAGCCGAAGTCTCCTATTGAAGCGACTGTCCTCAGACTCGCGTCATCTTCAAGGAAGACTAGACTGGTAGAACCAGAGCCTGCAATGCAGGACCCAATGAGACACGCTTGGCAGGGGCTCCCACACCGCCAGGTGCCTACTAAGGGAACCAGTCTCTGGAGACTGGCATCTGGTATAATCAAAGCGGCTAGTTCGGTATCCTGAACGGCACACCGGCAGGAGAAAGCCAAACTAGCTGCTCTAGAGACCGAAGGGGTGGCGAGCATCTCAGCTCCGCCACGCTTCCGGGCGGAAGAAACTGAGATGTATGCTCGCTGGAGATCGCTGCGCCCTGGAACACTGTACGTGGCAGGGTTGGCAGACCGATCTCCTGAGGGCACTGAGGAGAGACGGGCACCGTGTATGCCGCTCTTCCCCAGAGGGGCCGGCCCTCAGAAGTCCTGGGCCATAGGCAGCAGGATGTTTTTAGCCAAAGACTATCCAGCGAGAGTGACGGTCCGCAGATCCGCCTTCTGCTAGAAGGCCTCGGCCCGGGAGCGCCACTCTGACTCCAACATACTGGGGAGTACGAGAAGTGACGCTCCCTATAGGAGGAGCTGGAACACGGTTGGGGCTGCTCCGCCCAGCAGCCCCTGCTGACCACATCAACCTCCTCAGAGGAAGAGAAGTAAAACATAGTGCTCTCACTCGAGAAAATCCCAAGTTTTCTTAGGCTCCTTACACATACACATCTAACTTCTCCTAGTTAGATGAAATAGATCATTTAATTCCTCAAAATTAAATGGAGAAATTGCCTCGGGTGTGACTCTGTGTGCTCTGCTCTCAAGCAGACCAAACACGGACTGTTAGTGAAAAACACAGCCTGTAATGCGATCTGCTCTCGCCCAAGTGCTAGTTTCTCTGCACTTTAGACATTGTGGAGCTTATTTCAAGTGACAAACAACACTAAATAAGACTCACAACACAGATCGACAGACACACAGAGTAGCGGTAGCTGAATGACAAAAGCTGACGCCGGTTCCACCGCACGTGCTTTTATGCCTCCTGGCCGTTACGTCACCCGCCCGTGACGTCTCGCCCATCCTTTGGACAGATTACATTTGTATCAGAGCATGGTCACGCTGGAGGCGTTCCCCTAGCGTTCTTGGACGCAGCTCGAGTTCCTGAAGAGGAACCACAATAACACAGAGAACATGCAAAATCACAGAAAAGTCACAAACTTGAAGCAGGACTCACACCGAGAGCTTCTTACTGTCACTGCTGCACTGCGCCACCTAACATTATAATGTACTGTACTGTATTGTACTGTATTGCTGAAACACGGTACAAAGACTGTGAACTATGTAGTACTGAATCCTGGAGTTAAAATGTTCAGTAGTTTTTCACCATTTTGGTGTTCAGGATTTTTGACACCTACTTTACTCCTTCGTCTCTGAAAGCACCGGTGTTTCATTTACGTTTATTTACTGGCTATATTGAAAATACCCATTTTTATTAATCACTTATAAAAACTTGTTTACATTTATATAGTCAGGATTTTACTGTAAGCTGGTCTAAGTTGGTCTAAGTGTCTATGTTAGTGTTTAACCAATTTACCTCCTGTTGCCCAACATGTGAAAATGAGCGCAGTGAGAAAAAAATGAAAAGGTATCTAAAACAATTATATTATTATTCTTTTTTTTTTTTTTTTTTTTAATTAAGTTCTCATGGTTAAATTCTCATTTACAATCACAGTAAGATTTAAAACTGTGGCATGTGACTAAAACCTAATCTTCTAAAAACTACAAAAATCTAGTTGATATTTTCAAAACACGGTATTTAGCACATGTTGACCACTATAGGGGCATGTTGTCTCATGATGCAGTATATGGGAAGCTGCTGTTCATTGATGCTCATTTATGAAACACTGTATAAAGAATGCAAATTCTCCTCAACATATTTGTTTTTATATGCATTTTAAGCTATTTAATGTTTTTAAATGCTTAGACAATTTTGAAACATACAACTACATTATTATTGATTTCACATTCAGTTTTAAAGGTAACCATTGCTGTCTGAACAAAGAGTGCAAAACACTGCTCTGGAGCAACACACACATGTCCTGACTAGTTGTCTGTGATGTACAGTTTAGTTTTATACCACAGCGCCTCCATCTGGAAAACCTCAGCAGAACTGCAGTATTCTTTATGTGAACAGTGTTAATTGTTTACATTTAATAACACCCATTAGCTTCTTCTGCATTGACCAGTTACATTTAACAACACTGTGTGTTTGCAGCAGAAAAGTTTGATGCAATTCTCAAATTACTCTGAACAAAAAGCAGCAGACGGGCTGAAAATACTAATTTACTCAGAAGAAATGATGTCAAACAGTATTTAAATACCACTATTCATATTGTTTTTTGTGTTTATTTTAATTTAAAAACACCAACTATTTAAAAATACAAATATTTTTATTCAAACATTTGTTTAAAAATATATACATTATTAAAAATAAATATGTATATTAAAAATATTAACAAAAACATCAATAAACTGTAATAGTATGTCAGTGATACTAAAGCAACACTACAGTAAGGTGTCAGTGCAGGAGTTATTTCATGTTACAGTAGAAGATGAATGTGTGAAGTGAAGTCCAGTCTGGCTGAAGGTATAATGCGTTTAGGTCTTTTACTTGCGCTTCTGCAAAATTCACTTAATTTATCAGGATTCAGCTCCGTATTTAATCTGACTCCAATTTCAGCTGATCATTAAATTTAGACTGTATATTTCTAATTAAGAACTGATCACAAAATCCATTATGTATTCATTTAGATATTTGATTATTTTGAATATCCTGCCGTTCAAAAGTTTGGGATCAGTTAGATTTTGAATGATTTTTACTGGAGTCTCTTATTCTTATCAAAGCTGTATTTGTTTGAACGAAAATACAGAAAAAAACAGTAATATTGTAAAATATTAATTATTAATTTAATATAGTTTAAAATCTAATGTATTTCTGTGATGCGCAGCTGTATTTTCAGCATCATTTCTCCAGTCTTCAGTGTCACATGATCTTCAGAAATCATTCTAATATGCTGATTTATTATCAGTGTTGAAACTGTTGTGCTGCTTCTTATTTTTTGGAACATATGATACTTCTTTTTTATTTATTTTTTTATCATTCTTTGATGAACAAAAGGTTAAAAAGAACAACATTTTTCAAAATAGTAATCTTTTCTAACAATAAACGTCATACTATCACTTTTTATCCAATTAACACATCCTTGTTGAATAAAAGTTTTAATTTCTTTTAAAAAGAAGAATAAGAATAAGAAAGAAACAATTTACCAGCCCCAGACTTTTGAACAGTAGTGTATATTGTAACACAAAATTTATATTTTGAATAAACACTGTTCTTTTGATCTTTTTATTTATCAATGAATCCTAAAAAAAAATATCACAGGTCCCAAAAAATATGAAGCAGCACAACTGTTTCCAACATTGATTATAAATCAGGATATTAGAATGATTTCTGAAGGATCATGTGACGCTGACTGGAGTAATATTCCTTGTCTCACAGGAATAAATTATATTATTATTAGTATATTAAAATAGAAAACTGCTATTTTAAATTGCAATAATATTTCACAAAGTGACTTTTTTCTGTATTTTTGATCAAATAAATGCATTCTTGATGAGCCGAAGAAACTTATTTAAAAAACATTAAAACTTTATTGAACCCAAACTTTTGAACGGCACACACACAAACACACACACACACACACACACACACACACACACACACACAAGTCCCCTCCCCCCACCACCAATGTTCAGGACATGGTTATGGCCTTGGAAAGAATTAAATCTACATGAACATTTAAACTACATGAACATGTATGACATTAGAGATACAGGAAATTAAAATAAGAAAAATTTAAAAGATTTGCAAGTACCGTATATTGAAAAATTATAATTTTAATAATTGTATATATATATATATATATATATGACAGAACTGCATAAATCAATTATTAGCAATGAATAAATATCTTTGTGTCAAATATCTAAATTACATCTGAACTTGATTATTATCACAGATGATGACAGTAACTTGAAGAATGAAAAATAAAGAATAAAAGCTCAATTTTAAAAACGACCCGACTGGACTTCAGACTGGACTTCAGAGCAACTTTGGAGTGAATGGGTCGTGATTCCCTGGTGCTGACCCGGAGAGGTAATATATTAGTTGCACGGACTGGACGAACATCCCGTTTAAATTGCTGTAGGTCTTCTCTGGACTGTTGGACCCTAAACATTTTGAACTGTTCCCTCCATCCCTCGGGAAACGCTCATATTCATTATATTCCTCTGAATCGTCAGAAATTGCCATTGCTGCGAGATCAGATTGAACAAGAGATTGCTCGATGTTGAAGTATGAGGCTAAAAGAGAGGACACAGATACATAATCACACACATACAATAACACAAATAACAACAGGAATCATTATATTCTGTCATACTCACTTTCACCAAAAGCTTCCTGCATCTTCTATAAGACGGTGAGCTTCAGGTTGGTCAGGTGATCTGAGAAACTGGTCATCACTGCTGGACCGGGTTCTGGAATCAGCGGGTTACACCGAGCTCTAGAAAATAAAACATTCAGGAGTCAGAGATGCTGCTGGTTTGAGTTCAGAACCACAGAGAAAAGAGTTCTGTGAAGAATAAAGAAAGAAGCAAATAAATCAGCAAACCAGAATTCGGTTTTAATCTCTGAAAATGACATTTATTCATTGAGACCTGCAAAAATGAAACATCATCAGCATTCATCTGCTCCTCTATTTCTCTGATTGTACATGAGAGAGATGAAATCTGTCTGCTCGTCTCATCCATCATCTGCTTCATCATCTGACTCCTCTGTTTCTCTTCTTCTCTCAGTGCTGTTATTCTGGCAGCTTCTTCATCACGTACACTGTTAGACATTTCAAAGGGTTTTTACAGTAACTTACTGGCACTGTTGCCAGTAAGTTACTGTAATTAAGATTTACAGTAGCAAACTGCATTTGATTTACAGTTGCAAACCGTTCTGTTTTACAGTAAATTACTGTAAAGAAATCCAATTCATCAGTATACTACTGTAATTTATTCATTTTAATATAGATTTCATTAATTTTATTATTTTTTATATAGAATTCATTTTATTATTACTCTACATATGTACTACTGACATTCAGTTAAAACAGACACAATAATTACAAAATATCAAATTCTTTATTTAAAACATTGCATGTATAACACTTAAAAATACAGTCTTCCAATGAATGCTGGAACAATGCATCTTCACCATTTCTCCTGTCTTAGGACGTTTTGCAGTGCATTATGTTGTGTCCTCTGGATTCATCCTCACAAAGAATCTTTAGGCAACAGAAACATAATGTGGAAAAAAGTCAAACATCTGCAAAACCCAGGTGCTGCTCCAAAACGTGGCCACCATCTTTGCTCACCATCCACTTTGTTAGTGACAGAAATGTCTTCTCTGAAAAACAAGAAGTAGAAATGGCACACTTTTAAAAGGCAAACTCCATATAGAATACACAAACCTTTCAAAACCATAGTTGGCCAACATTAACTACTAACACTGAACAAAATTTCACATTTGTTAACCTAATGTTAATATAAGATAAGCGTTGCTCGTTAAAAATTATTTTAATTAAGTAAATTAAGTCAATAAGCTAACAAAAGTCGTTTGAAACAACAGCCCGCAGTTTACCATAGTAAGTTTGTTACCGCCATGTTGACGGGTAAATGTTACTAACGTTAGGTAAACTGGTGTACAAAAATCTGACACAAACACACAGACAAACGTACATATATTTTTACCTTGCTTGCTGCTCTTATTCTCTCGTAAGGTGCATCGACACACAGCGCAGAAGTTCTCCGGAGCTCTTCCACTCTCGCGGGTTCATCCCTGGGAAAAACCCGAGGCGCTGCCCCGCTGGATCCGTGTCTTCCTCGGACGCGAGTGGAGCAGCGAGGCGCGACTCGATAAAAAACAACATAGAACCCATTATATAGTAATATTATATACTATCTACAGTGAATGCGGACAGTAAAGTGATGCCCCGGTATATTTCTGACGTACAGATGTACTCCAAGCGCTCGCGCTGTTTCTGACACGAACGGATTTTTCCAATCATTACAAGCCATGAAACACATCCAGTAGTCAGTCCCAAGCTGTTGCGGCGTTATAGACACGGTGTTGGGCAAATCGTGTCAATCCAAATGTAAGAAATTAGGAAAATAAAACAACCTCAATAAAATGGCGCCAAAGCGGCCGTTACAGCAAATACAGTAGTATACAGCAAATTTTAAAAATACAGTAAGGCTCTGTATGTGGGGTCTGACGTCACAGAAAATTCCCATGATGCAAAGGGTATTACAGTTATTTACTGTAAAGGGAATTTGCAGTATTATACTGGGTGATATACAGTAAATAACTGCAGAAATTACAGAAATGTCTAACAGTGTAGAAACTGATGAAGTTCCTCAAAATCCTTGTTAATCTGACTCTCAGTGTGTTGAGCGTTAAACTGAAATTAAAGACATTTAAGATATAATGACCAAACTAGATCTATATCAATATCTTACATTTGCATTCCTAAAATAGATTAAATAATTGTTTATTTCAGACCTTAATTTGTTCATCATCTTCATTAAAACACAGTGTAAATTTCTCAAATATTCTCATCTTCTCCTTTAAGTGATCCAGTGCATCTTTGAGTATCTCCTGAATTGAATAAACATAAAGATAGTCTCTTACACCTCTGATTGTTTTCATTTTTGGGCCTTTACCTTTTATTTATTACAGACAGTGGACAAAATAATTTTCTGCTTATGCATTTTGATCCTTATGAATATGTGTCCCTGCAGCACAAAAGCAGTCATAAGCAGCACAGGTATATTTGTAGCAATAGCCAAAAATACATTGTATGGGTCAAAATTATCAATTTTTCTTTCATGCCAAAAATCATTAGGATATTAAGTAAAGATCATGTTCCATGAAGATATTTTGTAAATTTCCTACCGTTAATATATCAAAACTTAATTTTTGATTAGTAATATTCATTGCTAAGAACTTCATTTGAACAACTTTAAAGGCCATTTTCACAGTATTTTGATTTTTTTGCACCCTCAGATTCCAGATTCTCAAATAGTTGGACAGGACAGAACTACAGGATTTATTAAAATGTGGCAGCACACAGGACAGGACAAATCCTCCTCAAAAGAAGATCTACACGCCATTTCAAGTTACTTAGAAATTAATTTAAAAGTTCCTCTTTAAAGTTTCACTTTCAGTAATAATGATCATATTAACTTTCAGCAGTCCATTTTAAATCAAAAATATGTGCATCACAAAAAAAAAAAAAAATGTGCATCAGAAACATTAATAATCGTCAGAAATAAAAATGAGCACCAAAGTTTCATCATCCGAGCTACACTATAACAGCAGATCATCAGGTGTGTCTGTCCAAAGTACACTGGTTTATATTGGCTTTTATACTGGCTACCTTTGAACTGTTTAGAGTTCATTAAGTTATTAATTTATAACATTGCTGTTGTATATAACAAGCTGTTGTTCAGCATGAACTCATATAACTATCATCTGCTGAATAGTTTGCTAGCTAATTACAATCTGATGGCCAAATTAATGGTTGCGTTTTTGTCTTACCTTCATTATTGCGTTTCACAATCGTTTTACTATATAAATGTTCACTAAAAAGCCTTTAAATAGCTTATAATAGCTACATTTAAAAAAAAAAAAGATATCTTGTAAAATAACTGTTTTTACTTTAGGTAAAGCCGCTAGGTCTTTACACCTTCAGAAACTCAACAGTTTAGGGTAGAGTGGGGAAAACGCCACTCTTGTCAAGGTTAAATGTGTTCAGAAAAGTTATCATAGTTTTAGTGACATAAATTATAAACCAAGTATGAACAATGTCCAGAGTTTTTTTTTAACAAAAATTTAATTTGTACCGAGGGTGCAGAGGTAATGCCCCCCAGTCAAACAGCAAAATCAGAGTACAGGCAGTAAAAAAAAAAAAGAGAGAGAGGGAGAATATAATCAATAAATATGGATTACAAAATTATAATAGCCTATTTAAAGAAAAAAAAAAAAAATTGCTAGCTGCCTGATGTTAACTTGAGATGATTTTTAAATATAAAGTCCAAATACTTTTATTCAACCAACTAGTAAGAATACATTTGATGGAAAAACTAAGGATTTGATGATGTTCAGAACAGAATAACTACAGTAATTGTTCATTGCCCCCTGGAGGCGTTTTACCCCACAGAGTATGTTTGAGTAAAAAATTGTCATTCTGAAAATATAATTATATTTTTATTAAATAACACACACTCTCTACAGGCCCTACTGTTCTCATGTCATATATAACTGTGATGTTCAACAAAACAAGAAGCTTTAAAACACTTTTTCTTGCTGCTGAAAATGAGATGATTTACTGTGAGATCTGTTTCTCTCCGGTACATCAGCAGTGCGCTTCATGATGAAAACTTCTACATCACTCTCGTCAACGTAGTCCATAGTTACAATAAAAATGTATCTTGACTTTATCTTGTGGTTATTTTGGGAAAAACAGTAGGGGGGGGCGTTTTTCCCCGCTCTACTGTACAGCAGCTCAACAAATGCGGAACCGTGTTTTTGGTTTAACCCTACACCTAAACCCAGCCCTCATACAAAACTTTCTGCTATTGTACATTTTCAAAAAGATCATTCTGTATGATTTATAAGCTTGTTTCCTCATGGGGACCAAAAAATATCTCCACAAGGATATTTTGGATATTGCCATCTTTGTGGGGACAGTTTGCCCCTATAACACAATGTATACCTAAACCAGACACACACACGCGCGCAAAACTATTAGTTAATTTTTAATGCCATACTTAACATTTTTTCTTACATTAAGCATTTTAAAAATGTGGGGTGACAAATGAAGTTCAAAAACTTCAAGACTATTTTCCTTGAATTGCGTGTTGAATAATAAGAGTTAAAAGTGAAATTTCATGTGATTTACGTGTTTTAAATTATTGACAAGCTGTAACCTAAAAATAAAAACTAATTCAAGAGTGAACAATTAAACGTGTTTTTAATAATTTAACGTTTGACAATAAATACAGCGGAAGACAGAAGAACACAAAACGCTGAAAATAACTACACAAGGCTAAAAGGTGAATAATGACAATGATTTATTGATTGTGTGTGATTTTAACTGAAAGATAATTTTGATAATACTAATTTAAATAACTGATGTGACATTACATTAAAAGCTAAATGACTGATTTCAATCAACACAACCTTTGATGGCCCACAAGGTGGCCACACATTAGAGAATGGTAATGTGTGCTTACGGGCGTACACATACACGTACCCACACGTTAGTGCATACACTTTCATTTCCACATTGATTGAGTTAAATCCGACTGATAACAACCTTTAAACCATATTCTTAATTTTGTATTTCAAATAAGACGCAAATTCTGTTTATCGGTCATCTCAACAATTTATTAAATCACAGTACATGGTAGCTAATTGGAGTGCACACAATTTAGTTTGCTGTTCTGTGCATTTGTTTGCTAATACCGTTTCTTTGAGTTGAGGTTGCCTTGCAGTGGGCGCTGTGGCAAGTTGTGAAGGTTCTCGAGCATTGAGGCGTTGGGTCCCGGGTATCTAAAGGACCATCGTGCTGCTTCCACCGTTCTTTAGTTCTGCCGGCCGGCACCAACAGACAGATGAAGCAGGGTAGAACCAATATGGTTTAAATTTAAGACTGCTGGTTTAATTCTTTTTCTTTAATAGTATTTTGTTTGGTTTTATTTAAGATTCATATTTAATCTTTGTTTCAAGTATTTAAGAAGTTTGTTGTTTGTTATTGTACTCTGTAGTTTGTGGCTTCTTGTTTCCCCCCTTTTGTGAGTAATGTGGACTAGTCCAATTGTATAAATGTGGTTCTGTTGTGTCATTTGGTGTGAGTTCAGTTTGGTCAGTGCAAGTCTTTGTTTAGTGTTGTTTTGTTGACTTTCTTTAATAGGCCTAGTTATTTGACTTGTGGAAAGTTAGTTTTTTTTCCCCTCTTCAAATGTGAACTTTTTTTGTTTGATTTAAAATAATACATTTTTTGGAAACTTATTTTTCTATGCTCCTTTATGCTTTGGCACGGTCCCTCACACAACCAGAGAAAAGCACAGAAACACAGTCACTCAGCAGGACTTACTGTCTATATGAGGATTTATTCTGATACATGTTATTTCAGTGACAGAAGTTCAGCTGCAGTATTAATATCATGAAGAGAAAAGACTCTGTAACATCTCACTGTTACTGATTCATCATGCAGCTCAAAGCATTATGGGTAGAATCTCTCATCAGTCTATTCTGATTCATCAGCACAGTTTCACTGATGATCCAATAGAAACCCAAAACCCAGGATAGAGCATCTGAGTGAATGTGGTGTGTTCTGTGTGGATGAGGCTCATTGTGTCAGAGACGCTGTAGAAGGACAGAGTTCCTGCACCGTGATCCACAAACACTCCTATTCTCCTGATAATGGGCTTCACAGGGAGACGAGTCCGTATGTTATTGTGTCTGAATGAGTAACTGGAGGGAGTGCAGATCAAACTCCAGGACTGATCATTATATCCAAACCAACACTCATTACCCCGTCCCTTCCTGCTGATGCTCTTATATGACACTGATATAAACACATAATTTCCACTCCAGCTCCCAGTAACAGCGTCCACAACACCTGAGAATAATGATCAAATCTGTCTGGATGATCAGGATACGGCTGATCTGTGTCAGTGTAAGTAATCACTCTGTTGTTCTCAGACAGACGGAGGTGTTTATGTGCTGTGTTCAGATCCAGAGTGAGCTGATGGGAATCTGATGGAGATAAAACACATCAGAATCAGGAATTATGAATCTGTTTGATCTTTTCATGTAGCTGAACTCTTCATGATCAGTGTCTCAGTACAGATGAGCAGATATCTGTGCTAATCATCATTTACATCAAGTATAAACTCTTCTTTCACCTTCTACAGAAGAACATGAACACACTCAGTGAGTTTTCTGCTTGTTTTCTTACTGACTTACATCGTAGGAAGTCGTTCCTGGTTCTGGGAACAATGTTGGTGAATGTTTCTGTGGAAATCAACAGACATGAACAGAGTGATTCTCATGATCCTGCATCCATTCCTAAGACATGTCTAATATGATGTTCTCCATGATATGAGATGATGATGGACTGGTTTCTGAGAGCAGATGAATCTCCAGGACTTTACCTCTGTCTGAGATCTTCTTGAGCTCCTCTTTGCAGAAATCCTGCAGTTTGTCTCTCAGCTGACGGACAGATTCTCTCAGATCATCAAAAGAGACGAGAGAACTGAAGAGATCATTATTTACGTCTGTAGATTCAGGAGGAGCTGAGAGAGACTGGAAACTCTACAGAAAACACAAATCAACACTCATCAGCTCCACACTTCACCCAATAACCTGCTCCAACATCAGATTTGATCGACTGATCTTTAGTATTTGCCACTTGCGATGACCAATTCCGATTTTGTGAATATATCCGATTTTTTTGGACGACGTGCTTACATTTCTTTTAAAAGTGACCGGTATCTGATGTGTGCATTTTACACTGCACTTGGTGAAACAAGCCAAAAATAGCATATATGACATCACAAATCAATTTGAATAGTATGTTGAGTTTAATTTATTGACATGGAATTCATATAGAAACGTTTTTAATGCAATAGTTACATCTATACATCAAAATAATTATATATCCTAGAACAAATTCTTCAGGACAGTGATGTATGCAGCTCCGCTGAAAGCTTGCGAGTGGAATAATACTCAGGTGGTAGATGTTAAGCATGTCACATCGTCTGTGTTTTTTTTAGTAATTGAAACCAAATGCGTTCATCAGTGATTGTATATCAAAGGCAGGGACATGTTTGTGTGCATTTTATTTAGTGGTTTCAATGGAACGAACGGGACTGAAGCGCTGAGCCGTAACCGACAACAACAGCGGCAATAACGAGCACTCAGCGTGATTTCAAAAGCAACACATTTCAGCGTCAGACGTTTGTTTAAAAAAATGTTTAAAAAAACTCACTTTTCAATGACGTAGGAGTCACATTTACAGGGGAATATCCGATCTGACCGCTTACACGGCAGGAGCAAATGCACGTATCCGATTCATATCTGATTTATTTCCACACATGAATGAGGCCTGAAACCGATCTGAGAATATCGGAATCCATGTGATTTTTTTTCCTGCTTACACGGTCATGGGCCATATCCGATCTGTGCCACATGGGAGGAAAAAAATCAGAATTGGGTCACTTAACCATGCAGTGTAAATGCGGCCTATGTGAACTTTCTACACTGAAAAAAATGCTACTAATTTTTTTAAAGATAAGTGGTTGCAAACATTTAAGCTACATTTAAATAAACAAATTTAGTTGAAGGTTAGTCAACTAAATTTGTTTATTTATTTGTAGCTAAAATAAATTGTTTGCAACCACTTACCTTAAAAAAAAAATTGTAAATTCAATTAATATTTTTTTTTTTTTCAGTGTAGGAAATAGTTTGGATGAACATTATTTGCAGCAGCTTGCATTTTTGTCTTATTTATGCAATTTTTTTCACAACAGATGTTAACCTGAGAGGGAAAGCAATATTAGTGACTAAAATTCACTGCAAAACACAAATGCCAATTAGCAGGTTGTCTGTGTTGGCAAAAGTATTTGAATCTTTTTTTAATGATCAAGTGAAACAGTTCTTAACCGAAAATAAAATATTAAACAAATTTCAGTCAGGCTTTAGATCAGGTCATAGTACTATTACAGCAGCTATGCTGGTTACAAATGATATTGTTAAATATCTAGATAGTAAACAACATTGCACAGCATTATTTGTAGATCTTTCTAAAGCATTTGACTCTGTAGATCATAAACTTTTATTACAGAGATTAAGTTGTATAGGTTTTAGCGAATTGACTCTAAATTGGTTCAATAATTATTTAACAGAAACAACTCAATGTGTCTCAGTCGAAAATTTTATTTCAAATGAATTAAAAACAATAAAAGGTGTTCCACAGGGTTCAATTTTAGCCCCAGTTTTATTTTCTATTTATATTAATGACCTTGGTCGTGGGATAACCTCAGCTAGAATTCATTTATATGCTGATGACACAATTATATACACAGTAGCACATTCAGTGAATCAAGCCATTGAGCTCTTGCAAGAATCTTTTCAGTTATTGCAATTATCATTATCCAACTTAAAACTGGTTTTAAATTCAAAGAAAACAAAATACATGCTTTTCACTCGTTGTCGTATTGAAATAGATCATTCTATTTTAACTTTACAAGGAGAATTTATTGAAAGAGTAAACTGTTATAAATACTAGTGTATATGGTTGGATGACAAAATAGGATTTCAGATACATATCGAAAAACTTTTTAAAAAAGCTTAGATTAAAGTTGGGTTTTCTTTTCGTTTAAAGAAATGTTTTCCTTTTAAAGCAAGAAAGAGAATTATACAGAGTTGTTTCCTTTCAGTATTAGACTACGGCGATGTGATCTATATGCATGCAAGTTTATCTTCACTTAAAAAGTTGGACTATGTATACCATGCTGCTTTACATTTTGTGACTAGTGCTTCTTCACGCACCCATCACTGTATATTGTATGAATTGGTGGGATGGTCCTCTTTGTTTCAAAGAAGGAAAGTGCACATGTTGCTGTTTATTGTTAAGGCATTGTTGGGAAAATTACCTACTTATATCTGCAGTCTTTTATCTTTTTACACTTGTAATTATCGTACTAGATCTTCTTAACATGTTCTAAACTTCTTTTACATGTTCCAAGAGTACATTCTGAGTTCTGCCTTCTCTTTTTGCTCCTTCGTTATGGAACGAGTTACAGAGTATTATTATGCTGGAAACACTCCCTTCTGTAAATATTTTTAAAAAACCTTTTATGGTCTGCTTTGAAGGAAACATGTACTTGCTATGAGTAAATTACACATTTGTAATCATCTGGATGTAGGGCAAATTATTTTGTTTGTTTTATGTTTTGAAGCTGTTTTATTGTGAAACTTATTGTGCTGCCATTTTGGCCAGGACTCCCTGGAAGAAGAGATTTTGTATCTCAGTGGGACTATCCTGGTAAAATAAAGGATAAATAAAAATGCTGCAAATATCACCACAATTTTTGAGAAAAGCAAATTCACTAATTTTAGTTCACAAAAATCAGAAGCAAAGAAATCCCTGAAATCCTGATGAGACTGATTGCTAATATACAGCCTCACTTCATGTTTGGGGTCTTCGTGATCAAATTCATCAAAATGATATAGACAAATAAATATCTATTTTATCAAGTTTGAGGATCACCTGATCCAATCGTGATGAATGTTAGTCAGAATTGGTACTATAGAGTTCAATGATTTCACCATGATTTAATAAATCAGAAGGAAAAATGAGGTAAAAAGCTGAAATGTTGCTGAAGTTTTGAACTGTTGGTGGAGCTAGTGGTGCTTGACGGCTAAATATATCTTCCAGAAGAAAGAGCTCAGAGAAATGATTCCTAAGAGATTTCCAGAGCTGAAAGCCATTTGTAAGCGGCGTCTCTTTCAGAAGATGATCAGATGAGAGTCTGACTGATGATTATATAATAACACACTCATGAAATGTTTCTCTGTGAGTCTGGTGTCACAGCAGGATCTGCTCAAGTCCACTATGATCCTGTTCTTCTAGATGTGTGTTACCTGCAGGAACTGGATGTGATCCTGTGTGTGAAAGCTGCTCCAGCTCAGCGTCTCTCCTCCTCAGATCATTGATCTCCTGCTCCAGTCGCTCCAGTCGTCCTTCAGCTCGACTCACTGCTTGCTTTTCCTGATCTCTGATCAGCCGTATCAGCTCAGAGCGGCTACTCTCAATGGAGCGGATGAGCTCAGTAAAGATCCTCTCACTGTCCTCCACTGCTGTCTGTGCAGAGCGCTGTTAGGACACACAGTGATTCAGGCTTCAGTGAGTCTGAACTGAGACTGAGACAAACTTCTCTTCTTCTCCAGACTCACCTTCTGAGACTCCACAGCCTCTCTCAGCTGCTGGAGATCTTTCTCTCTCTGCTGGATTCTCTGCTGGAGCGTCTTCTGCGTTTCCTTCAGCTGCTTCTGCAGGACAAACAGATGATAGTGAATCTCACAGAAGACTACTGGCACTAAATCATCATGTGAACAGATGAATCCAGGAAAAGTGGAGCTGATAACTAACTCCAGAAAGGATCGTACATGAATTCACATGAAGCATAAGGACTTCACACCACATATGTCAGTATTATAAAAGTGAAACTGACACTGACATAGAGCTGCTGTGTGCTGCAGCTCTGAACAGAAAATAGATGAACTAAGTGAAGCTATAAATGACTGAAATCATCTAGATTCTGTCAGATTTACCAAGTCGTCTGTCAATGCATTTAACTTGTATTTTGACTGACAGTCAGAAGTATATATTTTGTCAAAAAAACATGCTGTTCACTCCATTATTTTATGTTGCTTAACCAAAGCCTATTATAGGAAAGATTGTGTTAATAAAGCTTTCCGGTGCATTTTCAGCAAACAGTGAAACTCTTCTTGCAGCTGCTGTTCATTTCTGCTGCTGTGTGTCGTGTGAATGCTGTAAGCTGTTAATATGGGTTCTGATATAAGCACATATGAAACAAGTGTCAGCTATATTTCATCAGTGTCTAGTGTTAAATACCTGTTTCTCTGTCCTCTGATCTGCAGCTGGTACAATGTCATGGTTTTTATGTTCAATAATCGTACACAGCACACATATACATTTCTGGTCAGTGCGACAGAAAACCTCAAGCAGCTTCTCATGTTTCTGGCAGATCATCTCCTGCAGTCGTCCAGTGGCTTCAGTCAGATTGTGTCTCTTTCCTTTAAACAAACTCTCATGTTGTTCGAGGTGATTCTGACAGTATGAGTTCAGACACACCAGACAGGACTTGACGGCTTTATATTTTCTTCCAGTACAGACGTCACACTGCACATCTCCAGCTCCAGGGAAACAGTCAGCAGAGAGTTTGGTCTTCTTCAGTTTCTCCGCCAGTTCAGCCAGCATGGTGTTTCTAGCTAAAGCAGGTCTTGGACTGAAGGTCTGTCTGCACTGAGGGCAGCTGTAGACTCTCATCTGATCCTCCTGATCCCAGCAGCCTGTAATACAGCTCTTACAGTAACTGTGTCCACAGGGAATTGCCACTGGATCCTTCAGGAGATCCAGACACACCGGACACGTCAACTCATCCTGAGAAAATCTGGCTTCTGCCATTTTACTGCATGAATACAGAGACACAAACACACAACAGCTCAACTACACTTCAGTTTATTTTCCCTGAACTCAGGTGATTTCTGTTTCCTGCTTCTGTGTTTGAGTCACGTGAGTAAAACAGGTGTGTCTGTGAGTCTGTGTAACATCTGCTTATGATCCTTGATGGTCGTTGGGACTTTATGTCTTAAGAGACCCTTTTAGCCTTTTGACATTTGCATATAATTCACAGCCTGGCCCCACATTCTACCGTTATATGGGTGCTAATTGAGAAGGGTTGTCCCCCCCACTGTCAAAAAGACGCAAAACAGATCGACTATCTTGTCTCTCCATCGGACTTCAAACACATTCCAAGAGAACTAAATGACCCTCGGTACCAGGCCTGGCTGACCAGTGGACTACCCCCACGATTACAAGATACATAACACACACATAGAGGCATTTTCTTTATTTAGACCATAATTAATCAGTTACAAATGTATCTGGTATATGCATGTGTTGTTTGTATGTTTCCTTATTATATTAGCCTAGTTACCACTCATTATTCGTATTAGTAAGCTCTAAACACTCAAATTCAGGTGTATGAATGTATCTCTGGTTTAATATATTTTAGATGTCTCTTTCTTGATATCAAAATGATCTGCTCTTTATTCCTCACACAATGATGTACACTATGTGATCATGAAATGCATCACACTATTTTTACTGTACTGTGGGGAAAATTACACCAGTCTCCAGATCAGTCATACAACATGCAAATGAGGTGTCAAGTGAGACAAAGAAACATTTTCCCGCTGAAACTATGAGCCTTGTTATTGGTCAAACTAACCAAAATGGGTGTTACAGGGAAAACAGATAAAACTTCTCCCACACCAAAAGGTTCTTCTCTCTTTACTTTCGGTGCCCTGGAGACACACTTATCATCTTGGAAACCTCACGACTCCCCTTTCGGGGGGAGTCTGACCTTCTGGCAGTTTTAAGTGCAGTAACTTTGTCAATTCACTTCGGACTAATCAACCCATGGCTGGGATGACGAAGCTTTCACTCCTAAAGGAATCCACCAGGAATCTACGCATCATACATGCACCAGGATGCTTTACTCAGCACCCACAAAACCCATGCAAGTAACCGCTTGTTAACTATCTAGATGCGCTTCTAGGCTTCGACCCCTTTTAATTAAGGTGATGTGATTATCTGATGGTTCTTAACAGGATGTAGTTAGCTGATGTTAAAATTCTGCCATAATCTCTCTTGCGCGCGAGCGCTCCCTCTCTCTCTCTAATACTACAGCTAATTCCTGAAGATGGATATACAATTGATAACCCGTTATGATTAATTATATTCATCTCATAAAGCAAATATGCTACATCTGTAAAGCAGGTTCCTCGATCCTGCTTCTGCTGAGTTTAGTTTCAACTCACCTGACTCTTATTAAACGCAAAGACCTTGACTAGTTGATTCAGGTGAGTTTATTTAGTGATCAAACTAAACTCTGTAGGAAAGTGACTCTCCTGTGGCCTGTAGCACGGAGCCGGTTTCAGTTTTTACCCAGGAAAGTTCACATTTAGTTTGAGCAAACTCCTGAGTTTTCAGGCTCAAGGAGATGGGTTGGTTTTAGTGGGTTTCTTCACCATGGGAACTTACGCTACACGGCTACTCTTGGGGTTGTCAGGGGTCAGAGATCGCAAACCCAAACTGGACCAATCAGCTGTGAGCAAAGTGACATCTATCTGATGCAATGAAGCCACTCCCCGTATCTCTCGCTCCAAATTAAAGCAGTTTACAGTCAAAGAATTTCAGAGACAGAATTGAAGACTTTTGCAGCTACTTATTTATTATATTTCTATTATATTAATTGTAATTGTATAATATATTCATATAATTATTACATGAAGTGGCAATTAATTTTAAGCTTTGTGTGTGTATATATATATATATATATATATATATATATATATATATACAGTATATATATATATATATATATATATATATATATATATATATATATATATATATATATATATATATATATATAAACACACACATACATATATACATACATCTAAGCTCAGAATTGATTCGCGATGCATTCGGAAAATCTCAGAATCGATCCAGGAATCCAGGAATCGATTCTGCATCGATTTACCATCCCAGCCCTAATATATATATATATATATATATATATATATATATATACCCTGCAAACATGTCCTTGCGGGGCCCATGCTGTCTTTTTGCAGGCACAGTGGGATAGGGCCAGCCCATACCAAATCTAAACAGGCCAAGTGCGGGTTTGCCCAGACGAGGCCCACAGCTTTGGGCTCACCGCAGGCTCTCTCCCACACTATGGGACTGCCCACATTAATCAAATGATGGCCAGACATGAGCCTGCCTGTTAATAAGAATCTTGTGGGCAGTTCTTCCTTACCACTAGGGGTGCTAGGGTGTTTTAGGTTTCCTTAAGTAAAGCCACGTGGTAGAGAGAGTTAGCAACAGCAAGCAGCAGTAGCCAGCATGGCTCACCTGCTGAACACATTGTGCTGTGTCCAGGTTGGGAAATGTGTAATTTCAAGTCCGGTCCAAAGGAGTTTTTTTTTTTTTTTTTAAATGTACATTGCTGATGTTTTTTTGCAGAGATGGTACATGTACAGTATGTATGGCCTATGTTTGGACTGATGATAAGAGTTTAAAAAAGTGTATTTGTATGCATTTTAGAAGGACTCTTTAAGGTTACCACATCATGGTCCAGTTTGAATATGGATGTAAAGTTCTTTTCGATGTGAGACAATAGTCTGGACTATTTTTGACTGTTCCTGGTTAGGAAGAGGCTGGTGTTTGAGAGCTGTGGCTTGTTTTCATTACAAGATGATGGATTATTAATTTGCTATCAGCCAACTTCAGCTATGGACAGTCTTTGGACATTGATGCACTACAGATAAGACTTTTGCACAAATCAACTTTTTTGTAATTAATAAATCCATCGATTTGAAATCCCTTTGACTACTGTACATTTTTGACAATTTAGACATTAGTTATGTGGTGACTGCATCCATTTCAGATGTATAATAACTGTTTTTCCCAAAGACAGTAGCTGAAAATTATTTAAAGCAGGGGTGGGCAAACTCTGCCCTTCAAGACCACATTCCTTCAGAGTTTAGCTCCAACCCTAATCAAACACACCTGAACCAGCAGGACACATAAAGGAGAGAGGGAGGGGGACCAGTAGGAGAAAGATTGGCAGGAGGGCAGGCAGATGACCAGGGTGGCTCTGACGGTGTTAGCGGCCATGGAGGAACAGACGGAGGGAGGAGCCAGGGTGGCGACAGTAGGGAACTGGAGCAGGAGGAGGAGCCAGGTGGAACCCAGGGCACAGCCATGACAGCGGCCCACGGTGGAGCCGACGGAGGGATGAGCCATAGTGGGGGAAGGGCTGATGACTCCAGGGAGCCGACCGACGGCGATGAAGCAGATGGAGATGGAGAGCCGATGAGCCAGGGTGACGGGGAGAATCCGAAGGGCAGATGGCTCAGGTGACCGAGGCGGAGACAGGGATGCGGAAGGCCACAGTGGAGCCGGAGCGATAGAAGACCAAGGTGGAGCCGGAGGGAATGAGGAGCCTGACAGAGAGGGAGCTAGGAGCCATGGTGGAGCCGCTGGGTCAACAGGCCAAGGAGGAGTCAGGGACTCGGAGGCTGAAGGTGGAGACAAGGGATCCTCCAGCCACGACGCCGATGGAGACTGGCAGACCCGCGGCGATCCTACCGCACAGATGGTGGGCTGAGGCAGGGATGACAGGAGGAGACAGGAGAGGGAGGGTGGGTGAGAAATCCAGACAGGTAGAGGGTTCAGGGATGGTGTGTGCCACCCACACACACCACATTGCGACTTGTAAGAATCCACCTGCCAGCGCAAAAAGCTGAATCCATTGGTCGAAGGTTTAATGCGTGTTTGGTCTTTTACTTGCGCCTCGGAATTTATCAGGATTTAGTTTCAGTTTTGATCTAGCTCCGTGTTCAATCGGACTCTAATTTCAAGTGATCGTTAAATATAGGCAATATTCTTAATTAAAAACTGATCACAGATATCGACTGTATATTAATTTAGATATTTGATTATTCTGGAAATCCCATGCTTTTATTTATTTGTTCATTAGGGACCAGGTATCACACAGGAATTCATTCGGCCGATTTTAGTGAATCCAAGGACACAAACTCGTCAGTTCTGAACTTACTCGGAGGATGCAGAGTGGTTATAATACCTTTAAGTGATCTGCGCCTGCATGCTCATAACAAAAAGTGTATTTTTTCCTATAACCACGAGAGCTACACCGTGTTAAGCCAGTGTCAGAACAGAAGCCCCTCATGTTGTTCCCCATTGTTCCTCCACTGGTGCTTTGGTATGATCTGTCCTGAACGCAGATTTGCGGAAATACCACTACACATTAATCTACTTGAAAAATGATTTCTGAAGAGATCAGGATAAATCAAATATAACAATTGTATCAACTTTACCAATCTCACAGAGTCAATTCAAGTCACCTTTATTTATATAGCGCTTTTAACAATACAGATTGTGTCAAAGCACTTTACAATATCAAATAGGAAAATAGTGTGTCAATAATGTTAAATGACAAGATTAAACACTCAATTTTCAGTTAAAGGCATTAAAGGCACAGAGACCTTTAGTATGAGACCAAACATGAAAGGGTTATGATTATGAATTCTGAAGATACAGTAAATGCATGATATAAGTATAGCAAATTGAGTTATTGACACTCCTACGTCAACTTTTGGTGACCTGAGCTGTCTGCCCAGAAGAGAGGGAAGGAGGGAGCTTAAGAGTGCGTGAAAGGACAGTTGTTTCTTTTAGATCTTCCCTTCAGATTAGAAAGTGTTTTTCTTTTATTTTTTTTTATTTTTTTTGCATGGCATGTGTGTTGCGAGAGTTCCTGAGTTTTGGAATTAATTTCATAAGGAAATAATTTCACTCCTTACAAAATTATAGCAGAGTTTGAAAAAAGTGTAATAAAGTTATTTTACATTATATGTTATTTGCATTGTACTTGTATGCAATTTTATATGCTCATGTGTAATAACAATAAATACTACTGATAAAAACTTTAAAAAGGATTAATAATACATGTTTTTGAAGTAAACATGCAAATATGCTATTAAATTATTGAAATATATACTTCAAATATCCGGGGGTACTTTAAGTAAATTATTTGGTCAAAGGGGTTTGGCTGACAAAAACATTTGAAAACCCTGCATTTTCATAACATTCTCTTGTCTAGGTGTCTGTGATGAGAACATAAGGAAGGAAATTACACGAAGGCAGTCAAAAGTGGAGCCTAAGAAATATTTCTCTGTATATTTTTGTATCTCTCTATACTGATTATTTTATATGCATGCATTACTCATCTTTTCAACCTATTCTAAGTTTATGCAACAACCGCTGGAGGACAGTAATGCTTCAGTATATTTCATCTTAGATGAGGACTGAACTCAGCTGATGATGACATGACAACACTGTTTTCTCCAAAGCTTCTTCATAGATGAATTAAACTACTCCATAATTGATTATCTTCAAAACTGAACTGAATTAATGATATTGATGTCATTTCCAAAGCTCTTTTCAGCCTGACCCAGTGTTAGTGTAAATCACTTTTAAAAATGTAAACAGGGATGAATAAATAAAATTAAGACATGCTGGTCAATGACTTTATTCAAGTTCAAAATTGAGGGAACTTTAGGGTCAAATGAATCCCTTTTAAATGTCTATTTAATATTTCTAAAAAGAAAAAAAATAGTAAGTGAAAGATCATGCAAGAATCAAAGTGCATTTCTATTTCATATCTAGAACACATACAGGTGCTGGTCATATAATTAGAATATCATCAAAATGTTGATTTATTTCACTAATTCCATTCAAAAAGTGAAACTTGTATATTATATTCACTCATTACACACAGACTGATATATTTCAAATGTTTATTTCTTTTCATTTTGATGATTAGAGCTTACAGCTCATGGAAGTCAAAAATCAGTATCTCAAAATATTAGAATATTTACATTTGAGTTTGAATAAATGACCATCCCTACAGTATAAATTCTGGGTATATCTTGTTCTTTGAAACTACAATAATGGGGAAGACTGCTGACTTGGCAATGATCCAGAAGACGAACATTGACGCCTCCACAAAGAGGGTAAGTCACAGAAGATCATTACTGAAAGGTGTGGCTGTTTACAGAGTGCTGTATCAAAGCATATTAAATGCAAAGTTGACTGGAAGGAAGAATTTGGGTAGGAAAAGGTGCACAAGCAACAGGGATGACCGCAAGCTTGATAATACAGTCGAGCAAAGCCGATTCAAACACTTGTGAGAGCTTCACAAGGAGAGAACTGAAGCTGGAGTCAGTGCATCAAGAGTCACCACGCTCAGGCGTCTTCAGGAAAAGGGCTACCAAGCCACTTCTGAACCAGAGACAACGCCAGAAGCATCTTAACTGGGCTGTGGAGAAAAAGAACTGGACTGTTGCTCAGTGGTCCAAAGTCCTCTTTTCAGATGAAAGTAAATTTTACATTTCATTTGGAAATCAAGGTCCCAGAGTCTGAAGGAAGAGTGAGAGGCACAGAATCCATGTTGCTTGAAGTCCAGTGTGAAGTTTCCACAGTCAGTGATGATTTGGGCTGCCATGTCATCTGCTGGTGTTGGTCCACTGTGTTTTCTGAAGTCCACAGTCAACGCAGCCATCTACCAGGAAATTTTAGAGCACTTCATGCTTCCTTCTGTTGACAAGCTTTATGGAGATGCTGATTTCATTTTCCAGCAGGACTTGGCACCTGCCCACACTGCCAAAGGTACCAAAAGCTGGTTCAATGACCATAGTGTTACTGTGCTTGATTGGCCAGCAAACTCGCTGACCTGAACCCCATAGAGAATCTGTGGGGTATTGTCAAGAGGAAGATGAGAGACACCAGACCCAACAATGCAGATGAGCTGAAGGCCACTATCAGAGCAACCTGGGCTCATAACACCTGAGCAGTGCCACAGACTGATCGACTCCATGCCACGCCGCATTGCTGCAGTAATTCAGGCAAAGGAGCCCCAACTAAGTATTGAGTGCTGTACATGCTCATACTTTTCATTTTCATACTTTTCAGTTGGCCAAGATTTCTAAAAATCCTTTCTTTGTATTGGTCTTAAGTAATATTCTAATATTTTGAGATACTGATTTTTGACTTTCATGAGCTGTAAGCTCTAATCATCAAAATTAAAAGAAATAAACATTTGAAATATATCAGTCTGTGTGTAATGAATGAATATAATATACAAGTTTCACTTTTGAATGGAATTAGTGAAATAAATCAACTTTTTGATGATATTCTAATTATATGACCAGCACCTGTATATCAACAATGAGACAGCTCCAGAGCCTGCTGTGTTTTGACCTTTGACCTCTGTAACACAGTGAAGTGTCGCCCTCTACAGGTGATTATCAGAATCACAGCAGATTTCTCTCAAACTCTGAACTTCACCTGCAGAACTTTAGACTTTTCAGTGTCAGTTAAATCTGTTTTTTGACCCAATAATTATGCACATCTGAATAAAAGGTATTTTCACTTCAAGCACTCAACAATTACTTACATATCACCTATAAATGATTGATGATAATTAAGACTGATATGTGGCTTGCCTAGTAATTATTCATATGCTGAATTATAATAAAAGGCTAGGTGTATATTACTCCATTTAAATGCACAATGTGGAGGAAAAGAAACACACAATGGTTTTATCCATGAGTTGGTGTAACCCATGTTAAATGTGGTGCTTAGAAAAAATATATATAATTGCATATTGCGATTATACTTCTAATTAAAAGACTGAAGTGATCTATTAAAATACATTGCGATTTAGTTATGTAGAGATAAAAATAATTAGCATCAATAATGAAATTAATAATACAACTTGACGTATTGTACGTATGCGAGTTGCGTATGACGTAAGCAGATGACTCACAGAGATAGTGAAGACCAGAAAATCATTGCCAATTTTTGTGCCAAATTTTATAATGATTTATATACATCTAAATTCAATAAACAACATGCTCTTGATTTTTTTGAATCATTATCTTGTATAAATAAATTGAGTAATGCTGATCAAGCTTTTTGTGATGCTTCCATTACTTTAAAAGAAGTTGAAGAAGCAATTAAATTATTAAAAGTAAATAAATCTCCTGCACAGACGTCTCACATCAGAATTCTATCATATGTTCAGTAAAAACCAACCTGGTCTCATAAAAATTCGTACCTCTGCGCACTTTTTGTGTGACCCCGTTTTACGTACCTTGCTGCACGTTTCGCCGCAGTTTGAAATAGAAATGTCCACTGAGTGGCGCTAAAACACAGGTTCAATATGTGAACCCTGGCACGTTTTATTACGTAGATATTGGTACGTATTGCTGTTTTTTTTTTTTTGCTGTTCAATTTCATACCGAAACTGTTTTTCATTTATTCTGGACTTGTCATTATACTGAACAACTCTGGAAAAATATCGGTTCATTTATTAATGAGAATATCCAGCAAGATGTATCCATTACTTTCAAAGGAATTATGTTAGGACATTATGAGGCTGACTCTACTAAAAGCAATGCTTGTTTTATTATAAATTTAAAAAAAATTTCTTTGTAAATTTTATATTCATAAATGTAAATTTACAAACAACAAACCACATTTTATTTTTGTTATATTTTTAAAGAATTTAAAAATGATCTAAATACCATTTCACTGTTAGAAAATAAGAAAGCAAGACGAACTATTTCATTCTGCAATGACTTTAATTTATATACTGTAATTGATACTTAAATGTCTTATGTTTTTGTCTTTTTTTCCCCTACTTTTTCTCATGTAATCTTTAGTACTTGATTTCAGTTAACATAATGTATACTCATGATACTTTGTGTATTATGGAAAATTATTATTTGAAATGTCAACTTGTGTTTTTGTAATAAAAATAAATAAATAAATAAAAAAAAACTCAGGATCAAAGCCTGAGTTGACAAAGAATGTTGATGATCGGCATCATGGTACCAACAAAGCCGGATTGGAGTGGTTTGGTTTTGTCAACTTGAAACTAATCCTGTAACTCTGAATTTGTTCATCCACCATCATGGTACAGGCCCCCGGAGATGCCCTGTTTTCAGCTCAACACAAGGTAATAACACACGTTAACACCAGATGGTGCAACGAGATTATCAAAAACCTTTCAGATTAGAGAGGCTATGATTGTGATAAGAGATCTGATGAAGATGAATGAAAATCATCATGACACACATAAAGTGACTCTGATCATCTGTTATTCTCATCTGAGTGTAAAATGCTGATTTAACACATGTTTTTCATTAGTGGAGCTGCAAGACTGGAAATGATGCTGCTATTTGTAACCAATAATCAAACAGAAAGCAGTTTAAGGATGACGTGCGTAATTCAATTATTTATCTGACTCCAATAGAATTAATCTGACTCTATTAATGTTGTTATTCTTTAACCTCTTAAAAGTAAAAGTCTTTCTTAGAACTGAATTTAACCTGAACATTTAGATAATGAAAGTTACAATCATTTTAGTTTCCAACACTATCAGTGCTAAAAGAAAAGATTATCAAATTCTTTAAAACAAGCAAAGTTATATATTAAGCTACGTTTAAATATACAGAATGAAACAATCAATGAATGCACTGTTGTGCAGAAGAGGCTGAGTAACCGCTTTTTGTCTGGTACACACCTATGTGTGTACTGTACAGGAGTACATGGGAAACTGTTCTCCTATATTTGCCTGGAGGCAGAGGCGTGTTAAATTATTATGTATTATAAGACTGTGTGAGCTGTGTGCTGGTTTTGCACTTTAAAATCTTCTAAGATAAACAATTATGGTTCCTTCTTATAGCAAGATCAAAAGTCCCTAAACATAAGGCCACATGCATGTGATCTAGAGGGATGGAAGCACATTAACATTTTCACCTGCACGTCTCACAATGCATGTTTGAGCAAGGTTTATAGTTTATACATTACTTTTAATTAAGTTCACCACAATTCTAATTAGTTCACATGCTGTCAGATGAGATCAAAATATACCTAATATAAAATATAAAATATAGTACCAATCATTAGTCTGGGTCATACAAATATACTTAAAGTGAAAGTTACATGTAATTTGTAAAGTGTGTTTATTTGAACATTTTAATATATATATATATATATATATATATATTATGGCATGCCATTCAGGAAATTTTGAGTATATGGAATGTAATGAATCTTGAATATATGGAATGAATCTTGAATAAATGGAATGAAAGTTTGAATATATGGAATGAAACTTGAATATATTGAATGAAAGTTTGAATATATGGAATGAAAGTTTGAATATATGGAATGAAAGTCTGAATATATAGAATAAAAGTTTGAATATATGGGACGAAACTTGAATTGGGTGGATGATTTACATTAAAGAGTATGTATTTTGAAACAAGTGAATGGTACCTTACAGCTAAAAAAAAAAAAAGAAGAAAAAACAAAAAAACAAAAAAAAAAACCTTGTGTAGTTCTGTAGTAATCTACATCAATGCTATTTTTGTCGACAAATAAAAAAGAGATGAAAATTCCCAGTCAGAACTGACGTCCTGTGTGATAGATGTGCACATCTGAATTGTAACGTTCTGATCTAACCGTGGGAAAACTGCGCTGTTGCATGTTCTACAGGCTCAAACAACAGTGCTTCAAACTGATTTAGAGCGGCTTACAATAAATTAATTGCACACGTTTATGACAGGCAACTGCTTATGAACTAATGCTGATTAATGATAGTGATGTTTACTTTACAATGTTTATATGGTAATGTGTTTTAGACGGTTGTAGGAATGCACATTTTATCTCCCTCATGAACTTGAATGAACAGCCTGCAAATAAGAATTCCGGTGTATTTCGGTCTTGTTTCGGGGATTCCAATCACAGGAAGGAAAGACTAAGGACATTATTTGACATATTATTCAATTAATAGATTTTACTATCAGGATTATTATAGTTAACTAGAGCCATAAATAGTATGTGTTAGGCCCTGATGAGCACAGAATTGAGCTCTATTTTGTCTTTTTGCACCTGAATTGTCAAAAAAACACATACAATTGTCAAACTGTCAGTTTAATCATGTATTCAAGTAACAGTTGTGTGATACTTACAGTAAATGCTTAATTAATGCATTACAGTTTAACCAAACTCAGTAGATTTTAGTCGAATAAATCTACTGTATTTTTAGTCGAATAAAACTAGACTAAAACTGAAACAATTCAGATGACTAAAATATGACTAAAACTATATGGCATTTTAGTCAAAAGACTAAAACTAAAGAAAAATGCTGTCAGAATTAACACTGTGTGAAATGTCTGAGATGATGGGATATCAAGATGATGGGATGTACACTCCAAACTGTTTGTATTGTTTGTTTGGTGTATGATCAGCTGTTGCCAAAAATTTTAGTTCAACAAAGTATTGGAAAATTTGAGGAAATTATATTTTTAAAGTCATTCAATTCAGAAAACTATTGTTCTGATAACAAGGATATAACTAGCTACAGTATATTATTATTCATTAAATACTGTCAAATTTACATTTTAATTCCATACACTGCAAATTTCATTCTATATATTCAGACTTCAATTCCATATATTCAAGTTTCATTTAATATATTCAAATTTCATTCCATATATTCAATCATCATATTATAAATATCATAATTTCCTGAATGGCATGCCATAATATATATATATATATATATATATTGTTTTACGGTGCTAAATTCTATACACCTTCTACCTTATTTTATTTATTCTCAGGTAAGGTAAAGAAAGTCGAATCTGTCCTATCCTATAAGCATTTAAATTTCATACTCACAAAATAGGTCTCAGAAGACTTCTCCGTGGTCTGTTCTTGCTCAAGTCTATAAATCAGACTCTTCAGGCAGGCGAGCTTCTTAGTTATAATTAAATATAATTTTATTGTATATAGGTTAAATACATTACAAATAAAATATAAAAACAGAAACAAAAACTAAGGTTTACAAGCTCGATTTTCTTGGCGTCTCTGGCAAGGCAAATCTGGCACCGGAGAGCTGTCATGCAGAACCAGCATCTGATTCTCTTCGTCGTACTTCAGTCCTTTATAGACAGCAGGTGAATTCCAATGTCTTGATGTCATGAGGTCTTGGAATTCCCCTGAATTTCCCTCAGAAGACTCCTATATAAAGTCCTCCATTTTCTCATTTTTCTTCTCCGGGACCTTCTTCTAAGATGTCTCCTTCGCTGCATCTGCAACACGGTAACATTCCTTTCCTTAAAGCTCTGGCTAATACATATTTCTTTCCTGGCTATCTTCCTATTGATATATGCTATAACACTTTCTCAATAAATGTGTTGTGAGCAATCATCAGACAAATCGGGATCCATTTGCAGCTTCTTTATTAGAATGGTCAAACAGAACAGGGTAATAGGCCAGCAACGGGAACAGAGTAGGCTAGGCAGAGACGTAGTCGGGAGAACAGGCAGAATAGTCAAGGCAGGCGGCTTACGATCAGAGTCCAGGGAAACAGTCCAAATCAGGGCAACCAGAGAGGGATCACAGAGTCGAGAATCAAGGCCGGGATAACAACAGGAAAGTAAACACGGGTATGGAAACGCTCAGAATGACAGCCGGGGCAAATCAAGACTTCGCAATGAGTGTCAGGAAGTGAGCTGCTTATGTATGGGTGTGTGAATGAGGTGCAGGTGTGGCAAGGTGATTAGGCCCAGGTATGAGGGGTGATGGGAAACTGAGTCCGAATGGGAGTTAATATTCAGGGGATGGCTCCCTCTGGTGGCGGAGAGGGTGTTGTGCGGGAGCTCCGATCGTAACAGAGCCCTCCCCCTGCGAGCGGCTCCTGACGCGAGGAGGCAGACGACGCCGGGGTCTTCCGCGAGGTCGAGGGGCCGGCTTCTCCGGATGCAATCGGTGGAACTCCTCCGTGAGAGTGGGGTCTAGGATGTCACCTGCGTTAACCCATGATCGCTCCTCCGGACCGAACCCCTCCCAGTCGACTAGATACTGTAGGGCACTGCCCCGGCGTCTGGAGTCTAGCAGTTCATGCACTCGATACGCCTCCTCGCCGTCGACCAGAATGGGCGGGGGAGTCTGCGGCTCAGCTCCCTCCTCTGACACCCCTCTCGGACCACCAGCGGGTTTCAGCAGAGATACATGAAAAGTGGGAGAGATGCGGTAATTAGAGGGCAGTTCTAGCCGAAATGATACAGGGGTAATTTGTCTGGAAATTTTGAAGGGTCCAACATACCTGGGACTGAGTTTCTTGCATGGAAGTCGGAGGCGAAGATCCCGAGCCGAGAGCCAAACCCATTGCCCCGGCTGGTAGATGGGACCTGATCGTCGATGTCGGTTGGCCTGAAGTTCCTGGCGCCTGACAGCCCGTAGCAGATGGGTGTGAGCTCGGTCCCAAACCTCCTCACTACGTTGAAGCCATTCAGTGACCGAGGGCAACTCGGTGGGTTCTCCTGACCAGGGGAACATTGGTGGTTGGAATCCGAGAATACATTTGAAAGGGGTCATGCCGGTGGCTGGTTTGGTCAGGAGTTTTGAGCGTACTCCGCCCACATCAAGTATCGACTCCACTCTGTCTGCTGCTGTTGGCAGTAGGAGCGAAGGAAGCGAATGACCTCCTGGTTGAGACGCTCAGTTTGGCCGTTAGATTGTGGGTGGTAGCCTGACGTGAGACTGATATTGACATTAAGACTCCTAAAGAAACTCGACCATACCCTTGAGGTAAATTGAGGCCCCGATCGGAGACGATGTCATCGGGCAGACCGTAGTAGCGGAACACCTGGTTGCACAGTAATTCCGCTGTCTCAAGGGATGTTGGCAGTTTGGGTAATGGTATAAGGCGGCAGGCTTTGGAAAATCGATCCACAATGGTGAGAATGGTGGTGTTACCGTGAGAGTTGGGTAGATCCGTGATGAAGTCAATGGCGATATGAGACCAGGGACGCTGAGGCGTGGGTAATGGTTGTAACAGGCCGGCTGGAAGTTGTCTGGGTGATTTAGTGGTGTTGCAGATGTCGCAGTTGTGAATGTAATTGGCTGTATCGGTCAAAAGCGTGGACCACCAGAAGCGATTCCGCAGGAGTTGTTCCGTGGCCGAGATCCCAGGGTGGCCCGAACTGGGGTTTGTGTGGACCTGAGCGAGCAGTTGCTGACGGAAGGGTTCTGGAACGAATATACGGTCGGCAGGGCACTCTGGAGGAGGTTGACTCTGTTGATTAGCATGGCTGATCTCAGTCATAATGTCCCACTGAACGGGAGCTAGTAGAATTTTCCCGGGAATGATATTCTCGAGGGGGCCTGAGAGATCTGCACCTTCAGCTTGACGGGAGAGGCGTCTGCTTTAGTGTTCTTGGTGCCAGGTCGATAGGTTACAGTGAAGTGGAAACGTGTGAAGAACAGCGCCCATCTGGCCTGTCTGGGGTTTAGACGTTTGGCTGAGCGCAGGTATTCGAGATTTTTGTGATCAGTGAGAACGAGAAATGGAAGTGTAGTCCCCTCCAGCCAATGCCGCCACTCCTCCAACGCTAGTTTCATGGCCAGCAGTTCGCGATTGCCCACATCGTAATTCCGCTCAGCAGGAGAGAGTTTGTGGGAAAAGAAGGCACACGGGTATAATTTCGGGCTCCCCATGGCGTTGGGATAGTACGGCTCCCACCCCCGTACTTGAAGCGTCGACCTCGACAGTGAATTGGCGTTCTGGGTCAGGGTGCCGAAGGATGGGTGCGGAGGTAAAGTGAATCTTTAGTTCCTTAAATGATTGGAGAGCCTCGGTGTCCATACTAGGCGCGAGGTGTTGCGTTTGGTCATGGTGGTGAGCGGAGAAGCGATGGAGCTGAAGTTTCTGATGAAACGTCGATAGAAGTTAGCAAACCCCAGGAAGCGTTGCAATTCCTTTACCGTTTGAGGCTGTGGCCAGTCGAGTACTGCCTGGACCTTTTTGTCATCCATAGCGACTCCGTCTTGACTGATTACGTAACCGAGGAAAGAGGTGCTGGTCTGGTGGAACTCACATTTCTCTGCCTTTACGTAAAGCTGGTGTTGTAGCAATCGCTTGAGAACTGATCGGACGTGTATTACGTGTTCCTCTTGAGTATCTGAGAAAATCAGTATATCGTCTATATATACGATTACCCATTTTTCTAACATGTCACGGAAGACGTCATTCATGAAAGCTTGGAAGACTGAAGGACTGTTAGCGAGCCGAAGGGCATAACCAAGTACTCATAGTGCCCACTAGTGGTTGAGAAGGCGGTTTTCCACTCATCCCCTTCACGGATGCGAATCAGATTGTAGGCATTCCGCAGGTCGAGTTTGGTGTAGTATTTTGCCTGCCGTGGTTGTTCGAGGGCTGAAGGGACAAGTGGTAGTGGGTAACGGAATTTCACAGAGATCTCATTCAAACCTCGATAGTCGATGCATGGTCTGAGGCCCCGTCCTTCTTCTTCACAAGAAGAACCCGGCGGATGCCGGAGAGGTGGACGGTCTGATGAATCCCTTGGTTAATTCCTCCTGTATGTAGGTCTTCATAGACTCTGACTCTGGCTGGGACAGAGGAAAATCCTTCCTTTGGGTGGAATAGTACCCGGCAGGAGATCGATTGCGCAATCGACTGAGCGGTGAGCGGGAAGCTGGGAGGCCCTCCTCTTGCTGAAGACTTCTATGAGATCTGCATATTCAGAGGGTAAGTTGAGAGTGTCGGTGAGGGGAGTAGTGGTTGTGTTGGGTAGTCTGGTGAGTTTGGACAGACAATGTTCTCGACACGCTGGCCCCCATTCTGTAATCTGTCCTTGCCTCCAGGATACTTGCGGATCGTGGGTTCGAAGCCAGGGAAGGCCGAGAATCAACGGATGGTTGGGTGACTGTATGACGTAGAATTGAATCTGTTCGGAGTGCAGGGTTCCAATGTGCAGTGTGAGGGGTTCGGTGATGCGGAGAATCATTCCTTTGCCCAGAGGGCGACCATCTAGCGCCTCCACTGCCAGGGAGGAAGTACAGGGTTTTAGTTTCAAGTGATGCTGACTGACAAACACACTGTCTATGAAGTTTCCAGCTGCTCCTGAGTCTAGAAGGGCCGTTGTCTGAATTACTTGGTTCAGGAAATAAGTTCAACAGGTAGCATAATACTAGAGGCTGAATAGATAGGCGAGTAATGTCACTCACCGGCGCTGATCTGATGATGGCCGAGCAGGACAGGTGTTCTTCATATGGCCTGCTTGACCGCAGTACAGACAGAGTTGATTTCGTAAGCGGCGTTCCCTCTCCTCGGGAGTGAGGTGACTGAACCCTAGTTGCATGGGCTCGACAGCATTGTGAGGTTTAGGTGGTGAGCGAGGCGCAGATCGTGCAGGCGTCGGGAACGAATCAGATTGTCTATGTGGATGGAAAGCTCAATGAATTGACTCAGGGTCCTCCCTTCGTCTCGACACGCCAGCTCAGATTGCAATTCCGTGTTCAGACCCCTCCGAAACAGCAGTTTCAGGGTATCCTCTACCCATGTGGTTTGCGCTGCCAAAGTGCGAAATGACAGGGCATACTCAGCCGCCGTTCTCCTACCCTGTGAAATTGTGAGAAGCTGCTCACCCGCTTCTCCTTTCTCAGCTGGATGTTGAAACACCTCCTTGAAGTGCTGGAGGAATGAGTCGAAGGTAGGGAAGGTTGAACCATCGGTCCTCCATACCGCAGTAGCCCAGTCCAGAGCTTTGCCGGTGAGTAATGAACACACAAATGCGATGCGACTGGATTCAGTGGGGTAAAGTGACGGTTGTTGGCTGACGAAGAGCGAGCATTGTAACAGGAAGCCCTTACATTTAGAGGTGTCACCGTCAAATTTCTCAGGCAGGGCGAGTCGTGGGTTGACAGAGGGAGCTTGCATGACCGGAGGGTTGTTAGGAACGGGTGGCGGGTTGGCAGTGGCTTGTGCTTGAGCCACGCGCAGACCTTGCAACGCTGCGAGAAGTTCGTCGGTGAGTGTGGTAAGCCGATGCAACTGATGTTGGTGCAGAGCAAGTTGCGAGGCTTGAGCCGTGAGCTCAGTGGTCAGCTGAGTCAATGCTGCTGGATCGCTGTTTGGCGAAGTCTTCTGTTGCGAGCAATCATCAGACAAATCGGGATCCATTTGCAGCTTCTTTATTAGAATGGTCAAACAGAACAGGGTAATAGGCCAGCAACGGGAACAGAGTAGGCTAGGCAGAGACGTAGTCGGGAGAACAGGCAGAATAGTCAAGGCAGGCGGCTTACGATCAGAGTCCAGGGAAACAGTCCAAATCAGGGCAACCAGAGAGGGATCACAGAGTCGAGAATCAAGGCCGGGATAACAACAGGAAAGTAAACACGGGTATGGAAACGCTCAGAATGACAGCCGGGGCAAATCAAGACTTCGCAATGAGTGTCAGGAAGTGAGCTGCTTATGTATGGGTGTGTGAATGAGGTGCAGGTGTGGCAAGGTGATTAGGCCCAGGTATGAGGGGTGATGGGAAACTGAGTCCGAATGGGAGTTAATATTCAGGGGATGGCTCCCTCTGGTGGCGGAGAGGGTGTTGTGCGGGAGCTCCGATCGTAACAAAATGCTTAATACAATACCATGTGCTGTGTCTTTCTTAATAAACCACTTTCAATAAAATGAATACAATAACATGTTTTGTGTATTTCTTAATAAACTACTTTCAATAAAATGTTTACAATACCATGTGCTGTGTCTTTCTTAATAAACCACTTTCAATAAAATGAATACAATAACATGTTTTGTGTATTTCTTAATAAACTACTTTCAATAAAATGTTTACAATAACATGTGTGGTGTCTTTCTTAATAAACAACTTTCAATAAAACGAATACAATAACATGTGGTGTCTTTCTTAATAAACAAACACATATAATAACTTGTAGTTACAATAAAAAGGTATTAAAGAAATAAAAAGGCAAACTTGCAATAGGACAATTGCTCATTTTCCTTAACAATATATAGCATTAGTCAGCACTTTTAAATTTGCCAAGATGTCAGGTGCTCTGGCTCCAGGTAAACAATGGACTATGGTGGCTGGTGTCTCTATTTTCACGTTCCGTACAATAGAATCGCCAATAACTAGAGCACTTTCATCAGGTTTCTCAGTGGGTGCTTCACTGAGTGGGGAGAACCTGTTTGATGTTCTGATCGGAACGGAAGAGTGGTGTTTTGACCCGCGACTAGGCCTCCTCACAGTCACCCAGTTGCCCTGCTGCACGGGCTCAACCGAAACCGAACAATGTACAAGACTCCCTGAGCTAGTCGCATCCAAAGCAGTATCTACAGCCCTCACATACTTACTATCCCATTCTTACCTATTTCCCTGCATTTATCACATGTGAATCCCTCGCTGCTGACAGAGACAGATAAACTGTACATGTGGCAAGCGGTGCAAGTGACGATGCAAGGAGAAGCCATTACTCACCGTGATTGATGAATGATTCACTCACCACTGTCGTTTGATGAACTCGTGAAAAACAGAGCGAGAAAAAAGAAAACAATAATAGGCACAAATGGAACCGCAAGTGACAAGCTATCCGGCTAACACGCTGCACGCGCGATTTTAAAAAGCGAACGATCAAATTAGTTTGATAGATAATACCAGAAATATGGTGGGAATTAAGTTATATATTATCACTTTAAACAACAAAGAGTAAAAGTAAGATAGAGATTCAACAAAAAAGTGAAGCTACACGGAGCTACGATCGCAAATCTCTCAGCAGCACGACAGACAGGAACAGACAGAACCAATCCAATCCATACAGTAAGTATTGGTTTATTTTTTTCTGGTTGGGTCTATTTTGGTATACAGTCAGAAGCAGAACACAATCAGTCTGCAGCAAGATGTTAATAATGGCATTGAATTAGCTGTTGTGTTGCTGTGTGTTATACTGTAGCTTCATGCTCATGCAGGTGTGCAGGGACCCTGCTTTCTTCTGGTGTTTTTAGAGTCAGTAGCAAGGTCTCTTTAATCTGCAATAATTATGGTTTATCAAACAAACAAGTTTTAAACACTTTCTAATAAAGATCTGTAAAGATTATTTGGATTTTTACAAAATTATCTTTAAATTCAGCATTAAAAAACAACTTCAAACCATTGCACTTTCCACAGAAAAGTCTTCCTGTATTTGTTCTCAGCTCAGTTGTCTCCTAATCTATCTTCCTAATAAACCTGTCATTCCATATGAATATTGTAGCTCTGTGCTTATGATATTTCTTATTTATAGTTGGATAAAAGCATGTGCTAAACTAATAAATGTAAATCTTTTAGTTTTTACACTGTGCTGTTTTTTTTTCTTATATAGTATTTGATTGCTTTTATTTTATACTTAGCTACTATTTACTCAGTTGTTCATCTTTAGTGTGTTTTGTGTGCGTGTTATGTTTACAGCTCATGAAGTCATCATTAATGATCTACAGTAAATATTGATTTAACTCTTATGTATTAAGATACAAAACAGGGCCGGAGCTGGAACCATTGTTTAGTAACAGGATGTCCTGTTTACTCAGAGTCAATTATGAAACTCAAACAGTCAAGTCATTTTATTCCATGTAATTTCAAAGTTTCATAGATTGCATTTACATTAAACTGAGATCCGATCACAATACATCCTCGACTACTCTGGACACTTGTCTGTTACACTTGTCTTTTCAATGTGTATGCGGACAACATCCAGATACAGGTCTCACGTTAATGCCAAGTGTAAACGCAGCCCAGTCTTTTCATGATCGGATAGCTATCTGATCAGACAAAACGCATGAAGTGACCAGGTGTAAACAGCCCCTTAGAGTGAGAAAAACATGAGTCAGTTTAAAAGGAAAATAGCTTTTAAAAAACAGCTTTTATTTTCAAATAACAAAATAAAGATTTAGAGAATAAATCTTCAAGAGAGAATATATCCTAAAATAACAAACAAACCACAAACTAACTAAGGTTTAAGGAGCATCTGTATCTATTGGCATTTGATGGTATTGTGATGGTATTTTAATTTTTTAATTCTTTCTTAAAAATGTTGTTGTGTGTGGTTATTGTATATTACTGCAGCTTTGAGTCCAAGACAAATTTCCTGCAAAGCACAATAAAGTATAACTCTAACATGAATGTTCAATGAAAATATGTTAAAGTTATAAATCATTTATTAATCTTATTGTTAATGTTAATGTTAATTTGATTTACTAATATTTTTATTAAAATCTAAAGTTGAATCTGTGGTACCACTTTATATTAGGTGGCCTTAACTACTATGTACTTACATTTAAATTAATCATTTGGTACAATGCACTTATTATGTACATGCACTCTAAAAAATGCTGGGTTAAATACGACCCAGTGCTGGGTAAATATTGGACAGAACTCATGCTGGTTTGTTTTCAACCAACAGTTGGGTTAAATGTTTAACCCAACCTTCTGGGCAGTAACCCAACCGCTGGGTCAAAACAACCCAATCACTGGGTTGTGGTGGAGTTTTTTTGATAAACCATAATTATTGCACATTAAAGACAAAAATATGGATTGCACAATCCATATTTTACCCAGCGCTGGGTTGTATTTAACCCAGCATTTTTAGAGTGTACATGTTTTTACATGCTTATATTTTTAAAAATACCTATATTACATCTGTAATTAATTTTTGTAATTACATTTATAATTACACTGTTGACCCATCCCTTACACCTTAACCCACCCTTAAACCTACCCATACCACCAAACCTGTTCATAACCTTACCCATATCCCACCTCAATACCAGCAGAAGTGTTTTGCAATACAATATGAACACAATAAGTACATTGTACTTCTTTTTGATGTAAGTACATAGTAGTTAAGGCAACCTAATATAAAGTGTGACCGTATCTGTTATTGTTATTTAACTGACTTGAGGGAATGTGAACTAATCATTTGTATTTTTATTAACTGACATTAACAAAAATAATGTTAATGCACTAACTATGAGACCTTATTAAGTCTTACCATTTCTTTACATTTTTGTCTGTATATTTATGTACAGAAACAATATTCTGACAAAAACAATATTCTGATTTAAAAAAAAAAAAAAATCAGTTAATTGAAATAGCCCGTTGTAACGGTTCACATGCAAACCACTAACCCAGCAACACAGAAAGACCATGTTTACAAGACTTCAAAGAAAATCAGGTTATTTTCCACAGATGATGTCGAAACGCAGCCATCAACATATTCCACTCAGAGTATTATATTTAATATGTTATTTGTGATGTTGAAACTTTACATATTTCTCAAAGTTTGCATTTTTACCTGCATGAGATGAAAACTTCTTTTTTTTTCTTGGGTCAAGAAAGAAACAGAATGTATGATATATTTCCTCTTGCCATGGTCTGTCTGAATACTGGATTCTGATTGGCTGGCAGGTGTTGATTAAATTCGTTGAACTGCAGGTAGTTCCAGGTCAGTTTAATCACGTTCTATATTAATGCGCTTCCTATAAACATTGGTAACCATAGTAACATACAGTTACCGTTAAATAGTAATACAGACAAAAATAACCGTCATTTTTATCGTTCCGGTCAAATATTGCAGCGCAAATGTTATTAACATCTTTAATATGTGAATGCTGGGAAATGACCATGACATAAACGGGATAATCAACGGCTAGCTGTGCATTAAACGATTTGAATGCACTCGATTTGAAGTGGCTGGCACGATCCGAGGAGGTTCTGGAGCAACAGCCCAGACTGGGAGGGGGGCACCCTCCCGCAGCTCCACCTCCTTCAAATAGATGACGTGGCCGACCATCTCCCAATAGGACCACGCATCTAGCTCCCCCAGCTCCTCTCGGTTGACAGGCTCATCCAGGCCCGCTAAAAACAGGTGGATGAGGGTGCTCCCTCTAATCCCTAGCTCCTGGCCTACTTCGAAGAGGTCTTCAGCGTACCACCCAAAAGGGCGATTGTCTTGTGGGCAAGGATGCGGCCCACTGGCTGGGGCCTGGTTCCTCTGTCGACCAGGAGCTGGGTACAAGAAGATTCCCATTGCCGCTGAGTCTTCAAATGGCTCGTTTGTACTGTCACGGGTAATGAGGAACGAAGACTCAATTGCTGGCAAAAGGAATCTTCTTTATTAACAAATTACAAAATAAACAAAAACACAACTGAAACCACCCCGAAGGGGAAAACGCCAGAATAAACACAACCACTGAAAACAAGACATACACAAGGCACAGGGCAGACATAAGTAACAGGCATACCTGGCACAAAAGTGAGACAAACGAGACCAGAACAGAAAACACAGGGAGCTTAAGTAGGGACGGCAATCAGGAACACAGCTGGGGCAAATTAAACAATAATGAGGTGAGTGGAGTTTGGGGAATTGAATCCGGGAGACAGTGACCTCTGGTGGTGAGAGGGAGCATCGTGGACCCGGATTCATGACACCGCCGCGCGTCGGGCGGTTCTTCGCATCCACTTCGTGCATTCAAATCGTTTAATGCACAGCTAGCCGTTGATTATCCCTTACATATATAGGGGAGAGCGGGGCACAAAGTAACACTTTTTGACTTTCTCAAATTGTGTAAATCCACTTCATGTTCAGAGTATAATTTTTTTATCGACAGTAATTTCACACTTGTCTAGTACAAATATGTCGCTTTGTTTCATAAATACAGTGCATACATTTTTCTTTATTTACCCTCAAAAATTGGAAGTGAAATGTGACAACATGCCCCATAGGTGGGGTACATTGTAACAGCTGAGGGGCACGTTGTAACATGACCATATGACACCCTAAAATGTTATCTGATCTTATGAAAAAAATATACAAGACAAACTAAAATATTTTGTCAGTAAAATAAAATAATTATTTATTTTAAATAAAATAATGTCGTTTTTTAATAATTAAAAGTAATCTTATTTTTGAGTTTGACAATGAACATATTGCAACCATGCCTGAGACGGCCCACATAAATGAGCCAAAATGCTTTACATGTCTTGAAATAATCATTTCTGAACATTAACCAATGATTGTCAGTCATTATTCACCTGTTTCTTGTAATTTCTAATTAAAATGTATTAAAGTAAATAGTGTGAATTACATCGCTAATGTCATAGAATAGCACTGCAGATTGTAACGCAGTGTTACAACTTACCCCATCTGTGCAACTTTAATTTAAAACCGGTTAGTGTCTTCTGCTAGTTATCGAAGAATTAAAAACTGATCTAAACTGATAAATAACAGATTGGAGATTAAAATAATAGCAGATTTGTCTCATTTTAAATTAGTAATAAAAACTGAGATGAAAATTTACTTAAGCCAGAAATTTCATTTTACTATGGTAAAATAAATGTTCAGCGATATCTTCAAAAGACTTTTGAATTTTGGCACACTTTTTCCGTTATATAATGTTGATATGGTAACTAGTAAATACTGTAAATTTGGTTATGCTAGCATGTGTGGAAATATTTAAAAACGTGTGTTACAACTAACCCTGCGTTACTTTGTGCCCCGCGCTCCCCTATATATATATATATATATATATATATATATATATATATATATATATATATATATATATATTCCCCAAATGGTTAGACATGCTTGCTTAATCTTTGGCCAACTGTCCCATGACTCTAGACATAAAAACACACAAATCTAGCAAAAGCAAACAATACATTCAAAACTCTTTATCCCTTTCCAAAAATATTTTTTTTTCATGCACACACATCATATGAAAAGATGTGTCTGCCAACCAACAACAGACAATAATAATCTGTTGTCTCTATTTATCCTGCTGCTCAAAATGTGCTTCTTTCTTCTAATTTAGAAGTAATTAAGTAAACAATCAATAATAACAGAAAGTTCTGGGTGATACTCTTAGCACTGTTAGTACTCTGGGTGATGATCTGGGTAACGTTTTGAGTGACGTTCTGAGTGACGTTGATGATTTGGTTAACGTTTTTAGTGATGTTCTGGGTGACATTGACGTTCTGGGTGACGTTGAAGATCTGGGTAACGTTTTGAGTGATGTTCTCGATGATGTTCTGGATGATGTTCTGAGTGATGTTCTGGGTGACGTTGATGTTTTGGGTGATGTTCTGGGTGACGTTGATGATTTGGTCAACGTTTTTAGTGATGTTCTGGGTGACATTGACGTTCTGGGTGACGTTGATGATCTGGGTAACGTTTTTAGTGATGTTCTGGGTGACATTGACGTTCTGGGTGACGTTGATGATCTGGGTAACGTTTTGAGTGATGTTCCGGCTGACATTGACGTTCTGGGTGACGTTGATGATCTGGGTAACGTTTTGAGTGATGTTCCGGCTGACATTGACGTTCTGGGTGGCGTTGATGATCTGGGTAACGTTTTGAGTGATGTTCCGGCTGACATTGACGTTCTGGGTGGCGTTGATGATCTGGGTAACGTTTTGAGTGATGTTCTCGATGATGTTCTGGATGATGTTCTGAGTGATGTTCTGGGTGACGTTGATGTTTTGGGTGATGTTCTGGGTGACACTATAAACGTCATTACACAAGTTCCCCTTACAACATGAGAAGCTATTAACACTACCAGATGATTCTGTGACATAATCACAAATAGATTTAGAGATACAGCCTTTTAGAAACAGTGTTTTGTTGAAATTCACTGATAAAAAGAAAGAAAACAGATGTTAGTCTAAGATGGCAATTGGTATATGTGACATGTATCAGGTGTTTAAATTGAATTATGGAGAAACAAAATAAGCTCTTGAATCTTGATTCTCACGTGTTACTGTAATGCAGTGGTCTTCACTCCCTGAACAGTTCACCGTGTTTGAGCAGTTCTTTCCAACACAATAGTAACATTTCTTTCCATTGGGAGTGTTAGTGCTGGGATCTACAGGAGGAAAACAAGTGTTCTTTTATTTTCAGTTCAAAATATGACATCTAGTGAAACAACACTATTTTATCTGCTCCATCCATTCAGTCCATGCAGAAAATCAAGTCTACTCTGTAATTCATTTCCTCATTGAATGTCATATGAAAGTAAAATGAGTGTTGATCTTATTTGTATATGGTCAGTGAAATATAATACCTGGATCATCTTGGACATTACAAAGGTCAGTGTCACAGCAGGAATAAGATGTCTTATAAGTTCCGGAGTTCATGGATCCACTTGGACAGTCAGCAGTACAATTTTTATAACTGTCATTAAAACTAGTTTCACCTAGTAAAATACATGAACAATACACATATTATTTTGATGGAAATATGTACACGTTTTTTAAAACATGTCAAAATTGAATGCAGCAGTGAGAGTTAGAAGAAAACAATCTTTATGAAAATGTCATCTGAGTTGCAAAGTAGAAGAGAAAAGAAAAAAAAACATTTCTGATTTCCAACATTTTTGTTAAAAAATGTACACTGTAAATAAATTTTTACACTGTAAAAAATTTCAGACCTCCCCATTCTAGTGACTGATTACATATAAAAAGATTATAAAAAAATCATTAAGCTGTCATTTATGTGTATTCATGAAGTCAAAAGGTAATCTAATAATGTGGTCTAAATTTAAATGTTAAAAAAAGAAATACATTTTAAGACATCTTGCCATACTAGGCTATTCGAACCAAATGTATTTACTCAGTATTAGGATATGACTACTTGTTTTTTATTACAGCCCGTGATAATTAATACATTACAAAAACATTGTAAAAATTAGGCTAAAAGAAAGTCATCCCACTCCTCTACGTCTGCTTCTGTCATGGCTTGGATTACAGCGCCACGTGCCTTCTTTTCAACCCATTCTCACTCCCAACTCGTCACATATTGAAGCTTGGTCAGGACCACTTGGCGTCGATTTTTGACGCTCAAGGTACCCATAGCGTCATTTTTCGACTTGCAGGGTCCTCCGTTGCTTTAAATAGGAAACCCTTAGCGTCAATATGCCGATGCCATACTGGGAATTTTATTGTCATAATTCAATTATATATTGGGTATTGCCATTATTGCATATATGTTGGGGTGTGATTTTTCAATGTAAACAGCCACAACAGTTTTATTTATATTACAATATTTACACATTTGTGAGCACATAACCCAACCCCTGCCCCTAAACCTACCATTTGTCAATAAAACACAAGATATAACAGGCAGATACAACTACCGTCATAATTTATTTAAAAAATACTAATATTCCAAGTCTTCCGAGGCAAAACATTTGATTTGTGAGAGGAATAGACGCGATCGCCGTCTCTGTCCGCCGTGAAACTCATCTTGTGCTGCAGTCTTGTGCGCGAATTCAAAAAATGCAGCCAGAAGAAGCCTTACGTCAGCCTTGGTTGTGAAATGCTATTGGCTCTTGTGTGTCTCGTGACAGATTGCGTCATGCTACGGGACGGGAGTATCTTTTTGAATGAGATGTGAGCATGTTAACGGAGCGGGATCATTTTCAGCGATTAAAACCTTGTTTTACTCTCTTCTTCTCATAAAGACTTTGTATGGCTTCAGAAGACTTGGAATGCAACACGACTTGTTTGTAATGCTTTTATACTGCTTGTTTATGGTCAGTTTTTGCAATAAATACCTGTGACTGCACTTATTTGCCTGTTAAGTGTTTTATATTGTTCAGAAGTGGGTAGGGGTGGGGTTAGGTGCTCCAATAAAAGTATAAATGTATATAAAATTATTTATATTTTTTACAAATGCTGAAAACAACGGAGGAGAACGTGTTGTCATTTTCCATGAGCGTCTTGACCTGACGCATAAAGCAAGCAATTGAAAGCAATGAAGTTCCTATTTTGTCATATACTGGCGCCTAGGGACACTTTTGGCGTCTTCATAGTGACGCCAGGCGTTTGACCATGCTTCAGTTTTTGACGCCTTGGGGGTGAGAATGGGTTGTTCTTTTTGAATGTGATTTTTCTCCAATGAGGGGGCGGAACATATGGCAAATTACGCTAGAGCACTTATATTATTGCACTGGTTGGCTATTAACTGCGAGCAGACAGAGTGGCAATCAATGCACTGGAGAATACGGCGAACATAAATAAAGAAACAAAGTTGCTTGTTAGATTTCTCTAACAAGCAACCATATTTTTTTAAATAAGCCCAAAAAAACTGCAACCCGCGACCAGGGATTTTTCCCCGCAACTTTACAAAAAACAGAAGCCCAAAGTCGCGTATTGGCAACTGTGGCGCTCTCTCGCGCACAGATATTTGAATTCACCACACCAACGGTTTCTCTCAGGCGCATGCGCACACGCGTTTTTTTTTATTTTTTTTATTGCATATATAACCACAAGAGAAATACAACTTTGCATATAAATGCCATCAGTACACAAGATTACAAGTAAAATAAAAATTAGCCAGAGGAAGAAAAAACATAAAATAAATAACTAAAATAATGAAGATGGTACAGTTTACTTGTCCACTTCAAATTTGCAGATAACATTAGAAGCCCTGAGAGCTTTTTTTGTTTTACATTTATATACCATATTACAATATTGTTTAAATTCGTTGATAAAATAAAAAAAATTTGGTTTACCACCCGACCACTTCATTTTGTGTATATGAAATTTCCCCATTACAACCAGTAATTTAATAATATACGCTTTATCCTTTTCTATCCCATAATCATCAACATATATCATTATATCAGACCCATCCAGTTTAACAGCTGTATTAAGTTTTCTTGTAATGAAATTCTCGACATCAACCCAAAATATCTTTGTACAGATACAATGAAAAAATAAATGAATAATAGTTTCTTTTTCATTACTACAAAATTCACAGGAGTAGTCAATATTCAATTTAAAACGTTCCAATACATGTTTCACTGGATAAATTCTATGCAATATTTTATACGAAACTTCCTTTACTTTGTTATTAACAAAGAATTTATCAACCATTCTCCAAGCCTTACGCCAATTTAAGTCTCCAAACATTGATGACCAGAAAAATCTAGCTTGAGGATATGTAACATCATTTACTACATTTCTAATATATTTATTTGGTATGTTGTTTTTTAAAATATTAATATTTCCAATAAAAATTGAATTAGTTATACAGTCCAGATTAGGGTTTTCATTACATTCATTTTTAAGTGCGCACACGCGTTTTTTGCTGCAAGGCTTGTTCGGCCAACACAGATTTTTCACTTCTGCTTGATAGATTGGCTGAGCACAATTTAATATGTTCGGTGAATATATATTTTTAATTTTAACATCAGAGCTTCAGATAAAATTAGTACAATGTATTGTTTTGTTTGGGGGTAATTTTTGGGAAGCAATTTGTTGAGTCAATGTTTATTTTTCAGTTTCCACAATTTTTAAAAATGTACATTTTTTACAGTGTAATAATTGTAGTGTTACTAAGAGAAAAAATAAATAGCAGAAATTATATAGAATATAATGATAGAATATTCTGTGATTAAATTGGTAAATTCCATCAGAAAAAGGAGTAGTGGTTCTGTGAGAAGTTACATTTCCACTATTTCAGTAGCGTTAAATAATACCAGCATCTCCATCAGTCAAATATAACAGTATTTTAATAAATCATAACAGACTTACCAACTTGTGCTACTAATGTTGCACTCATGCACTTGGACAATCCACTGGGACACGTTATCATATTTTGATCCACACAAGAACCATTCATACCCATACACTCATAACAGCTGAGAGAGTGTCCTTTAATAATAAAACAGAGAGACATCAATAATCTGTATTTGTACTCAATAACATTACAAACACTGTTGGTCCTTTTACCTGCAGTGAAAAGAATGAACAGAAGAAAAACTGAGATTTGCAGATCCATCTTTGATCAGGAGGTGAATAAATTATGTTTCAGCGCTCACCTTATAGCTTTTCAAAGGGGAGGTTCTTTATGAGAAAATGAAAGTTTAACAGAAGTAAACAGAAATTGAATAAGTGTAAATAACCCAGCCAGCAAAATGACAAGACATAAAACAAGTTATAATAATATTACTATAGTCAACTTCGCAATGTGAAGAAATGGACTTTGAAAAAAGGGTCTGATTTTTGGATATATATATATAGTGCAGATATATATATATATATACTGTGTGTGTGTGTGTGTATATATCTATATATCTATATGTATCTCTCTCTCTCTCTATATATATATATATAGATAGATAGATAGATAGATAGATAGATATACATACATATATATATATATATATATATAGATAGATAGATATACATACATATATATATATATATATATCTATATATATATATATATATATATATATATATATTTGAACATGACAATTCCCTCTCCTTGGTCTTTAAATATGACAGACATTCAGCACTCTAACATGACTAACAACATCCAGCATCAGGACACTGAAATATTCATCCACAAAATTCGGCCCAACCAAATTATTAAAACACAAAAGAAAATGATCTAACCTATTGGAAAGAAACAACAGAAAAACAAAGTAAACTTGAATGTTATTTGGCCCTAAACAGAGAGTACATCACTGCAGAATATCTGAGTACAGTGAAAGACTGTAAACTAAGAAGACAAATGACGAGGTACAGACTGAGCAACCATACTCTCACTATAGAGACGGACAGATATCCACAGCACTGGCTGCCCAGAGAGAGCCGCATCTGCCCACACTGTACCCACAGACAACACTTCCTCACCAGCTGCCCTAACTATCAAGACATTAGAAAGACATTTTATCCCAAATTTAAAATATTTTACCCTGACTTCAAAATGTTAAACAAGAAAACAAAGCTTCAATATTTATTAGGGGAAAAACAAGATTGTATCCTACTAGCAGCAAGATACATTGATACCTGTCACAAAAAGAGAGGGAGTCAACAAATCAGTGATGCGCCCACAAACAAACAAACACACACACGCACAACATTGAATTTTAAATTGTTCATGGAATTCTAAAATGCTGATTTGTTCTACTTTTTAAATGTATCTACATGCATGTTTTTGTTGCATATATATCTGTTCTAGATTCAATGTAAACACTACGCTTTGGCAATACATTGTAACAATTGTCATGCCAATAAAGCACATATTGAATTGAATTGACTGTTAAAATGTATCTGATGTCTAATTCATTCAATCAAGAAATTAGTTCAAAAACGAAACAAGTTCATATATTTCAAATAATTTTTATTTTAATTGGCTCATTTAACATTTTACACTCATTTAAATGAAACATTTTGTAAGAAACCTAAGAGAATTAGCCTACATATTATTTTGTATTTGTCTAATGTTTTGCTTCTGAATCTTGGGAGAATCTTGATCTCTATTCTAAAAATCAATTCTTAATAAATAGGTTATCTGGCATATAATACTAACTGTTTCTAATATTAAAATGTAGACTAGCATGTAAAATGTACAATCTTACACACTTTATTTAGTACAATAACAAGGATTTGGTACATTTATAATGCATTATAATGCCACTTCTAATCCACCGTGCAAGTGTGCAAAGGTGTCCCTTGGGTGAGACTCACTTAATGTTCAAGGCCATTGTTACTCCCTTGTTGGCCAATAGTATGTTATAAGTAGCTGAAATAAGCACAAATGTCAGGGCATGTCAAAACATCTCAAGGGCCCCAAAATCACCTCAGACCCCAGAAGGTTAATATAAACATTAAGCAGACACAGAAATCTATGAGTGATCAGGTGTTCACATGCTTTTGCCCGTATAGTGTGTCTTTATTACGAGCTAATGCATATGAATGACAGGGTATAATAGTGTTAAAATATATAAATGCAGAAAAAAATCTTACTAAATATTATTAAATATTGATAGAACAACATCAGTTGTGGTAAAAGTTTAAAAATCTAATTCATGGCAGCTAGAGAGGCCTTTACCCTATACATTTGTATCAATAGTAATACAAAGTTTGTCATCAAAGAAAGGAAAAATGGATTGTTTTATTGTGTCCTATTGGATTTTCCTCTTTATTTCTTTCTGTGGAAGTAATATGGTTGTAGAGCACAATGACAAAAAGTCAATAACTGTTTTCACCTATAAGCTTCTTTCTGAGGCCTTGAGATGCACCTACATATTTACCACCTTTACTTTCTTCACCTGTAGAGGGGGCACAAACATAAACTACAGGGTTTATTTATTTATTTACAATCACTAGGACCCATTTCTTCATACGTAGGTTCACTTTTTCACACAGTGAGCACACTATGGATCATTTCCCATTGCTTTGGCACAAAATACATTCAGTGACTACTTCTTTCTAATTACATGAATGCTTTTCTCAATTCAGACACAACCACCACCATAACTCTATTTATGTACCTACAGGCCAAGTTGCATATTCACATATTCTTTTCAAAACTTAAACGTAACACAAAACTAAATAATATAGTGATTTACTACATTTATACATATCATTAATACCATATTGGAATATATTCTAAATCTAAAAATTGAAATATTATCAAAACAATTAGATGTAGCTGAAAATACCTATATAGGTGCTAGTCTTTAGTTTCATTTAGTTTCATTATCATCTATACAAAAGTGAATAGTAGGAATAATGTTGTACTGTAATGTAATTTTTTTACATATACTGTAGTGAATTCTAAAAGTAGAGAACAGTCAGTTTTGTTTTATAAAGGAAAGGAAAGGAAACAATGTGTTTTTTTAGGTAATTGTGACAAAGTGAGTTTGTTGGCTGATAATATTTATAGGGCTGGTTTCACAGACAGGGTTTAGATTAAACCAGTATTAGGCTATAGTTCAATCAGGACATTTAAGTAATTTTTTTTATGAACATGCCTTTGAAAAAAAAAACATTACTGTGCAGGATTACGGTGGTCAGGGACCCTAGGCTGCTCTTAGTGTGAGATTTTTATACATTTTTTAAAAATTCTCAATGACTGGAAAAATAGTCTGCAGGTGCATTTTGAATTGTTCTAACTAATAATCTTGTAATAAATGTAATTTCAGTTCTACCTTCTGGCTGAAACTAAAAACCTTTAAGATTGAAAATGTAGTCCTGCCATCTAGTGGAAAAAGATGATAACTGCAGTTAATATTCTATGCTTGATAAAACACATCTACTGATTCATATTTGATTTATGAACAATCTTGTCTTGAGCTCTTGAGTGTCTGTTAACCCTCTGATGCATGAATTATTAAATCACAAAGTAATATATATATATATTTTTTTTTTTACATGTTTCTTTTTACTTTTAAACAAGTGAAAAATCATGCCAATTTTTATTTTATTTATTCATACACATGTGAGCACAAATACAAACACACACAAGCACACACACCCTCCCACCACACACTGGAACACAATCATGCACACATATATCTGCACTCATACAGTATACATGTATACCTGCCTACAGTTTTATATAGCCTAATAAATAAATATAGACTGTAAGCATTGAAATAAATGATAAAATCTGAAGACTATTTAATATTTCCGTTCAATAAAACCATTCAAGTTTAAATTATATGATAATTATAATAAAACATACAAAATAAGGCAGAACCTATATATAGGCCCATAGGCAGAATTATACCCTTTGGTACATGACGTCTGCTGTAGTGGACAGGTATATTTTCTGTCACAGAAAAAAATGTACAACAAAAATATTGTTACAATCTGGATGAAACTGTTTCTGACATCATATTTAACTGAAAAAAAATGTTTTTGTACCTGTCTGGTTTTCCATTTTGAATATATTATGCAATATCTCAAAACAAACAAACAAACAAACAAAAAATAGATAAAAAGACAACAATTAAATGGAATCATAGGCAACACTTCGGGGGTTCTTAAATGGTTCAAAATGGCTTCCAAATATCTGTCCACTGTAGTGACCATGATGCTTCAGACCTGGCGTCCACTGGAATGGACATTACATATTTCTGGGTCTAAACCAATAACGAATCTCTGATTTCATTGTTTGAATAATGCTTATTACTGATTGGTTCCTGATTATCCAATCACAATGGAGAAATTACTTTTAACTTGATCTGAGAGAGCATCAGACAAGACAAGCATGGCTCTGAAGCTCGAGAGAGGGAGCAGTAAGTGCCTATTTTTCATTTAAAATGTTAATTTATGTTCATGCTAACCTAATACATTTTCTCTCAGCATAATTTTAACAATTTCAAGTTATTTTGAAAATATTTACAGGATTTTTTCAAAATTTAATGTCCATCCTAATGGACATCAGGAGTCAAGAGATATTAGCCAGCACTCAGTTAGTTCATGCAAAGAAACAAAATAACTAGTGATCGAACGATATTGATTTTTTTATAACCGATACCGATACCAATTATTTGCATGTTTATGTGCCCGATATGCAGAACCGATATTTTTTTACTGTTATAAAGTAAATAAATGACTGAAAGGAGGAAAAACCAAAGTGAAGTATGGACTTACTTCACTCAGTTATCTTAAAAAAAAAAAGAAAGTTGAAAATTAACAGTCTTTTATGTTAAATTTAATCTTAATATTTGTTGTAAATTTAATCATATTACAACAATAAAAACATTTATTTATAAAAATATTGGTAAATCTAAAATAATCTATAAGCATTTCATAGCTATGACTTCACAATTTATTTATTTTATGTATATAACCTGTTTTTCACACAATCTTCCATTAGAGTATAAAGTCATAGACTTCCTTCAACACCTTGTAAATGGAGAGTTATCCGATCTTGACTGCGTGGATTCAGGAAATGAGGCAGATGAAAACGAGAGTAAGTGTAGATGTTGAGAGTATAGTACAAAGTTTTATGCCTTGTACACTGAACAAAATTGTAAAGCGCAACCATTTTTTATTTGCCCTCATTTTTCATGAGCTGAACTCAAAGATCAAAGACTTTTTCTATGTACACAAAAGGCCTGTTTCTCTCAAATATTTTTCACAAATCTGTCTAAATCTGTGTTAGTGAGGACTTCTCCTTTGCCGAGATACTCCGTCCACCTCACAGGTGTGGCATATCAAGATGAAAGTGAAAAGTGAAAGTGAAGTGACATACGGCCAAGTATGGTGACCCATACTTGGAATTTGTGCTCTGCATTTAACCCATCCAACACGCACACACACACACACCGTGAACACACACCCAGAGCTGCAATGCATGCTGGGTATCTAGTCTCTGTGCAGTGAGTACACTTTGACCTTACATTATGACCATAGTATGAGCTCACATTGAGGGCGCTGTTACCTCACATTGTGACCATCACAAGTATCCTGGGAGATCACTGTGAGATCAAATAGTCTCTACATGGGCTTAAAGCGTACTAACTATACTTGAAGTTGTTCCACTTCACCACATAAAAGTACAGTAAATACACTTTAAATTGTGTTTACTTCAATTTAATGACAACTAAAATATACTTAGTACAAAATGTGTTGTTCCAAAATAGCAAATTTTAAGTTAACTAATCATTAACATATTTGAAGTATATCAATCATTAGCCTGGCTGCAAGTACACGCAAGTATGCCAACATTTTAAATACTTCTCATATATATTAAAAGGCTTCTCGAAGATCAATGCAAAGCATTGTCAAATATGGAATGCAAACCCTAAACCAACTGAAATGAAATCAAATTTCTATTCCTCCTCGATGCATGTTTGAGCAATAGTTCCTATACTGTACATTAGGATACTTTAATATCTATTCAGTTCAGCACAATTCTATTCAGTTTATAAGCTGTCAGAACATGCTGATTGATACTGCAAACTGGTATTTCTTACCATATCAATGTATTGTTGTAGCTATAAACACACTGGTCTGTATAGCGCTATATAGTATATATACTATACTGTATAGCGGTCTTACACTTTGTAAAACTAGTTTACTTCCTTGTTGCCTCATCGTCTGATGTTTCTATCACACCATACAAAATCACTGGTTTAACAGGTTTGGTTGTTCTGTTGAAACTGAATATAGCCCCGGTATAAAAACACAAGCTCAATCCTGGTATAAAACAGAGCGCACTCATGAATCTCTGTAGCTGCTGACTGTGACGCGAGGATCTGTGCATCTTTATTTCTGCATGACTTTAGTGTATATTCAGTGTGATTTTATAAACACTTACAGGTTCTTACAGGTGAGAAATATGTTTCTAACACATGATTTCATTAATCATTATATCCTACTTTACTGAGCAGCTTCATTTTCATACAAATGACTGGATTATTTGCCATTTTATCAAAAATGTTTTAATTTCTGAATGTTTGTATTATTACAGTGTAATCATTGTTTGTCTCTGTATTCCTTGTTTCATATCACTTTAACACCGCTGGCTTTAATTAAACTGTACTGTATTTGTGTGATTACAGATATGAATGGAACGTAAAAAGAAAACAACACAAACAGAAAGCTGCCGGAGCATCAGAAACCACAGATGAGCAAAATAACAGAAAAGTGAGAGAAATGGAGGTCAGAAATAAGACACAAATCTGTGAATCACAAGAGAAGAGCAGACAGATGTGTGCCAGATGGGACAGTATGGAGAGACTGAAGCCATTCTGTAAGTGTTTGTTAATCATTCATCACATTTTACTTTTGCTCGATTGGCTGTTATTTCCTCAAGACTCCTGTCCTGAAGTGACACATTCAGACAAATTCATCAGACTGACTTTCTGACTGAAATGAATAAAACATTTACAGAATACAGATAGTGTTTGATTGACAAAACAGTTATTGATCAAGAACATACATATAAATGTAAAAAAAAATGTACATGAGGATAATCTGACATATGTTTGTGATTTCTAGCGTAATGTGATCCAGACGGATTTGTGAAGTTTGATTCTGATGTTAAAAGTGAGGTGAGATTCTCAGATCGAACCCTTCATCACTGACGTCCATCAGCAGCTGCTGAAGACCTAAACATCTTCATCATCATCATCTTCATCATCATCATCTAGAGTACAGTCTGTTCATCTCCTGACATCTAGAGGCTTTTACAGACTCGTCTGATCACAAACACACTCAGCAGGAGCTGCATCTTCTGATATCACGCTGATGCTGGACTTTACTGTCATCATCATGAACATCTGACCTGCATCTGTGTCACAGAGACTCGTTTTTGTTTGACAAAATATTTGTCTCATATTTCATGCATTTTCATTTACTATGCATGCTTTTGTATTCCTGTATATTATGATTTATTTAATAGATTCTATCCACCTTATTTCTAACAGAAATACTCTCTAACATACATTGAATGTATCTGGCTTCTGCTGTCATACACTTCCAGTTATTTTTAGCTGCACAAAACAGCTCATTATGCTGCTTGATGCTGCAAAACCTGGTACTACTTTTAATGAAGTGTCATAATTATAAATACACTGGTCTGTAGAGCAAATTGTTTTACCGTTTACTGCACTTTATTCTTATAGTTATTTCCATATTGCAGCTGATGAATCTGAAGTCTTGAACTTCCACAATCACACAACACAGATTCATACAAACAAACATCAGTGTCTTCAGTTCACTGCACAACAGCTGCGGCTTGTCTGTATGTACAATATATTCATCCACTAGAAAACACAGACCTCTAAACTCAATAATAATTTGTAAGTGTCTTCAGCATTCCTCAACAAATATGTTTAGGTGTTTCTAGTCATGAAATGACCAGGATATATATATTAAAATTCAGCGCACAGCGCCACCGTCAGACTGAATAACTGCTGAAGCTTCATCTGCTGTGTTCAGAATCAGTGACCAGACATTACACCAGACTACAGATTAGATCCAGACTCTGATGAAGACTTTAGATGAACACAACACTGAGAAGATGATGCTGACCCTGAGAGGACTTCAGATGACCCCAGCTCTCAACCAGCAGAAAAACTGACCAATTCTCTGTGAAGCTGCTTTGAAACAACATTTATTGTCATATAATGTGAAAAAAAAACTCTTAGAAATAAACCAGGTCTATATTTATGTGAAGGAACTCAAACATTTAAAGAATAAACAAATGAACACAATAAACAGATTCAATAGTCCTCTTTATGCAGTCAGATGAAGTGCTGGATTGACCTTTGACCCCTGTAACACAGTCACGTGTCTCCCTCTACAGACGATCATCAGAATCACAGCAGAGTTAAAGATCTACAAATATATCTGAAAGTATTTTACAGCAACAGCAATGAAAACACACTTCATCAGCTGATATGATGTTATCTACTGGATTCATTTAATAAAGAGTTTCTGAGAAATCACTAAACACAGACAGAAAAGTTTGTGAAACACAAAGATGTAAATGTGACTCTAATGGATCAGTTCTGCTGTTTTCATCTCTTCTGAAGCTTTGAATGGTTTGATCAGAATCCAGATCTCTTTCATTTCCACTCAATTCTGTTCATGATTCACTCCAAACCTTTGCTCAGTATTTCATCTGTGCTTCTGCTTTTGTGTATCGATGCTGTTTCTGACAGAAGAATCACTTTTATTCTCAGCTTTCTCATGTGCTTCATCTCTCATTTCACACACAACATCTCTCTGTTTCTCCAGATTTACAGCAAATCAAGAGAAGCACTTCTGTTCTTACCAGACACTCTTTCTGCATTCATCTGATGATGATGATGATGATGATGATGATGATCCTGAGTGAAGAATGTGTAAAAATCACATATCAGTCATAAATGCATTAAAATGAATCTCATTTATATTCCTCATTTAAAACCTACAGAGATTAGTAAAATAAGGCAATTATTTCTGTACAGAAGACAGACAGTGTTAGACAATTTCAATCCAAGATGAAAATAAATTCATACTATATAGATTGTATTCAAAAGATTCAACAGAAGCAGCTGCTCAGAGAATATCTGATTTCAGACGCAGTCATATTGTTTGTAGAGTTTCAGATCTCAGTCTAAAGGTTAAATCTGCGACACAGAGCTGAAGATGTAAATGTGTGAAACACACCTGATTCACATCAGCAGCTCATCAATGACTTTAACAGAAACACAAGAGCTCAAGACTTTACACGAGACACACAACAGAGTCCATTACAGCAGAAGATCATCAAAGATTGATAAACTCGCTAGAAGTGATGATGTTTCACACAAAATGCAAAATCACCATTATTAATTGTCAGTTAACTAATTGCCATTTAATGAATTGAGCTGAAAGCATGTTACTTGTATTAAATATAATTTAAGACATTATTAATCAAACATGTATCAGTAGATGTGTTTTATACAGAATATTAACTGCTTTCATATTTGTCCACTAGATGGAGCAAATAGACTTAAAAATCAAAGGACTTTGGTTTCATATTCAAGACACTGTAAAGAGAATCAGAGATCTGAAGCTGAATCAATCTGTATCATAATGTCACACAAATCAGCATAAAGAGCCTCATCACACACATCTGATGAGTCTGAATCATATTACAGCATCAGTGTTATACAATCAGCTTCAGCAAACTGCTTTAGACACGAGGAGAGAGATGATGACAAACTTGATAATATTTTTAAAAAGGTAGTAAGCATGAATATTGTAATTAATATTAGATGAGTTTGTACAGTTAAATGCATGACAGTTAAGACAGTTTTAACATGTATAAAGTAACACACTATTGACTTTATTAATGTACAAGTTCTGGTGAAATAAGCAATACTATAAGACACACCAAACATATAATGATAAACAGAGAAATAATAGAGAAACAGGCCTAGAAATAAAAGCAGAAAGCATCAGTAGAATCTCTTAAATCACAGCAGATTGTTAGTAATTCACATTATTGTTGTTGTGCTGCAGCAGGGGTTAATGCACTTTCTGAAATCAAGGCGCTCCTTTATTTAGGTTTCACCGGGAACCTGAAAACAATCACTATAGCTTTTTACACATAAGTGTACAGCACACATTTAAACTAAACATGACAGCAATAATATTTCTTTCAAGAATATATTTCACCATAAGAACAGTTTATAGTTGTACACAGCAAATATTGTCCAAACGGCCCTCAGTGAATCTGGGTGCTATCGGGACCTCCAGGATCGGTTCTGGAGGAATATCAGCATCTTCAGGGTCTTCTCCATTCACCTGCAGGACCAGCGGAAGCACATCGAAGCGACCGGACTTTGGTTTCCATCCCAGCTGAATACACACTAATAGAAATAGTCAAAATGATGTAAAACAGCGGACATATATTTGTGGGCCTCAGAGCTTCTAATCTGGTGATATGTGTAAACTCTACACTCGCTGGGTCCTCGATCACACTGACATCTCCAGCGTACTTTATTATCTGACCGTTCCTCACACGGAGATCATGCTCTCGGTCTGTTCTTTGAGGAAACTGTGACGGCAGACCTGACAAAACCAGAAGAAAAATAAGAGCTCCGCAATTAATCACAATCAAAGCTATTCTGTCATATTAAATGGCACATTTTACTTGGATTAAAGCAGTTAATATAGATGGTCTCACATAAGAACGAGTTAGAAAAAGTAAGTTTAAATCTTGACGTAGAAATTTACATTTTGGTAGGCATTTGACTGCATGAGCCAATGAATCAGAGGAAATTAACGGTTAAAAAATGATTAGCATAAACATGCAACTGTCCTCTATCTGTGTGACACATTTAACTTAACTTTCCTGAAAGTGGTTCTGTGGGCTTCCATTGACTCAAGAGTAGAAGTAACCCTAGCCACCCACCAGTTTTTCTTTCGTCTCAGAAGCGTCTGTGGTTAACGATCTCACCGCAGCAGTTCAGCTCAGCATGATGTAGGCTATTGATGCTATTGTTTCTAATTATGTTCTAAAGAGCTTTTGATTATTAATTCTGGACATAAATCTCTTGTTTGCATTATAATGAAACTAAATTTATAAATTGTATCTCCATTTTTTCAACAGATGATAAAATTTAAGACAAATTAAATTATGTCAGAAGATCTGTGGAGCATCACAAACTACAAGAGAACTGAACATCAGGACGAGAGCGCCCCCCCCTTTTTTTTTTTTGATGTGGCAAAAATGGACTGTTATAGTAAGACTGAAAGGTGTGGTTATTTTTTTGTTTGTTTGTTTGTTTGTTTTTTGTTTGTTTTTACCAACAATCAGGAACTGAGAAGTATGTTAGTGAAGCGAGAGAGGAAAAATAAGACGACACATTTGATGTGTTTGAATCTAGATCAGACTCATGCAGGGCTAGAGTTATTTTGTCATAACAAACTTAATGAGTATAAAAATAATTAAAACTTGCTTTAGAAAGGAGCTGAAGCACATTTGACATGTAAAAACGATTATAGAAATGAAAACTACTATTTCTTTCAGACCATATGAAATTTCTAAATTATCCAAGTTAACAATTAAGATATTAAAGACTGAATTATCAGTAATTTTCTTTTATTAAATTCTGATTAAAACGATATAATTCATTGGATTAAAATGGGGTACAATCTGCATCTAGAAGGATGTTCTGTTTCTTCATCTCTGCAGCTCAAGTCCTGTTTTATTAGACAGCTGCTTGTCTTTTGAAAATCATATTTTGCATGCTACAGAAACAGCCTGCTTCCACATTAGAAACATCACCTAGAGAGAGAACATATAACCTCTTTCTGAGGCAGAAAAGCTTGTTCATGCATCAGTGACCTCTAGACTGGACTACTGTAATACACTAACAGCTGCGTGTCCTGCATCTTCAATAAATAAGCTCCGGTTTGTCCAAAATGTAGCTGCTAGAGTCCTTATACCACGTGAAGAAAATATGAGACATTCAGAGACTTTGATATAATGCGTGAGGAGCATGAACTATGATGTAATGCATGTCATGTGGGTGGATATGTTATAAAGCGGTAGCTTATGTAACATTCATCCTATAACTCAGATCTTAACCTCAGAAGCAGAGGAGAACACTGATGTGTACAGTTTTAAACATTATAGTGAAATTGAACAGTAAATCTATATTGCACAATAATCACTTACAAATGTAAAATTTCACTTTAACTATAAATCATATCTGTATTTTTTAAACAGATTTATGCACAAACAGAATATAAGAGGAGTATATCTGAACCATCATAAACTACAGAAGAAGCACTGGCTGTTATACATATCCAGCATGATTTTATAAACACTCTACATCTCAAAGGTGAGAAAAATGTTTCTAAATACATGATTTAATTTTTTTATTCTACTTTAATGATTAGCTTTTTCTGTTTAATCAGAAATGTTTGGATTTCTACAGATTCTATAGTTTCTGCAGCACTTGTTATTCATTTCTGATTTGTATAATGGTGATTAAACCAAATGTTCTCATTAAACATAAAAAAAATAATCTTGTGTTTTGAAACAATGATTATGTGGACTGAAGATGTGTATAGCTTTAATGAAAGCAGGAGATCATGTTTTGAAAGAAAGCCTAGTTTTACAAGTGTGATCAGTTTAGATTTTTGTAGTAAGAGTTTTGAAAATGTAAACCTACTTCTGAATCAGAAATGATATGATGATATACTGCTTTAACACCACTGGCTTTAATGAAACTGTCTCTGTGTGATTGCAGATACAAATGGAGTGAAGAAAGAAAAAAAAAAAAAACACCCAGAAAACTCCTGCAACATCAGAAACCACAGACCAGCAAAAACAGAACTGAGAGAGAAATGGAGGCCAGAAATGAAACACAAACCAGTGAATCATGAGAGAAAACCAGACAGACACTTGTTAGATGTGAACGTATGAAGACACTGAAGCCAAACCGTAAGTGTTTGTTCATTATGAAACTTTTGCAAGATTCACTACTCTACTATTCATCAGATTGACTTCAGACCATCTGCTCTTACTGATGAAGCTTTTGCTTTAAATTAGGAACAATATCACATAAATGAATAATAACAATGTAGGCTATGCATATTTCTAGTCTGATCCAGACGAGCCTGTAAAGCTTCATTCTGATGTTAATAGTGAGGTGAGATTCTCACATTAAACCCAGCTGCTGAAGACCTATATGCCATCATCATCATCTTCATCATCATCTTCATCATCATCATCATCATCTTCAGACTACAGTCTGTTCTCCTCCTGTCTTCTGGAGGCTTTTACAGATTCATCTGATCACAAACACACTCAGCAGAACTCTCATCACTCTTCATCAATGACTGTTCATCTTCATCTGTTGTATTGCTCTGGAAACATTTCACACCTTTCTCTGCCTTTGATGAAGTGACTGATGATGCTTTCAGTATGAGTGGATATAAGACAGAGAAACACAGGGCAGATGACCGGTCTAACAGGACTCACAGATCAAGATATTCAGACTCTCATTCGTACAATTTAGGCTCTTCAGTTCACTGGATGAGCATGTCTGTGGTTTGTGGGGAAAACCAACTGGGACTTTCTTATTGAAGTGAAAATGTTATGTCAAAAACACACACATAAGTTACAAAAACACAGTCAGTAATGTCTGTGAAGGTAAACAGCGGTGAAAGAAATCGCATGTTTATATTAGATCTTTGTAAGAGCCACCCGCCGCCCAACAGAGAAATAAATAAAGGTGTTGTGTGTTCGGTCTTTTACCTGCGCTTCTGCAGAGTTCACTTCATTTATCAGGATTCACTTTCAATTTCAGTCCAGCTCCGTGTTTAATCTGCCTCCAATTTCAAGTGATCATTACATTTAGGCTGTATTTCAGGTTAAAAACTGATCACAAATATCGATTATGTATTCATTCAGATATTTGATTATTTTTAATATCCCATACTTTCAGTGATTTGTTTATCAGGGACCCGATGCTGTATTTGAGTCTCGTGTTGGTCTTACGTGGATCTCACGATCACAAACTCACCAGTTCTGGCGTCTCATTCATAAAACTCTTCGTAGATTTCATCCTAAAAGTGTGCGTACACACAAAAGTTTTCAGATTTATAAAACCATGTGTACTCCAGAACCTGTGCAAAAATCATACCTCATCTCCTCCCCGAAGTCACCATATATGGAGGTTACAACGTCTAGTTTTATATGCATAACCTCATCTGCATATCATTTCCATGCATATTATTATCCACGTGACACCATGTTTAACACCATCAAAGGTACAAGACATTAAAGAAATATGAGATATGGACTATAAATACATCAAAATATCCTTAAAAACAAAACTGTTTAAAATAGTTGTTAGATAAATATTTTAGTATTTTAGATAATATTTAGAGTTAATCTCATTCTTTTTGTAATGACGGGTCTGACGCATGGGGATCCATTTGCAGCTTTTATTAAAAGGCAAAGTCAAACAGGCGAAGATCAGACAACAACGACAGGGGTGACAGAGACAGATCCAAACTCGTAAACGATTACCAGGCTTAAACGATTACCTAGCTAGGTACCTAGTTATAATATAGCTGGGGACTACTTTCAGGCGCTACGTAATATCACTGCGCCATGGTACGGCAGCAAAGTTCCTTGATTATTACGCCGGAATGAGAGTATAGTTCCTAGCCAAATCGGACTAGAAAAATCACACCTTTTCATTTTCTGCCGGTCTGATATAACTACAGAAGAGTCAAGTTTTAAATAGGACAAATATCGAAACTCTTTGGTCATTTTTGAACGTGATGCTACTGGTCTAATCTGATTCAATGATCTATGCTAAGCTATGCTAAAAGGGATATCGCCAGACCCGGAGATCGGCTGAATGGATTCCAAAACGGTAAAACTCAACTTATTAACTCTGGGGGAGTTGGAGAATGAGCCTATTTCCAAAAAAAGTGGAGTGTTCCTTTAAGTCGAGGCAGACGGCAGACAGGAGAAGAAGTAACGAACAGTCCAGAGATCAGATCACAAGGGCAGGTGACAGAGTCAGGTAAACAGTCCAAGATCATAAACAGGAGAGCACTAATAACAGGAGAGCACTAATAACAGGAGAGCACTAATAACAGGAGAGCACTAATAACAGGAGAGCACTAATAACAGGAGAGCACTAATAACAGGAGAGCACTAATAACAGGAGATACGCTCAGAAGTGTTAGCCAGGTCCAAACAAGACTTCACAAAGAGTGTGCGTTGGATTGCAGCTTATAAAGGGCACAGAGATGGGAAACACCTGTGCAGCAATCAGTCTCAGGTACAGGGCATTGTGGGAGATGCAGTTCAGAACTAATACTCTGGTGATGGTGCCCTCCGGTGGTGTTCGGGGAGGGCCACAGAGGCCGAGTTTGTGACACTTTTACATTGGCCAAATAGTATTTCAGCTGTTTAAACAGGTCAAATTAAATCGAATTTATGTTAAGTGAACATCTTTTGGTTATTTTAAGTGGAAACAGATAGGCCTGTATTTATTGCAGTGTAAATACTATTGTCTGACCCGCGCGTCACTGACAAAGTATTTGAAGAAGGAAATATGCAAATCTTACTGTTTTCTTCAAGTTTCCTTCAAATACAATGGTATTTTCCATAATGTTATGGAGATGTCTTCACACGACATCAACACCTCCGTGCAGCGGTGGTTGTATTGAACCAGTAAGTGTGCATCACTGATCATTGTTCTTGCTAAAAATATTTTCTCATAACATCTGCAGTTTAGTTTAAAGATGAATTATTGTGCACCTATAGAACTCCTCGCTGTCATTAAACATAGCATACCACAGGAAAAGTGATCGAGCGAATCCACAACACTAATTTTGGTTTAACTTCTACGTAATGACTATATGTAATTTCAGTGCTTATCTCCATCAATGAGAGTGTAATAGCCTATTAATGTAAATGTGTAAAGGCCTATTGACATAAAAACAGAGTTTAAAATTGTTGTTTAACCTACTTCATTAATTTTCTCACTCCAGGAAAAAAAAAAGAGTTCGTACACATGGATTAGAGTTTGCGTGCAAGTGCGCATATTTTCCCATCAAGTTTGTTTTTATAAATAACACCTTTTGCATGATGGCGTACACCTCTGTCACGGCAGGTTATGTGTGTACACAATGGTTATAAATTACGGAGCCCCGCACATGACATGCAAGAATAAAATAATAAATCGTGTGCACGATTTACTAAAACGCGAAGACGATTACTATAAAATCCCAAACAATAAAATAAAAACAGAAAATCACTCACTGCTCTGGACTGAATAAAGTCTATAGCTTTAATAAGAAGACAAGTTCAAGTTCAAGTTCAAGTTGAGCTTTATTGTCGTTCTGCTACATGTGTGGACATATAGTGGAACGAAATGTCGTGTCTCGCAGGACCACGGTGCTACATACTAGTTAAACATAAGATACACATACAGCAATGCAAATATAGGAAAAAAACAAAAACAAAAAAAAACAATAGGGCTATACAACAGTTTAGCCATCTGACTATACATATACTATAAATACTATAACTACTATACCTAGTTGACTACACATACACAAACTGAGACTGTACAAAAACTTTACATAAATACTGTACATGAAATAGTGCTAAAGAGATATTTGTACATGAAATTGTGCAGGAAATATATATTTTGTACATTAAATTGTTCAGAAGAGAGATTTTGTGGGAAGCAGCGCATAGTGCAAAAGATTTAATAGTGCAATGCTCCAGTAAACATTACTTTGTAGTGCAATATACAAGTAAACATATATTATCTTATTGAGTCTTTGTTGCAGGGAGTGTTTATAGAAAATGTCTAGTGTGCATATAGTGGGACGAGTGCGTTACTACAGGTGGTTTGTATAGCCCACTCACCTGTGTGTAGCACACCCAGAATTGCACTTAGGAGAAATTTGACAATAGTTATTTATGAGTTGGGGGGCTGAGGTGTTCATGGTTTCAGAGCGGGACAGGAGATTGGAGTTAAGAGCTCTCACAGCCTGGGGAAAGAAGCTGTTGAGCAATCTGACAGAACGAGCTTTAATACTCCGGTACCTTTTTCCTGATGGCAGGAGCTGGAAGAGGTTGTGGGAGGGTGGGTGGGGTCCTTCACGATGCTGGAGGCCTTGCTGGAGCATCGTGCAAGGAAAATGTCCAGGATGGAGGGAAGAGGGGCACCGATGACCTTTGCAGCAGTGTTCACTGTCCGTTGTAGGGTCTTGCGGTCAGCAGCACTGCAGTTCCTATACCAGACAGTGATGCAGCTGGTCAGCACACTCTCAATGGTGCCCCTGTAAAGGTGGTGAGGATGGGTGGAGGAGACTTGCCCTTTTCAGCCGACGGAGAAAGTAGAGGCGCTGTTGTCCCTTCTTGTTGAGTGACGTGGCGTTGGTGGTCCAGGTGAGATCCTTTGTGATGTGCACCCCAGGAATTTAGTGCTACCGACTCTCTCCACGGTTGAGCCGTCGATGGTCAGTGGGGGTGGTCAACAGAGTTTCTCCTGAAGTCCATCACAACCTCTTTTGTCTTACCCACATTGAGGACAGGTTGTTAGCACCACACCATTCAGCCAGCTGTGCCACTTCCTCTCTGTAGTGCGTTTCATCGTTGTTGCTGATGAGGCCTACCACAGTTGTTTCATCAGCGAACTTGATGATGTGGTTGGAGCTGGACTTGGCAGTGCAGTCGTGGGTCAGCAGCGTAAAGAGCAGCGGGCTGAGCACACAGCCTTGTGGGGCACCTGTGCTCAGTGTGGTAGTGCTCGAGGTGTTGCGGCCGACACGGACTGACTGAGGTCTTGCAGTTAAAAAGTCCAGGATCCAATTACAGAGGGAGGTGCTAAGGCCCAGCAGGTTTAGTTTGTGGATGAGCTGTTGTGGGATTATTGTGTTGAATGCTGAGCTGAAGTCGATGAACAGCATTCTTACATAGGAGTCTTTCTGTTCCAGGTGAGTAAGAGCTAGGTGGAGAGTGATGGATATTGCATCGTCCGTGGAACGGTTTGGACGATATGCAAACTGGAATGGGTCCAGCGTGTTTGGGAGACTGGACTTGATGTGATGCATGACTAACCTCTCAAAGCACTTCATCATGATTGGGGTCAGTGCTATGGGACGATAGTCATTCAGACAGGACACATGTGACTTCTTTGGTACTGGGATTATGGAGGTGGATTTGAGACACGTGGGGACGACTGCCTGGCTCAGCGAGGTGTTGAAGATGTCTATTAAGACATTCGTCAGCTGTGCAGCACAGTCTCTCAGTACACGTCCAGGTATGTTGTCAGGGCCCGCAGCCTTTCGTGGGTTAATCATGGATAGGGTCTTCCTTACATCGGCTGGGGAGAGACAGAGTACCTGGTCGTTTGGAGATGTGGGTAGTTTCTGTGCAGGTGTGTCGTTCTGTATCTCAAATCGTGAGTAGAAGTGGTTGAGTGCCTCTGGTAGGGATGTGTCATCGTCACTGGCCTGTGGCGGGGCCTTGTAGTCAGTGATGGTCTGGATGGCTTGCCACAGGGTCCGAGTCTCTTTACTGTCGATGAAGATGTTGTTGATTTTTTTAGCATACTGATGTTTTGCCTTTGATCTGAATGCTTCATCTCTGGTCTTTAGCAGCCCACGAACCTCTGCTGTAATCCATGGCTTCTGGTTGGTGCGTGTGGTGATGGTCTTGGTGACTGTCACATCATCAGTGCACTTTTTGATGTAAGCAGTCACAGTTTCAGTGTACTCCTGTAGGTCTGTGTGGTTGTTGTAGGTGGCCGCCTCTTTAACCCTCTGGGGTCGACAAACGCGTATACGCGTTTTGAGGCAGATTTTCCTGATAAGGCCGAAATGAGCTTGAATTACTCTGCCATTTTTGATCGTACAGATAAGAGCAATACACCATTCGAATCTGTAAGGGGTCTACTTTTATTTGTATACACTCATAATAACAACTAAACTTTGTGCTTTTGAAGAATAAAAAAAAACAAACAGGGTGCGCCTCTGTCTTCTCCGTCTCCATGAACTGCTTTTTGAAACACGTCACTAAAATGAACTGTAACTCAGCAAATACTTCACACAGAGACATGAGAAATATATCTATATAAAGCTTGACATGTCTACTCTCAAATGAAGTGAGTCTTACCGAAAACAAATATTCTGTGATAAAGTAATTCGTATGAAACCAAGGACATGTCCAGTTTTTCCGTCTGGTCTCATTATCTCTAATTAGGTCACGCCCTCGCGCTATTGTTATTACAAACCTCCACGCGAGCCTCGCGGCATGTAAACACCCACACCACCGTAAACAAAGCAGCAACGCGTTCATCTCGGATACTTTTCAGTTTTGGAAGAACACGCTGTGAGGAAAAAGCCTTGTATTTACCTCAGAAGACGCGCTGAGAGGAAAAAGCTTTGTTTACTTCACAAACCGAACTCGAGCACAGCTGGAGCCGCGGAGGAGGAGATACTTTATACCGAGTAAGTAATGTTTCTTATTGGCATTCGATAATGTGTTGTTGTGACAAAGTTTAACGCATTTACTGGTGAACTTTTCCCAAACTATAACTCCAGAATAAAATGTGTGAAATCGAGTGCACGAAGTGAGGATACGAAGTCTGTGTCCTGGAAGCAGTCCTGCAGTGCTGAGGTAGCATTTTCTGGCCATACCGTGATCTGTTTTTGAACCGTTTTGGTGAGTTTCAGAAGTGGTCTGCATGCTGGGATTAGCATAACAGAGATGTGATCCGAGTACCTGAGGTGGGGGCGGGGTTCAGCTTTGTATGCATTTTTCTCTATTGTATAAACAAAGTCCAGTGTGTTATTTCCCCTTGTTGCAAAGTTCACATGTTGGTAGAACTTTGGCAAAACTGTCTTTAGGTTTGCGTGGTTTAAGTCACCGGCTATGATGAAAAAGCCGTCAGGGTTATTTGTTGGTTGTTCGCTGATGGTGCTGTACAGTTCACGAAGCGCGTCCTTAGCGTTTGCACCGGGTGTGTCTCACTCGTCCTTAAAAGTGAAGCTGCGGGCTCTCAGATCGCCCCCTGGGGGCTGGCTGCAGTACAGGTCATAAACCCCGCCCTCTCCATGTAAACGAATGGGACTTCAGTCAAAATAAAAAATTTAATTACATTTCTAATACAATATTCCGAAATACAGTTTTGGTCATTTAAGGTAGTTGTTATCACGCTGATATATGTTCAATTGTTCGTTTTTGTGATACGTTTGATTTTAGCTAGTAATTTGATGCTATAAAAACGGACCGTGTCGTTATGGTTGATTGGGTCTGCGGGAGTTTGGGCGGGAGTTTGATTCCGCGGCTCCACCTCACGACTCTACTGCGCAGACTCAGGCTCCAAACGAATCTCTACTGCGCAGACTCGGGCTCCAAATTACGTCATTTACTCAAGATGGCAGCGGCCATACTGAGATGTATTCGCTTCACTTTTCTATAGTGGAAGGAAGCGGAGACGCGTCGTCCATCTTTTTTACAGTCTATGGTTTGCACACGGGGGAATGTAAACCGCGACAATAACAATGGCCGTGAATTCCCGCGGCAGATAGAACGGTCGACACTTCACAAACATAAACTCCACCAGCGACGAACAGTGTTTTGATACTAACACAGCATTGTTACACCATTCTTTGTTGATATACAGTACACACACAAGCCACCGCCGTGAGTCTTACCAGACAGTGATGAATCTCTGTCCGCTCGGTAGCAGGTTAGCCCGTGTAGCTGAATGGCGGAGTCCGGGATGTTGTTCTTTAGCCATGTTTCAGTGAAAACAAACACACAACAATCCCTTGCCTCATGTTGTGTAGATCGACTGAGCTGAATTATGTCCAGTTTATTTTCGAGAGAGCTAACGTTGAGCTAGCTTGTATACCTCCGCGCTTACCGCGCTTCCGTCCTCTTTCACACCGCTTGCGACACTGCCTTGTGCGGGTAGCGTCAGTAGGCGAGGCCGCAGTTTCGAGGTCCGGCTTCAGCACTAAACAAAGGCCTTGTAGCTTCTCAGTAGCCACCGGCGAGAGTTGGTGTTTGTATGCGTTGCCGATATCCAAAAGACTTTGGCGATCATAGATGAGTTTTGGAGTGATTTCCTTATGAATTAACGGTAAATTGACACTATTTGGAGACGAACAGACGACATTAAAAGACATAAAAGCACCATCTTTAGGACCTGGAGAAGCTGCTGCGTCTGTTCGTGCCGCCATCTTATAGTTCCAAGACATTTCTCGCTCAAGGTCTCTGCTAATACAGCAGTGTCCATCAACAGTCGTGTATCATTATAGAGTGTTACACACACGGCCAACACACATTTATGTTCAAACAACATGTTCAAAGAAAATTTTGCATAATAGGTGCCCTTTAAATCACAGTTTCAGCAGCCTGAGAGAGAGGTCTGGAGTCCCACGGAGGAGATCCGGAAGAATAAAAGGAGGAGTGTTGAGGTGAAGGACGAGAGAGGACCAGCGACATTTAAGTTGATGTCCTGTTTACGTTTATTCATCAGTCGTTCGTGAGGGTCTGCTGGCTACTTTCATTTTGTTAGTTGTTTATTTTATGATTAAAGTTTATCATTTTATAGTATAGTTATAGTTTTAAACGTCTGTCGTTTCTGTCACTTTCTTCCCTTGACATTGAACTTTATTACAGATGCAATTAAAAATGTATTAACGATACCTATGTGTAGCATGGTGCAAGTCAAGTGTTTGCAGAAACTTGACTGGCCACAGACTCAGAGCCCTGACTTCAACCTGAACATCTGTATACTGTCAATATGTGTAATATCTTATTATATCTAATAAGTTTCATGTATGTTTTTACTTCATATGAGAATATATTTTAGATAATATATACAGGTATTCTTATGACCTACTATGCTAAACAACAATCATATGTTTTGGAGTGATTTAGCAAGACGATATAGGCTAAGTACAATGGCTACTACTAAATTACTTAATTAGGTAATTACTCTGCATTATGTCACCTTAAAATAAAGTGTTACCTATATATATATATATATATATATATATATAGGGGAGCAGCACAAAGTAACGCAGGGTTAGTTGTAACACACGTTTTTTAAATATTTCCACACATGCTAGCATAACCAAATTTACAGTATTTACCAGTTACCATATCAACATTATATAACGGAAAAAAGTGCGCCAAAATTCAAAAGTCTTCAGAAGATATAGCTGAACATTTATTTTACCATAGTAAAATGAAATTTCTGGCTTAAGTAAATTTTCATCTCTGTTTTTATTACTAATTTAAAATGAGACAAATCTTTTTTTTATTTTAATCTCCAAACTGTGATTTATCAGTTTAGATCAGTTTTTAATTCTTCGATAACTAGCAGAAGACACTAACCGGTTTTAAATTAAAGTTGCACAGACGGGTAAGTTGTAACACTGCGTTACAATCTGCCCTGCCGTGCTATTCTATTTACTTTACTTTACTTTACTTTATTGGTTTATAGTAATGTGGACAACCTCTTTTAATGAAAAGAGCAGCTTTAGCCTCTACGGCTAATTTCCAGCTGTAGTCCCCAGCCAGTTGTTAATTGGCATACATCAATAAATACATTACAATTAAAACAAAACTTAAGCAAAAGCTTAGACAAACAAACAAAGTGGTACAAAATTGAAACAGACAAGCAAACACAACTTGCAAAGACATAAAAACAGGTCAAGCAATAAACTAGAAAAAATTGACACAAAATAATCATGCAAAGGCCACATTAAAACACATAGAACATAGCATTGAAACAGTCAGCAGAGATCAAGTAGCAGAAGCATGATCATGTCACATCTAGTGCACACATCACATCTAGCATATTAATGTGTGCAGGTGTAATTGTCGATTAGCCAATTTTTAAGGTGTGCAATAAAAGTCGAATACATATGTATGTTTTTAATTGTAATGGGCAATGAATTCCAGTTATGTATTGCAGTAAATGAAAATGATAATTGACCAAATGTACTTTTTCTGAGTGGGATTACTAGGTCGCCACGTGTGGTACTTCTGGTATTATGACTGCTGTTATTACGTTGGATTATGAATGAATTGAAAGGAGGCGGAGCGGTATTATGTAAAATTTTGTAAACCAGACAAATATTTTTATATTTGATTACATTTTCCCAGCTCAGCAGTTTATATTTTTTAAGGATTATACAATGGTGTAAACTATTAGGCTTCTGGTCCAAAATTTTAAGAGTTTTTTTATAAATAGTTGCTAGTGGCTTAAGTGATGAGCTGTTAGTTTGTCCCCAGCTTGTCAAACCATATGTTAGATGTGACATAATCATTGCATCCATAAATAATTTAGCAGCATGAAATGTAAGGGCACTTCTAATATATCTAAAATTAGCTAAACTAAACTTGACCCTATTGCAGACTTTCTTAATATGTGTTTTAAAAAAGAAATTAGAATCAATAATAACGCCCAGATATTTAAATTGTGGCACAATAGTAATGTTTTGACCCGAAATTGATATGTTTGACACACTATTACATTGTCTTTTTGTAAAAAACATTCCCACAGTTTTGTCTACATTTAATTGAAGACATGAACGATTTAGCCAATTGGTAATCTGGTCCATGGCTTTGGTCAATTTTATGGCAGCCAGATTTTTTGTCTTGGCATGCACATAAATTACAGTATCATCCGCATACATTATTGTATTAATATCAGGGCAAACTGATGGCAAGTCATTAATATATAGACTAAACAAAAGCGGGCCAAGTATTGATCCTTGTGGCACCCCTGTGCATAAATTAAGAGCTAGTGAACGATGGGTGTTCACAGAAACAAATTGAGTTCTACCAGTTAAATATGACTCAAACCATTTAATTGCAGAGGGGGAAAGATTATAAGTAGAGAGTTTGGCAATAAGGACCTGATGGTTGACTGTGTCAAATGCTTTATGGAGGTCTAAAAACACAGCGCCAACAACACCTCCCTTGTCCACCATTGCTCTAACAGTCTCTAAAAAGTAACAGTTAGCCGTTTCTGCGGAGTGATGGGCCCGGAAGCCAAACTGCATCGGATGAAGTGTGAAGGGACTATTATTAAGAAAAGAGACAAACTGCTCTGACACACATTTTTCAGCAACCTTAGAGACTACTGGAAGAATACTAATTGGGCGATAGTTAGATATGTTCCGTGGGTCCTTTGACTTAAATATGGGAGTTACAATTGCAGTCTTCCAGGTGGTTGGAAATATCCCCTCTAGTACTGACTGATTAAAAATTTGTGTGATAGGGTAAGATAGATGTTCTTTCAGGCATTTAAGCATTTTCGAGTCCATTCCATAAATATCTTTTGTTGATGAGATTTTAAGAGAATTAATAATTGCCTGAGTTTTTACTTCACAGATAGGTTGAATGCTAAAAGAAGGCATGCTTTCATCTATTGTGACAACATTTCCAGTTATTAGGGAAAAATTCTGTGCGATTTCATTCACAGAATTAATAAAGTATTCATTAAAAGCTACAGCTATTTGAGCTGGGTCTTGAATTAGTTTACCATTCAGGTTCAATTCTAACTGGTTTCTAATCTTATGGCTGATTCCCATCACATTCTTAATCTGTTCCCAGATCAATTTTGTGTTACCTTTTCCCTCATTAATAATTGTCATAAAAAAATTGGCTTTGGCCTTTCTTATCTCTTTAATCACTTGGTTACGTAATGAAGTGAACCTATGCCTATCACTATTTAATTTTGTTTTTAATGATCTTTTTAAAACAGAGTCTCTTTCTTTCATCAAATTAAATATTTCAGTATTGAGCCAGGGGTGCATTTACTTTTTCTTTCCTTTTACCTTTCTAGTAAACTCCTTAACTAGGTTTTGTAACTTGGTAGAAAACATTCTGCTAACTTCTTCTATGTTATTCCCAGTAAATATATCTATCCAATTAGTCTGCTGTACTGCCTTTTGAAAATTATCCATTTCATTCTTAGGAATCCTAAGTTGCTCCACGGGTTTATTAGAATGATGAAATCGCTTTTTTGTAAGTTTTCTCGACAGTAGAGTCAGATTATGATCAGACAGTCCAGTAATAAAATTAAATGTTTTACAATTCTTTCAGGCTTGTTACTGAATATTAAATCTATCTGTGTCTGAGACGATGTGGTTATTCTAGTAGGACCTTCCAACAATTGAGTAAAATCCAGACTATCTGTAATCTGTTTAAGGGATTTCCTATTAGTCTTATTAAGCCAGTTACAGTTAAGATCACCAAGCAGTATTACCTCAATTTTAAAATCACATGCTTGAAGTAGCTTTTTAAAAGTGATATAGAAATCATTATTAGAGGAGGGTGGACGATATACAACAATTAACACAAAAGACATTTCAGGTGAGAGCAGTATATTCACCCCAATACACTCCAAATCATGGTCAAAAGGCCAACATATCTGCTGACAGTTAATGTGATCTTTTATGTAAATCATTACCCCTCCCCCTCTTCCCTCACATCTATCCCGTCTAAAAATATTATACCCTGGTACATGTAATACAGCAGATGGAGAGTTTTTATGTAACCAAGATTCTGTCAGACCTAAAAAATCTAAGTTGGAATTAATAAGAAGATGATGTACTTCTTCAGACTTTGGGCTGAGGCTACGGATGTTCATATGCCCTCCAAATAGACCCCTTGGTTTGAGTTGTTGATCCCAGATCAGTCGAGAGTGATTAACAGTTTTAAAAAAGTTCAATTTGCGGTGTTTTTTCAAAGCAGAGTTTATAATGTTTTTGAAACGACTGTGGGTTATATCGCGCAGATTTTCACGCTTACCTTGAGCGCAATGACCAGTTACCTTAACATCCGCACGATATGATCGAGTAGGGTCAGGAACGCAGGGCAAGGAAATTGTAGTTGTTTGCTCCTCAACGGCGACAGCAAGTATAGTTGAGTAGAAGAAGAGAGCAAAAAGAGGAAATGGGAAGAGGAGGGGTGAAGAGAAGGGCAGAGGAAAATGAAAGAGCAGAGTGGAGTACATAGTGCAACAGTCAGGTTCTGTTAAATGGAAATTAAATTTTAACACCATCTTGTACCTTTAAAAACAGACTTTATGTGAGCTACAAGTTTGTTAATCGATTGTATTTGCTTCTACCTAAACCATCAGCTTGCATCATTTCAGTTTTTTAAATAATAGTTTGAAAGTGGAATTATTTGTGGAAAAACTACAATATCATGCTGTTTTTAATTTATGTAGTGCTTCATGGGATTCCAGTTCTTCACCTTTAAGTACACAGTCTTGTACCTTTTGTCTTTTTGTCCAGTTTTCATGTTTTTCCTTCAAATCAAAGTTTGGTGTGGAGATTGACCTCATAAATGTTCCCCAAATGTGAATGGGGGATCTTGAACCAGTGTGGTTGAGCATGAATGCACTCTATAAGAGATTAAGAAAGTGAAGGAGGTTTTATGTATATGCCTCAACACAAGCTCAAGGTTGCATAACAAAAACATACACTGAATTTAAAAAAGTAAACATAAACAAAATCCCAAGTAGAATTAATTTATAATACATATTTAAGCTGAAACTTGAAAATAGATGAAAAAAAATAAAAATACCACAAGAGAAAGCGGTAGTGTGTTCCTGGGATTTGTAAAATGATCTTTCACCTATAGTAGACAGTCAGAATTTGGGAGCTGACAAAAAGCTATATCAGACAATCTAAATGATGAGGGGCTGGGGCAAGGAAGAAACAATAATTAAAATGGGAATACAGGTAGATGGGGAGAAGACAATATAAAAATGTTTGTCCAAAGGTCCTGGGTTCAGTTTTTGTGGTAATATTGTATTTCATTTTATTTTTATTTCAATTTATTTTCATTTGTATTTCGTTGCTGTGGCTCAGTGGTAGAGCATTGCATTAGCAGCGCTAAAGGTCATGGGTTCAATTCCCAGGAAACACATACTGATGAAAAAAAACTTCAAATGCACTGTAAGTCGCTTTGGATAAAAGCGTCTGCTAAATGTATTCATCTGGGAGGGTGTGCATCAAGTGGCTTGATTATGGTTTTGTTGAGGCTGACATGTGGAACCTATCTGGTCCAGCGTATAGGGCCAGCTATGGTCATACAGGTAGCTGAGATATGTATCTGTCATGGCCCATCTCTGGCCAAAATTTTGGCTGCCAGGTTTAGTTCACCTGTGGATCAGATAAGGTATGGCTCAGTTCTGGGCTTTCTGGTTAAAGACTGGTGTTGATACGGTTTACTTAAGGTTGTGTTTTGGTTCCATCCCACATAGCAGTTGTTCTCTGGCCCAGCTCCGGCCCACCCAATTCAGGGCCAGTTATGGGTAATTAACTTGGTTGAGACTTGGGCCAGTTATGTGTGACAAGAGCCCATGTGTGGCTCTTGTCTGGAATCCAGACCCGGTCCACACTAGGACTGTAATTCATTGCGGTATGTGGGCCAAGCGAAAGCTGATTGTGTGGGACGGAACTGGGCCAGAGAAAAATTGAT